>NC_138770.1:136730950-137260950 GCF_965119305.1 Pelophylax lessonae
TTGGATAAGATTTGGGATTAAAAGAGGGGCGAGCATTGTGTTAGAGTCCCTTTCAGACTAAATCCCATAAAGGCAGTTTTTACAGGAGTGGTAAGCTATCCATTAAGAGTGAGGGATATGTATATTGATGCCTGGGGTTCTGTATCTTTAGGAACCGCTAATGTCAGTTGAGAAGTATTCTTGTTAGGCTCTTTTTCATTAAAAAAAAACAAAAAAAAATCTTTTGCTTTACTTCATCATATAGGGTAAGTTGTATCTTCCAATTATGTGTTATGTTTTGCTGGTTAACCAAAAAAACATAAGTTATAAGTTTATGCTAAGCTTTGGTGAGAGAGGGGGACTGACTTAACCATGGGCAGGTGCACCACATGTGTAGTACATTGCCAGTGGCATGACAGCCATGAAAGCATTTGTCCGGGTGGAGGTGTGCTGACCTGGATGGGGCCGTATGCCATTGGGCTAAAACTTTGAAGGTTGATTCCTGAGAGTTAATGTAAATTGTAATGGTGGTGACTGTGGTCCATATTTCATATTTTCTCAGACCTTGATCAGGTCTTTTTCAATTTTGAGACATGAGGTCAGTGGATTTTTTTTACAAGGCCTGATTCTCTGCAGCATGTTATAGCTAAGTATGTCCAGGTTCAGAAAGAGACCAGCCCATTCTTCCTGTCCTGCTCTTGCATAATCTGTGCCATCAGTCAGTTCAATGCATTTGAGGTGTGTAGCACAGCCACATAGTTTGTGAGGATGCCAGTTACTGTAAAGCAGTAACCTGCCTAAAAGCTCTGTCATATTAGAAGAAAAGTCAGTCAGAGTGTTCATTTATACCCATGCTTTTCCTGGTAGACTGAAGTTCTTCTTTAAAAGGTTTGTGTACAAGAATTACGTGGTGAGTCACCTGCATGCAAGGTTAACTTGATGTCCTTTGGTGAGGCTGAAAACTTAGAGCTTTGTGTCAACCTTGGTGAATCTATTTGCTGATAAGCAGTCAAGCTACCGCTGAAAACTCTGTCTTGGTGATGGTTAAAGTCACCCTCAATCAATGAAGCGTTCAGTCCCTCCTCTCAGGAAAAAAAAAAAAACAAAT
Organism: Pelophylax lessonae; assembly: GCF_965119305.1. NCBI lineage: Eukaryota > Metazoa > Chordata > Amphibia > Anura > Ranidae > Pelophylax > Pelophylax lessonae. The sequence continues at coordinate 136,732,038 of NC_138770.1, forward strand.
GAGAATTTTTTGGATTAAAAAAGGGAGATTATATTTTAGTGTCTGAAAAACGCTGTTCTGGAGAAAATGAAGTTTAACAAAGTCATTTTAAGGAAATAAAGATCAGATCTACATTTCAGTCTCTCTCCCCCTCATAACCGGTAAAATAATGTCCCTGCTTGGAGATATAATGGCAGTACGTAAATACGTCTGTTTCAGCCTCGAATCTGTGACCTACTGCGGAGGGAATTTAAATGTGAAATCAAGCATTTTATAATGTTATAGAGAGAAACTGCCTTATCAGAAGAATGTATGCAGGGGAATGGATATCTATAATGATGTTTAGGAGGTAATATAAGGCAATTTAACAACATCTCAGTGATGCATTGCGTGTAGCAATAGACCCGGGGACATTATGGCTGCTGGAAGGTTTTGATATTAAACTGTAGTTTGAATATTTACTTTTAAAGCATAAGCTCACATGTTCTCGCCGTAAATTATTTTCTGCACAATCTTAATGTCTCAGCTATATTTGAAGTAGCGGGACGACACTGATCATTCTTCTTTTAAATTGTACTGCAGCGGGTTTTTTCTTTTTTTTTTTTCTTTTTGTGAGGAGAGTTTTGAGTATTCAAGTCTGTTGGACAGCTTTGGCTGCATGTAAATATGGACAAAAATACAAAAGTTTGTAAAGAAAAAAGGAATTCATATGCTAATTGCTAATATTAAAAGGTAATAGCCTCCTGCAGTTACTAGAATACATTATTTTTTGCTATCAAGGGACTTTACAGTGAATCTATCATTTTTCCTTCTCAGGGCTAATGACGGGTTGTCTTTTTATGCATTTATATGCACCTTTAGCCTGCTCATCCACCCCTCTTTTGCTCTGCTGAAGCCCTTGATGAGTACAAGATGCTTCTATGTAGGTACTCGTCACCTTTCCAGCCAATCCCCATGCAAAAGCACTGTCATGTAAAGATAGGATTAACCATGTTTCAGCTCCTCCACCATCCGATGAGCAGCTTACATTGGGTTTGGAGTGGAGCAGCAGGGAAAAGAGAGTATTTTTAGTTTGTAGTGTTCTTTTAGGAGTCTCATTACACCCATGAATGGGCAGAGCCTGGAAATGTAATAAGCAAGTAGGGCATCCCTCTGCACATATATAATAAAAAATTGATATTTAAGATTGTAATAAAATAATAAAGATTGATAGTACAAGAATATTTACATCGGCTGCCCATCATCTAAAAATATCTATTATATTTTTATCTGTTTCCCTACCTTGCTTCATGGCCTTTAATTCGGAATTCCACCTGATTTTAATAAACACTCTCACCTGTCCCACGGTCCAGCCATGCAGCCAGCGGGAGCCTCGGTTCTCTCCCTCTTCTCCCTGCAGCGCCGGCATCTCTAGTATGGGCACCCGGGTATCACAGCTTGCGGCTACACAGCCAGATGCGCACTGCGCATGCGCGAGTCGCGCTGCATGTCCTGAGTGGATGGGCAATCTTCTGGGACCTGTGATGTGACCCAGAAGATTGCAGGGAGGGGGGGAGGAGAACTTGCGCTCGAGATGCCTAGGCGGCCCGAGTGGAAATGGGCGCGGGTACTTGTCAAATCTAGGTACCTGCTCCCCCGCCACAAAAATGACATGCCAAATGTGGCATCTCAGGGGCTCAGGTGGCCTTAAAGCGGAAGTTCCATTTTTTATCATTAGACATTGGCAATGAATGGAGGAGGTGTTAAAACTGCAGAGTTCAGGTTTGTATGTCAAGAGGCTGGGTTTTTTACAAATAAATGTCTGAAGGCTTGGAAGTGAATGTTTTTTACTTTCAGTTTGGCATTTTACTGATATGCAGAAAAAATATTATTCAAATAAAGATTTACCAAAATAAGCCTTTACTAAAATAGTAACCATGTGTATAATTATGTGATACTTGCATGAACCTGCATACGGTGAACACAAGTATTTACCAAATGCAGAAAGCCTGCGTTAAGAGAAGACATCCGTAAACTTTTTATGGGTGTATGCAAGTACTGGTATATACAGATATACTGGCCATTCAGGTTTATGCCCAGCTGTATGCAGCACTTTTAGCGTAGAAACATACCCAACTTTACATTGCATTCAGCTTCATATGAAAAATGGCAACTGTATTGGGTAAATCAAAATAAATTTGCTTTCAAATATAACTCATAAATCTTAACCAAAACTTTTGTTATTCTGTTCAGCCGCTCTTGTGATCTAGTCTTATGTGTAGGGGATTATGGCAAGCTAATATGAAGACTAATTAAAATACTTTTTAAACAATTAAGTGTAGCTCTCACCCCCAAAAGGGCCCACTGATTTTCCCAGGTTTCTTTATCAGATTAGTAAAATTTCAGCCAGGCACACAGCAACAGTCACTCTTCTGGCTCAGTAACTAGTCTAGGAATTGCCTTTTTTAAATGTATTGCTTAATAAGGGCTGAATAGGGCAGAGGGAGCTGCAAGATACTCCTTAAATGCTGAGCAATATAATTGGGTACACACTATGTTACTGCATCTCAGGACAGTTCCTCTAGCAAAAATCCAAAAAGACAGCACGAGACACCTTCAGAAATGTCCCAGGCCAGGTAAACACTAGTATTGACATGCCAGGGATTGGAGCAGCAACAGTCACTAGAACCCTTGACTAAGGTCTGTACTCACAATGTCTCTGAATACTTGCATGCCTTCTTCCAATATCAGATGGACAGTCACTCAGTGAATCTTCCAGACCATATCCTTGTGATATCGCTCACTTTTTTTTAGCAGAATAGGCCCCTGAACCTGGGCATTATTCAACCCAGAAGACCGTGAGGGCAGGATGCCATGGAACTGTCCCCAGAGGGACATCTAGTGGCCCAATTAAATTACTGATGGGGACAATGGCAGAGAGGAGTTGAGTTTTGCAACCAGGACAGCTTTTATGTATATATATATATATATATATGTACAGTCAGGTCCATAAATATTGGGGCATCTACACAATTCTAATCTTTTTGGCTCTATACACCACCACAATGGATTTGAAATGAAACAAACAAGATGTGCTTTAACTGCAGACTTTCAGCTTTAATTTGAGGGTATTTACATCCAAATCAGTTGAACAGTGTAGGAATTACAACCGTTTGTATATGTGCCTCCTACTTTTTAAACGACCAAAAGTAATGGGACAGATTAACAATCATAATCAAACTTTCACTTTGTAATTCTTGGTTGCAAATCCTTTGCAGTCAATTACAGCCTGAAGTCTGGAACGCATAGACATCACCAGACGCTGGGTTTCATCCCTGGTGAAGCTCTGCCAGGCCTCTACTGCAACTGTCTTCAGTTCCTGCTTGTTCTTGGAGCATTTTCCCTTCAGTTTTGTCTTCAGCAAGTGAAATGCATGCTCAATCTGGTTCAGGTCAGGTGATTGACTTGGCCATTGCATAACATTCCACTTCTTTCCCTTGCTGAGCTCACCGGTGCATTCTTTCTTTTTAAGAATGTTCCAAACAGTTGATTTGGCCACACCTAATGTTTTTGCTATCTCTCTGATGGGTTTGTTTTGTTTTTTCAGCCTAATGATGGCTTGCTTCACTGATAGTGACAGCTCTTTGGATCTCATATTGAGTGTTGACAGCAACAGATTCTAAATGCAAATAGCACACTTGAAATGAACTCTGGACCTTTTTTTCTGCTCCTTGTAAATGGGTTAATGAGGGAATAACACACACTGGAAGTCTGCAGTTAAAGCACATCTTGTTTGTTTAATTTCAAATCCGTTATGGAGCCAAAAAGATTAGAATTGTGTTGATGTCCCAATATTTATGGACCTGGCTGTGTATATATATATATATATATATGTATATATACAGTGGGGATCGAAAGTTTGGGCACCCCAGGTAAAAATTTGTATTGATGTTCATAAAGAAGCCAAGAAAAGATGGGAAAATCTCCAAAAGGCATCAAATCACAGAATAGACATTCTTATAATATGTCAACAAATGTTAGATTTTATTTCCATCATTTACACTTTCAAAATAACAGAAAACAAAAAAATGGTGTCTGCAAAAGTTTGGGCACCCTGCAGAGTTAATATCTTGTACTGCCCCCTTTGGCAAGTATCACAGCTTGTAAACGCTTTTTGTAGCCAGCCAAGAGTCTTTCAATTCTTGTTTGAGGTATTTTTGCCCATTCTTCCTTACAAAAGTCTTCCAGTTCTTTGAGATTTCTGGGCTGTCTGTCACGCACTGCTCTTTTATGGTCTCTCCATAGATTTTTAATTATGTTGAGGTCAGGAGATTGTGAAGGCCATGGCAAAACCTTCAGTTTTTTGCCTCTTGATGTAATCCCCCGTGGATTTTGAGATGTGTTTAGGATCATTATCCATTTGTAGAAGCCATCCTCTCTTTAACTTCAGCTTTTTCACAGATGGCATCAAGTTACCATCCAAAATTTGCTGAAATTTTATTGAATCCATTTTTCCTTCTACTCGTGAGATGTTCCCTGTGCCACTGGCTTCAATACAACCCCAAAGCATGATTGATCCACGCCCATGCTTAACAGTTGGACAGAGGTTCTTTTCATTAAATTCTGTGCCCCTTCTTCTCCAAACGTACCTTTGCTCATTCCGGCCAAAAAGTTCAATTTTAACCTCATCGGTCCACAGAACTTGTTTCCAAAATGCATCAGGCTTGTCTATATGTTCATTTGCAAAGTTCAAATGCTGATTTTTGTGGTGAGGACGTAGAAGAGGTTTTCTTCTGATGACTCTTGCATGAAGACCATATTTGCACAAGTATCTCTTTATAGTGGAATAGTGTACCACAACTCCAGTGTCTGCTAGATCTTTCTGGAGGGATTGTGCATTTAAACGTGGGTTTTGAATTGTTTTTCTCACAATCCTGCGAGCTGTTCTGTCTGTTATTTTTCTTGGTCTTCCAGATCTTGCTTTATCTTCCACTGTTCCTGATAACTGCCATTTCTTAATTACATTCCGAACAGAGGATATTGACATCTGAAAAAACGCTTTGCTATCTTCTTATAGCTTTCTGAGCGTCAACTATTTTCAGTTTCAGTTTTCTAGACAACTGCTTAGAAGATCCCATGGTGCTGAATGTTGGGGCAAGGTCAGATGAGTCTGGGCATTTAAAACCTTTGAGATTGACATCACCTGGTCTTCCCAGATGATGATTGAGAACAATCCATGACACTGGCAGGTCTCAGCCTTGCAAAGGGGGCAGTGCGTGATATAAATTCTGCAGGGTGCCCAAACTTTTGCAGACGCCATTTTTTTTTCTGTAATTTTGAAAGTGTCAATGATGGAAATAAAATCTAACTTTTGTTGACATATTATAAGAATGTCTAATCTGTAATGTGATGCCTTTTGGAGATTTTTCCATCTTTCCTGCTTCTTTACGCACATTAATACACATTTATACCTGGGGTGCCCAAACTTTTGACCCCACTATATATATATATATATATATATTTTGACCACTGGTTGGGACTATTTAAAAATTAGGAAAATGCCTGGAGTATGGCTCTAGTGTAATATGAAGAGTCCTGTCTGGTTTACTCCTAACCCAGCTGTAGTATTCCCTCTGAAAAACTGGAAAAATTTAATACCTTCCTATGGGTTTTAAAAGGTAGCAGTGACCCACTGGAGTAACTTTAGCTATAGATCTTCTCATATCATAAGGCGACCCTGAAATTGTTGGAGCCAAGTTTTCCAGTAATCAGGTAGTTAACCTAGAAAAGATGTGGCCCTTGTGTTTCCTGTTGATAAAGAATTTTTGCCCAGCGAGTGCTCTGCACATTGTAGACATTGACTAACCTCCATGGCCAGTACTCTGTGCAGAAGATCTGTCATGCATTTTGCTTTTGTTGTGTGGAATAAATTGAAGGACTAAGCTATGATTTTTTCCTTAACCTCCAGGTGGAAGTGTGTGACATTGAAAATGAAGAGAAAAGATATAGCCTCTTTGTAGAGCTGCTGGACATCAGTCACTCCCGCCAAGAGTTCCAGCACTTAGTTTTACTTCTACAAGCCTGGCCGCCAATGAAAGGAGCAAGTGTGTAAGTAATGGTTTGCTGCCTTCTCTCCAAGTTCAGTCAGCCAGGAAATGAAATAAAACACGTCAGGCTCTGCAACTTCAAATGATGTTATATTTCCTGCTGCCTCCAAAGAAACTTTATGTAATTCTTTAATTCAGACTTGCCATGTACATAAAAATGAAAACAGCTTATACAACTGTACTACACGAAAAGAAAGAGAAATCGATAAACAATGAAACTAGAGCCCTAACTTCTTACAGCCATTCAGTGCAGGGCACTACACCAGCATTGGCCTCAAATTCATCACTAGCCCATTAGTTGGCAGCTGTACATTTCATGCACCGTATGACTGTTAAAGTGTTTTTAAAGGTATAACATTTTTTACCTTAATGCTTTCTCTGCATTTAGGTAAAAAATCTTCCATGATCAGTTCCTTCCAGAACCGCTTAAACACTTCTCTTTTGATCCAAATCTGTGTCCAGCTGCCGCTCACCTTCCCTTTTTTGACAAAGGACACAGAGGTAGCAGCTGGAGCCATTGGCACCCTATGCTGTCAATCAAATCCTGCGGTGGGGGGACTGAGCTGCACTGTATGTGTCTGTGACACATGCAGGTCAGCTCAGGATCATGCTTGAATGCATACCCCTACAGATCACAGCTTGCTATGGGGGCACTCAAAGAAGAAAAGCAGCAGAGAGCCAAGATGGAGGTTCGGGATTTTTTGTGCAATACAATTGCCCAGAGCAGGTAACTATAACATGTTTGTTTATTTTTTTTTTAACAGAAAAGAGCATGTTCATTTTTTTAAGAAAATAAATGATGCCTTTATAACTTTAACTAGTGTTGAGGCATATCTCCCAAGCATATATGGCATCATGTGTGCAAAGAGAGAGGGAGACCAGAAATGCATGGCACCTTCCTTACCTTTGTGGTAAGAAAAGATTGGCCAGAATATTCAAACCTAGTAATGTCCCCAAGATGATGGGAGCCAACTTAAGGCAGGAGCCCTGATAATAAGTCATCCTGGTCTGGCACTGATCACCATAAAGAGGTACTGGATTCTGGAAGCTGGGCAAGCAGAGCTAAAAGGACTAATTATCAGTATTGCATGTGGTCTCCCTACAGCTGATCTTTCCCCCATAAAGGCAGCCATCTTGATTGAGGCAGGGTTTTGCTTCTTTATGTCAGAGCCTCCAGCAAGGAGAATAGTAAGCAGCACAGTAGTGATATCACCAGATTTAACTTCAAATAGCTTTAGACTAGCAGAGGAGCAGATCTCACACTGCATATATACAGCTACTAGGATTTCAGCACAAGAGTTCATAGGCGTCTTACATACCAAGGTCACTGCTTCAGGAGGAATTCAAGACAAAAAGTCAAATTTTAAGGGTACTGCTTAGGCACAATTAACATTTCCAAATGTTTAATAGAAACTAGCAAATATTTGCTTCTTGAATTTAGTTCCACTTTAACCACTTGCCGACCGGTCAAGATGACCTTACGGCGGCAAAGTGGCTCGATATTGTCCAGCGACGTAGACCTACGTCGCGCGACACCTCCCCTTGTGGGCGGGGCGCGTGCACCGCTGGAGGCTCGCTCCCGCGGTTTTCAGTCACAGCGGGAGTCGGGCCAGGGGAGGATCGGCAGTGATTACCGCCGCCCTTCCCCGATCATCGGGGATCGAGTGTGGAAATCCACCTGCTTGTGTAAACAAAGCGGGCGGATCTCCTAAGTGACATTAGCTGAACCTGCGATCTGTGCCTGTGTCAGATAGTCCCCTCCCCCCACACACGTTAGTAAGCACCAGGCATACATTAACCCCTTGATCACCAATAAGTTAACCCCTTCCCTGCCAGTGTAATTTTTACAGTAACAATGCATATTTATAGCACTGATTACTGTAAGAATGTCACTGGTACCCCCAAAAGTGTCAAAAATGTCAGTGAAGGGTCCGATCTGTCCTCCGCAATGTCGCAGTCCCGCAAAAAAAATCGCAGATCGCCGCCATTACTAGTTAAAAAAAACCCAATAAAAATGACATAAATTTCCTGTAGTTAGTAGCAGCGATAACTTTTATGCAAACCAATCAAAATATGCTTATTGCTTTTTTTTTTACCAAAAATATGTAGCAGAAAACAAATTGGCCTAAAATGTTAAAAAATTTTGATTTTTACATTTTTTGGAGGGGGGGGGGGGGGAATATCATATAAAAAAATGTGAAAAATATTGCTATTGTCGCTCTTTTTTTGTTTAAAGCGCAAAAAGTAAAAATCGCACAGGTGATCAAATACCACCAAAAGAAAGCGCTATTTGTGGGGGAAAAAATGCCAATTTTATTTGGGTACAGCATTGCACGACCGCACAATTGTCCGTTAAAGTAACGCAGTGCCGAATCGCAAAATATGGCCTGGTCAGGAATGGGGTAAAATCTTCCGGTCTTAAAGCGGTTAAAAATACGCTCATTGAGAATTTTTTTGTCAAAGACATGTAGCTAAATACATTTTGGCCTAAATATATGACAAAAATTGAATATATTGAAAATTTTTTAACTGTCAAAGTAGAAAAATATTGTTATTTTTTCAAAATTTTCGCATTTTTTTATTAATATCGCAATAAATAAAAAGCGCAGAGGTGATCAAATGCCACCAAAAGAAAGCTCTGTTTGTGGGAAAAGAAGGACGTAAATTTAATTTGGGTATGGCGTTGCATGACCGTGCAATTGTCAGTTAAAGTCGCACAGTGCCAAATCGCAAAAAGTGGCCTGGATGTAAAGTAGGAAAATCCTCCGGTGGTAAAGTGTTTAACAGGAGAAGTATAGCCAAAGCTATTTTGGCTATACTTCTCCTATAGATCACAGGAGTGCAGTTTGTTCTGTACTCCTGTGATCCGTTTTGCCGCGATGCTTTGTCCACCTATGCGAGTATAAATGTTTTTTTTTTTTTTTCCTAAATCCCATACTTTTCTTTAAAGTCCTGTGCCAGTTTAACCCTTTCGCTGCCAGGCCCTGTGCTCCACTTTTAAACTTAGCTGGCCAGGCCATTTTTGCAGTTTTTCCATTGCTTTTTTATTTTTCCCTTACAGCTTCAGAGTTTGTTAAATACTCCCCAAACCACATATTTTCTGAAAGTATATGACCAGTAGAATACAAATAAGGTGCTACTGTTTTTTAGGGCACAATGATATTTGCGCAAATGATTATGAAATGATTTAAGAACCTCGTTTTAAATGGATTGTCCTGCAAAATTGGAATAATATAAGCAGTTATCAATGCTACTCGGGTCACTGTTTCCTGCAGACTATTTTCTTTGATCCAATCATTAGATGATTTTATGATCCAAAACGTGCCCTCTCTCTGTTTACATGATTTATATAAACCCAGGGCCTCAAGGACCCATTCCCTAGAATGCATCATTCATTCCTCCTGGCCTTAAAGGAGAATGGCATGTAATAAGTTTCTTTGTGGCCCACAGGACCCACCCTACCACAAAAAGTAAATAAATTTATAGTTTAAATGTTTTGCTGTCTGTGTCCCAGTTGTCCCTATTGGAGGGATTTTCCCACTTCCTGTTGCTGAGACACCTATCCGGACCTATCCTGACAGTACCAGACAGTAGTAAAACCTGACAGTGGATGTAACCTTCCACCATTCTATTAAAAACAAAAAAGAAAAGTTTTGGTTGAAGTTTTAAGTCTTTTCTAAGTTGATTTATTGACTCTCAGTATGGAACAGGTGATTTTTACCAATTGCATCCTTAACTTAACAGCTGGTCAGCGAAAGGAGTTGCAAAGAATTTCCTCTTGGTTTTGTTGTTCAAGCGATGGTTGTTTTTGTTACAGTAGAAGAAATCTTTGTGGATAGTCAGTTTTCTTATTGATAAAATTGCAGATACATAGCTTGCCTTGATGAGCCTTGATGAGCTCGACGTGGACTTTTTATGCAAGAATTTTCATGAAAGTAAAATGAGTGAATCCTAAATCATCTTTCTCTATCGCTCATTGACAGACGTAGTCTTCTTGATTCTCAAGAGCTGGGTTATGTTGTCTCCGCAGGAGTAGGACTAGGCAGAAAGACAAAACGTTCTGGCTCCACCTTAGGGGCAGTCCCTGAGGGTATATCCTCCCTCTCTCTGCTACAGGGAATCAGTTTTTTTCTGTCTAGTCAGGAGTAAGGACCTAAGTTCCTTGCTGGGATCTTTTGGTCCTGGCAAGACTTTTTTCTTTAAGAAAAAGACATTTTTTAGGTAGTTTTTCTCCAGTGTTTTTCCTGTGAGATCTTCAAGCAAAAATGCCGGACTGGGCGACACTTCGAGCGCGTGCAGACCAGAGCTCCGCGCTGGGTCGGCCGCGACGGAGTCCCAGTGGAGGGACTGACCTTGCGAGTTAAAAGTCTCGCTTGGACGCCAGGAACCAGAGAGTCGAGGCGTCCGGAGTGGTCCACAAACCCCCACCCCGGTGGAGAGGGTATTGTGAAGAGAGGGTGCCTGTCGGTTCGGTATGGTGAGTAAACGTTCCCTTTTTTTCTTTCCTCGTTATGAGGCAGTATGAATTATGGGCCCCTCCATATATGGTCAGTATATATCTGATACTTACAAGTCCCCCTTGTAATACAGCATGTGTTTGTGGGAAGTGGACTTGGTTTGAGAGCTAACACTCTACCCAGCAGACTGTAACATTACAGCAGACATAGGAGGTATAATCCTACCTTATTTGTAGTGTATCTCCTGTAGATCCATATATCGCCTCTTAGCAGAGATGCAGGTGGATGTGCTGGGAAAACGATTTCGGCGGTCCGCCGCCATTTTGCCGTAGACCAAGTGCATGTATGTCCTCAGGTCACGCCGGCCGCCATGTTTTTGGAGTCTTATGTCTCTTCTATGGGGGCGGCCATGTTTCGTGAGCCCAGCTACCTCGTGGAGAGCTGGGAACGCCGGAAGGCGTACACAGGGGGCGGAGCCACGTCCTTCTACCCGGGAAAGAGCAACAGCTCCTTCCAGTCTGTAAAAGACAGACGCTGACTGCAGTTGGTTGGAAACTTCACTGCATCGGTTGGTGAGCCTTGGGGGCCCCTCTCTCTCTCTGTGGGATCGAGAAGCAGGTACTCTAAGGGGCGCTATTGCGCTAGGGGGAGACACACAAAAAAAAAATAAAAGGAAAAGTTTTTTTTTGTTTTGCTGGCAAAGGTGTCCTGAATTAACATGGACCCTGCCACTCATGTATCTCCTCCGGATCCCCTCGAGGGGTCTGCAGGATCCTCCAGCACCCCACTGACAATTGAATCATTGTCAGCTATTATGGAAACCTTTGTGTCCCGGGTGGAAGTGGCTTGTCAGGGACAGGGCGCAAGAAAGCGACCCCCGCCTAACCCCTTATTATCTGAAACCTCGGATTCAGACTCTGAGCCTATTTCTGCAGTTGCAGGTACTTCATCAGGGATTGGTGTCTCGGGTCCTGTCTCTTCAGACAGCGAGGAGGATGTTTCGGCATCCGCCATAGCCCGAGAGGAAGCGTTGGTAAACGCACTCATTGTATCTGTTCAAGAAACCTTAAGGTTACAGGGTATTCCATCGGAAATAGCTGAAACTGAAATCCCTTTTGGGACTAAAAAACGCATCAAAGTGGCGAAGGTTTTTCCATTGCCCAAATGTTTTGGCAATCCAATCGAAGAAGAATGGCGTCTGCCAAAACGCACTTTTACTATTTCTAAACGCATTGACAGGCGTTATCCGTTTGAGGAAACCCTCATTAAGAAATGGACAGAACCACCTGTGGTGGATTCACCAATTGCTAGATTGAATAAAGCCACGGTTATTCCTCTAGAAGACGCTCCGTCTTTTAAAGATCCAGTGGATCGCAAGATAGAAGCTATGTCTCGCACCATGTTTTCCTTGATTGGATCAGCTTTCAGACCTATAATAGCTATTGGTCTGGTTTCGCAGGCTGTAACTGAATGGACCAAGTGGTTACGCCGGGACTTAGAAGAGGTCCCTCAGGCGGTATCAGATTTGTTGGAACAAATGATACAGGGGTTACAGTTTGTGTGTGATGCGGCGTTAGACGCCACTCCATTATTGGCGCGAGCATCAGTCTCAGCAGTGGTTCTCAGGCGTACACTGTGGCTAAAAGGTTGGTTAGCCGACCAAGGTTCCAAAAAAGCATTGGCTAATATCCCCTTTTTAGGAGAGCGTCTATTTGGAGCCAACTTAGATGAGATCATTAAGGATCTCACGGGTGGAAAGAGCACCTTTTTACCGCAAAATTTTAAAGGTAAAGGAACTCGTCAAAGACGAGGGCCTTCTTTTTCTGCTCACAAGAGGTTTTTTCGTCCCGCGGGTGAAAAAATTAAGTCCTCCAAAGCTCCTGCAGGAGGCGTCAGGGGTCGTTGGTCGGGCAAGCAAAAGCCCGCCCCCTCCAGACCTGAAGATAAACCGTCCAAAGCCTGAAGGTGCGCCCCCACCCATAACTGGGGTGGGGGGACGTCTTCGCCGGTTCCCGGATCCATGGCTTTCCAGAATCCCGGACAAATGGGTTTGCGAAGTCATAAGGTCAGGGTACAAGATCGAGTTTCGATCTCTCCCACCGGCGCGATTCTTCCCTTCCAATATCCGACTATCCCCGGATTGTTTAGAAGATCTGCGGAGAGCAGTCACAGATTTACTACAACAAGGAGTGGTAGTCCACGTTCCTTGGACAGAACGGTTTCAAGGGTTTTATTCAAACCTATTTACAATACCCAGGAAAGAGGGCAAAGTGCGTCCAATTCTGGACTTAAGGGCACTCAATTCTTTTGTCAACATAAGAAGATTCAGAATGGAGTCCATTCGCACAGTAGCAGCCTTCCTGCATCCAGGGGATGTCCTAGCGTCCATAGACATCAAGGACGCATATCTTCACATTCCCATTTTCGCAGGACATCAGCGGTTTCTACGCTTTTCCGTAGAAGAGAACCACTATCAGTTTGTGGCGTTACCTTTCGGTCTCGCCACGGCTCCGCGGGTCTTCACGAAGGTGTTGGCCCCAATGTTGGCACTTCTGCGCCAAAGAGGCATATCGATCCTTGGTTACCTAGACGATCTTCTGCTTCATGCAGAGTCTCCTCAGACCTTGCTACAAAACATAGAAATTACTATGATTTCTTTACAGGAATTCGGGTGGCTGGTGAACCAGCAAAATTCATTTCTGGTTCCCACCCAGAGGCTCGAATATCTGGGTCTAATTCTAGACACAGTCAAGACAAGAGTTTTTCTTCCGGTAGGGAAACTTCGAAAGATTCAATCAGCAGTCCAGTTGTTACTGTCCAACAGCTGGTCTTCCCTTCGGACTTGCATGAGGGTTCTGGGGTTGATGGTGGCTTCGTTCGAAGCAGTCCCATTTGCCCAGTCCCATACCCGAATTCTTCAGCAAGAGATTCTTCTCAGATGGAATCGGAATCCGGAATCCCTGGACAATCAGATCCGATTGAGCAAACAGACCAGAGAGTCTCTGGTCTGGTGGCTTCGGTCTCCGATGCTCAGCCAGGGAAAGTCATTTCTGCCAATATATTGGACGACAGTGACCACGGATGCCAGTCTATCCGGTTGGGGAGGAATTCTCGGTCAGTTATCTGTCCAGGGACTTTGGTCCCCGGAAGAATCCAGGTTACCGATAAATGTATTGGAACTGAGAGCGATCAGACTTTGTCTGATTCACTGGACCGAGCAGCTCCAGGGCAGCCCGGTTCGGATCCAGTCGGACAATGCCACGGCCGTGGCTTATGTCAATCACCAGGGGGGCACCAAGAGTGTCCGAGCGGCCAAAGAAGTGGCTTGCATTCTTCGCTGGGCGGAACGATTTGTTCCAGCAATCTCTGTGGTGTTCATTCCGGGGGTGGAGAATTGGCAGGCAGATTATCTCAGCCGTCAGACTCTGGATCAGGGGGAATGGTCCCTCCATCCAGACGTTTTCCACCAGTTGTGCCTACGGTGGGGCACCCCGGATGTGGATCTGTTGGCATCACGATTCAACAGGAAAGTTCAGAGATTCGTGGCTCGCTCCCGCGATCCTCTAGCAGAAACCGCAGACGCACTGATCCCCCCGTGGGGGCAATACCAGCTAATGTATGCCTTCCCTCCTCTCGCGTTACTGCCAAGACTTCTTCGCAGGATAGAGGAGGAAGGAATTCCAGTAATTCTGGTAGCTCCGGACTGGCCTCGTCGAGCTTGGTACGCCGACGTGGTCAGACTGGTGGCGGACGTCCCGTGGAGACTTCCTCTCAGGGAGGACCTACTGTCTCAGGGACCGATCTTCCATCCTGCTTTACGATCGCTGGCTTTAACGGCCTGGCTATTGAGACCCAGGTGCTGAAGGACAAGGGATTGTCAGCTTCAGTTATTCCTACTCTAGTTGAAGCAAGGAAAGCGACTTCCAGAAAGATTTATCATCGCACATGGAAGTCCTACATTGCATGGTGTGAACCTTTGGGGTTCCGTCCTCGGTCTTATTCGATTAGTCGAATATTAGCTTTTCTGCAACAAGGGGTTGAGCAGAAACTGGCCTTGAGTACTATCAAGGGTCAGGTCTCAGCATTAGCTATCTTCTTTCAGAAGCCTTTGGCTACTCATTCCTTGGTGCGGAATTTCATCCAGGGGGTGCGACATCTGGCTCCGCCAGTGCACGCGCCGTTACCCCCCTGGGATCTTAATTTAGTGTTGTCGGTTCTTCAGAAACCTCCCTTTGAAGATATTAGGAAGATTCCTCTACCTACGTTGTCCCAGAAGGTGGCCTTCTTGGTGGCTATTACTTCTGCACGCAGGGTGTCAGAACTGGCCGCATTATCTTGTCGTTCACCATATCTGGTGGTTCATAGAGATAAGGTGGTTCTTCGTCCGAATCCATCCTTCCTACCAAAAGTGGTTTCAGAATTTCATCTGAATGAAGAAATTGTGTTACCTTCCCTGTGTCCTAAGCCCAGTCATCCTCGAGAGTTTGCTTTACACTCCTTGGATGTGGTCCGGGCGATCAGGGTATACTTGAAAACGACAGACTCGTTTCGCAAGACGGATTCACTTTTTGTGATCCCAGATGGACCCAAAAAGGGGTTGCCTGCATCTGCCGCGACCATTTCCAGATGGATCAGACAGACGGTAGTACAGGCTTATTCTATTAAGGGTCGGGAGCCCCCGTTCCCTGTTAAGGCGCACTCCACTCGGGCACTTAGTGCGTCATGGGCCTTTCGCCATCAGGCGTCAGTGGTCCAGGTGTGCAAGGCGGCTACCTGGTCGTCGGTGCATACCTTTACAAAACATTATAAAGTTGATGTAATGGCATCATCTGATGCCTCGTTTGGCCGCAAGGTTTTGCAGGCCGCAATTTGAGGAGACCAGTGGTCTACCTCGAGGGTTTTTTCCGTTGGAAATTTTTCTTTAGTCTCATTCTTTGTTTATAATGAGCCTTTAAAACTTCTAGTTTGGCACCGGTTGGGCCTTCTAGATTGGATTTGATTTTGTCAATCCCACCCCTCATTTGTGGCACTGCTTCTGGATGTCCCAGCTCTTGAGAATCAAGAAGACTACGTCTGTCAATGAGCGATAGAGAAAAATGGATTTTTGTAAGATCTTACCGTAAAATCCTTTTCTCTTAAGCTCATTGACAGACGTAGTACCCGCCCCTCTATCATTGAGTTGGGTTGGGTTAAATTCTCTGTTACTGCTTTAGAACAGAACTGATTCCCTGTAGCAGAGAGAGGGAGGATATACCCTCAGGGACTGCCCCTAAGGTGGAGCCAGAACGTTTTGTCTTTCTGCCTAGTCCTACTCCTGCGGAGACAACATAACCCAGCTCTTGAGAATCAAGAAGACTACGTCTGTCAATGAGCTTAAGAGAAAAGGATTTTACGGTAAGATCTTACAAAAATCCATTTTTCCTTGCTATTAGTGCTGTAAATCAGTATAAGACCAAGTAGCACATAAAATTAAAGATTTTGGGAAATTAGTTATATTAGAAAAGAAAGATAAAATAGGAAGAAAAAAATGTGCTATATATAACAAATAAACAAATGGTGCAAGCATCAACATATCTGTGAGATATTAGCACAGTTCAAATACAATATAGCTTTATAAAGTTACGCTAATAAACATAAAACATAAAAAGTCCACAAGTGTGTTATAATAATCCAGGTGAGTATTTCCACCATCCACCACCTTGAAGCGTGATCCTGCATGTCAACACCACCACCACAGGCTGAAAAACTCCCTTACCAAATTACATGGACCTCTCATTACAAAAGGTCACAAGTGCTTGTGGCTCCACATATTGTAAAATCGTGAAGGGGCACCTGGACAACATCAACGTATGATGAAATGCGTAGGGCGGAGCGACACGCTGACATTACCTTTACCCTCAAGTCCCGGAAGGACAGGTTTTTGTGTGTGTGCTCCGAAATGTTGCTACATATCTAATATGTGACCACAGAATAAAGCTTTGGACCTTTTTGAGGAATCCTTGGTGTGCTGATGACATTTTTCCACTTTTGTAATGAGAGGTCCATGTAACTTGGTAAGGACATTTTGGCGGATGGTGGAGATAGTCACCAGAATTATTATAACACACTTGTGGACTTTTTATGTTTATTCATTTGGCGCAACTTTATAAAGCTATGTTATTTCAGAAAAGAGCCTTTGGTAAAAGGAAGAAATCTTTTGAAAATTGTAACCTAAATTAGGTGTATGTAAGTGTTTTGGCACCAAAGTTACCATATGGAAAAGAAGATAAAAATGTATATATATATATATATATATATATATATATATATCAAAACCTTTTTTTAGATTCTGACTAGCATTTGGAAGAGTTGGAATCCATGTAAAATTTCAATGTCTGGGAATATTTTTTTTTTTATTTGTCCTGATGACCATTGTCAGCAGGAAAAAAAGTGATGGAAAATCCAGAACGGTCAGTCCAGTTCTAATGACAAATGCCCAAAAGGGGAATTCCCTTAACTTTCACATTTCCTCATACTTTCCCCATACTTTCACATTTCCTCTGTTGTGCTTCCAGGGCTGGAAGTGAAGGAAAATTTCCCCAGTTGAACACAGATAGCAAAAAATAAACTGGCAGGGGTTTTAATCTAATTCTATGTAGCACCCTCGTAGGTAGGTGCTAGGGAGTGAGTATAGTTTTTGGCTCGCTCTGCCTATCAGAGGAGCAGCAGGTCAATTCTATATTGCACTCTGCTTAACAGGTAGCAGGATCTGTGAGTTAGGTCTGCTAGTGCCCAGTGTGTGATTCATATGGGTTCTAGTGTCCCCGCTGTGCCCAATGGGGAGGCACATTGGACAGTGGAGGAAACCTGGCCAATGACACACAGGCTTTGTTACCGCCCCAGGGATTGGCACAGACAGTTGTCTCTGTGCATTGTGGGGTGCAGTATATAAAGCCAGGGGCACGTGTGGTAGAGGTCTTTGGTGCGAAGCAGAGTCCCAGAAGGAGGGTGGTGGCTGCCTTCTCTTCTGAAGTGGATGGTGACAGGTAGTCAGCCTGGTGAACCAGCAGTGTGGAGCTGCTGAACCCAGAGGTCCAGGAGAGCTGACTGGAGGAGTTGGGGCACTGTGAGAATCTGGAAAGCAGTATTGTGAGTACAGAGGATCTTGCCCAGGGGTCTGCCCAGGAAGATGACCACTCTGTGGAGTATAGTCAGTGGACGGGTGTCGGCTGGTACAGAGAAAGAGGGTGCTATGTGAGTGCCCTGAAGAGAACTACAAACAGGGACATTTTACCTTAGATCCATCTAGTGGCAAGATGAAACAGCGGTCTTGCCGCATTCTCAAGTCCTCAGAATTGTGAATAGTTCAAACGTTGGAGTATGCCACTCATCCCTTCTCCTATCCCAATATAAAATAAAAAAATCAACCCCTTGACTGATCGTTGACTTAGCCAAGAACGTAAAGTGCTAAGACTTTTGCTTGCAGTTGCTACGGGTAACCCAGGGGAATCCAAAAGTGTTAAACACCAGCAGCTCTTAAGGGGGCAGTTACTACATCTACTTCACTTAATACTTTTTTTTGGCTATATATATACACTTGAAGGGATATAACTGAGCATGCATACTAGAGAATAATATTTTAGACCGCTTTCACTCCTATTCGTTGCAGTAACACACCTTTGCATTAATTGGTTGTTTTGCTTGAGCTTCTGAATCACAGACCTAGAACAAGCATGCAGCAAGTATAGTCAGAATGTCTGATATGCATACTTTAGTTTTTAAATAATTCAGAAAGCACTAAAGCCAAAGCACCAGCATGACAGACAACTCTTATTGGTAGGAAAGGTCAAAAACTGATCTCTGACAAAGCAGCAAAAACAACATCAGGAAGTCCAGCCAGATGAAGGTGAAGAAAATATTGCTGGAGTTAAAGAGTTAACAGTCCAGCCAAGCGTTTCTGAGCTGAGCGCCATGTTCTAGAGGTTGTGTTCTTTTACTGTTTAACACTCTATGATTTAGATGTAGCCTGTGTGCCTGCACTCTTCACCATCAGCAATCATTCAGTCTTTTATCTATGCTTCAAGGTGAGCGTTGGAATTAACTTTTTTTTATGGGCTACCCAGCACGAAGTGTCATTCTTCACTTGTCAGCAGTGGGGTAGATGCTAGTTACTAACTCTTTTCCACGGAAACTTTCCCTGAGCCATTGATCTCAGCTCTGTTTGAACTATGGAAATAGACTCCCTGTAGGGATTCTAAACTCTTCGTCACCATAGGTGTTAAAGGCCACTTTCCTTTAGAAAAAAAACCTAATTACTGCATTTTGCGGCCATTTAGACAGCAGACCAGAGATGTTAGGGAGGCAAACTAAAAAGTGCATATATATATATATATATATATATTTTCCCCAGAACATTCCCAGCCCCCCAGCGTTCTTTTCTCAGAGGTTGCAATTCCCTGGATGTTTTATGTAAGACAAATAAAATTCTGAGGTTTTCAGCAACTAGATGCCTAATTTATGCAGGCTTTTTCTTTTACATTTTCTTTTGCATTATGACCCTCCACTGGAGATTTTCATGTTTTCACTGCAAAGGAATGATCAGTCAGTCTGCTGAATACAAAATACTGTTTATATACCAGTCAGTGCAAATTTTGAATTATCATGCTTAAAAGAGAAGTATGGGATTTTGTTTATACCGTCGATCGCTCGGTTGTCACATCTCCGTGAGCAAAGAACTGCTGGCTGTCAGTCAGCAGCTCTAACTTCTGCCCCCCGTTCACTGGAGCGCTGGGCTGTGGAGGGGGTGGGAGCGGATAGCTTAGGCTCTCAGCTGCATGCTTATAGGCTGACCTAGGTGCCTGTCCAGGCATGTAGGCGGATCCCAACGTCATTGTTGCGATCTTACTTGAGCCTGGACCGGCCCTGTGACGTCAGCTTGCTGTCTGCTGAAAATGGGTCACAGGAATGCAGAACGAGCTGCACTCCTGTGATCCACAGGAGAAGTACAGCATAAGCTCGTTTTGGCTGTACTTTTCCTTAAAGGAAAAAAAAAATATTTACCATATCTCCCTCCTTTATAAAACTGATGAAACAGATCTAAATAAAATCCATAACTGCAGGATAGCGTATTTGTTTTATGGCTGCCCTGAAGTGACGTTCCTTCCTCTGGAAGGAAAAGAGCGGTATATAGTGTGGAAGTTATTGTAAAGGGTAAACTTATCAAAAGTATTGGGACGCCTGCCTTTACACGCACATGAACTTTAATGGCATCCCAGTCTCAGTCCGTAGCATTCAATATTGAGTTGGCCCACTCTTGGCAGCTATACCAGCTTCAACTCTTCTGGGAAGGCTGTCCACAAGGTTAGGGAGTGTGTCTATAGGAATGTTTAACCATTCTTCCAGAAGCGCATTTGTGAGGTCCGGCACTGATGCAGACAAGAAGACCTGGCTCACATTCTCCACTCTAAATCATCCCAAAGATGTTCTATTGGGTTGAGGTCAAGGCTCTGTGCAGGCCAGTCAAGTTCCTCCACCCCAAACATTCCCATCCATGTCTTTATGGACCTCTTTGTGCACTGGTGCACAGTCATGTTGGAACAGGAAGGGGCCATCCCCAAACTGTTCCCACAAAGTTGGGAGCATGAAATTGTCCAAAATGTCTTGGTATGCTGACACTTTAAGAGTTCCCTTCACTGAAACTAAGGGGCCAAGCCCAACCCCTGAAAAACAACCCCACACCATAATCCCCCCTCCACCAAATGATTTGGACCAGTGCACAAAGCAAGGTCCATAAAGACACGATTGAGCGAATTTGGGGTGGAAGAACTTTTACTTGCCTGCACAGAGTCCTGACCCCAACCCAATAGAACATCTTTGAGATGAATTAGACCTGAGACTGTGAGCCAGGCCTTCTCGTCCACATCAGTGATTGACCTCACAAATGCACTTCTGTAAGAATGGTTAAACATTCCCATAGACACACTCTTAAACCTTGTGGACAGCAGAAGAGTCAAAGCTATTATAGCTGCAATATTGGACCCTACGAACTAAGATTGGAATTCCATTAATGGTTATGTTCGTGTAAAGGCAAGCATCCCAAAACTTTTAATAATACAGTGTATACGTTTGCAAGGTCAGATACTGATGTTAGATGAGAAGACCTGGCTTGCAGTTGTCATTCCAATTCACCCCAAGTGTTTAGTAAGGTTGAGGTTAGAGCTGTGTGCAGGCTACACAAGTTCCTCCAAACCAAACTTGAAAAACTATGCTTTTATAGAGCTGACCATGCTGGTACAGAAAATTTCCTTCCCCAGATTGTTGCCTAGGTTGAAAGTGTTCAGTTGTACAAAATGGGGTTGATTTACTAAAACTAGAGAGTGTAAAATCTGGTGCAGCTGTGCATGATAGCCAATCAGCTTCTAACTTCAGCTTATTCATTTAGGCCCCTTTCACACAGGCGGACCGGTCAGATCCGCCTGTCCGTTTTTTTGGCGAATCTGAACGGTCCCCCCATGCATCCCTATGGGGGGATCGGATGCTGACACCCGATCCGATCCGTCAAATCTGGACGGATGGAAACCCTATTTTCCATCCGTCCAGCGGATGGGATCGGGTGAGAACGGACCGACGGTCCATTCCCATCCGATTTCCCCCATAGAGATGCATGGGGAACTGCTGGATCGATCCCCCGCTGAGAAAAACGGAATCCGTCCGGCGGACGGATAGTGTGAAAGGAGCCTTAGGCCCCTTTCACACATACGGTCCGTTCAGTTCATCAGTTCATTCATGTTAAAATGTATCAGTTTTTCATCCATTTTTCATCAGTTTTTCGTCAGTTGTCATCCGTTTTTCGTCAGTTGTTATCTGTTTTTCATCTGTTGTCGTCCGTTTTTCATCCGTTGTCGTCCGTTTTTCATCCGATCAGTTTTTTTGACGGATGAAAAATAGGGCATTCATCCGTTCAAAAAAACGGACATTGACGGAAGCGGATGAAAACGGATGTTAACTGATGATCATCTGTTTTTACATAGAGATACATTGATGTCCGTTTTTCATCCGTCAACAGATGGATGAAAAACGGACAAACGGACAGCATGTGTGAAAGGGGCCTTAGGCTTTGAAGAAAAAAACCTGGAAGCTGATGGGTTTTTATGCATAGCTGCACACAATTTTGCACTCTGCAGTTTAGTAAATCAACCCAATGTCTGTATGTTGTAGCTTTAACAGCGGCCATTAGTGGAAACACCCAAACTCAATCATTTGGAATGTTGTCCGCATGCTTTTGACCATGTAGTATGTGGGCATGATTGTTCCAAGGCAACTAGTAAAGCAAGGATAACAATGACATGCACCTTCAAAAGAGAAGCTGTTCTCTTTAAGTCTATATAAATAAAGAATAGAAGACATAGCTATCCAAAGGTCCCAGTTATTTCTCTTTATTCCTGTAGAGATGGCACTTTGTGAAAATCAGTTTGGACTTCATCATAGCATGCATTCTAATATGATAATCACTTTTCCCCTAAGCTCCATATAAATTATTTTTCTGTCGACCGGGTTAAATACCTGAATGCAGTGCATATTTATGAGAATCAGCTGGGGTTGCATTCCATATTTTTTTTCAGTGGTAAAGGTCAGGAGCATAGCACTTTATTGCAGAATTTTTTCTATGAATGCTCCAGACACAACTTGACTGAGCAGAGAGCAGCAGAGGTAAACACTGAGTATTGTGTGTCCTCATTTCAGCGGTTTCACTCACCAGGTTATATAACAGGTGTGCAGTAAATCTCCATATACTATAGTCAGACAGGAACCCCTTATTTCACTTTGTAATCCTCGGCAAATGAATGCAAGTTTTTGAAGTGTTTTAAAATAATGAAGCTAATGAATTCAAACAGTAAAATATTAACAGAATTAGAGCTGTTGCCCATGGTGTCCAACCAGAAGTTTTGAGTAAATGTTTCCATAAAACAAGAGGTGAAACTTGATTGGTTGCTATTAAGGCCAACTCCAGTTGTGCCTATTTACAGTTATCCGGTTTTAATGTATCATGACCACTGTATTAAAGCCAAACTACATGCAAGCTGCTAGACACAGCATTGAAGTACATACAGGTGCATCTCATAAAATTTGAATATCATCAAAAAGTTAATTTATTTCAGTAATTCAATTAAAAAATGTAAACTCGTATATTTTATATACAGTAGATGCATTGCACACACAGAGTGATATATTTCAACCATTTCTTTCTTTTAATTTTGATGATTATGGCTTACAGCTAGTGAAAACCCAGAATTCAGTATGTCAGAAAATTAGAACATTAAATCAGACCAATAAAAAAAAAAAAAAGGATTCTTAATACAGAAATGTTGGCTTACTGAAAAGTATGTCCATGGACAGTATATTATGCACTCAAGACTTGGTCAGGGCTCCTTTTGCATGAAGTACTGCATCAATGCAGCATGGCATGGAGACGATCAGCCCATGGCACTGTTGAGGTGTTATGGAAGCCCAGGTTGCTTTAAAAGTGGCCTTCAGCTCATCTGCATTGTTGGGTCTGCTGTCTCTCATCTTCCTCTTGACAATACCCCACAGATTCTCTATGGGGTTTAGGTCAGACGAGTTTGCTGGCCAATGAAGCACAGTGTTCTTATGATCAATAAACCAGGAGTTGGTAGTTTTGGCAGTGTGGGCAGGGCAGGTGCCAAGTCCTGCTGGAAAATAAAATCTGCATCTCCATAAAGCTGGTCAGCAGAAGGAAGCATTAAGTGATCTAGAATTTCCTGGTAGAGGGCTGCGCTGACTTTGGACTTAATAAAAGACAGTGGACCAACACCAGCAGATGACATGGCTCCCCAAATCTTCATAGACATTTTTATGGTCAACATTAGTATTAAAAGTATACATAAAACATATGCTCCCATAAGGATGTTGTAATTTCAGGTCTGAACCATAAAACATTGTTAGAACACACATTTTCCACAGGTCTAACATGTTTCAGTGTCCCATTCCATTACAAAAAGTAGCAGATGGAAAAAGGACATTGGCTTCACAACGCTTCAAAGGGGTTGCACAACCTCCAACCATGGTGACACCCTGAGAGAATGAACTTCTCTGAATATCCTCCACCACGCCATCAAATCTTTCCAATGTAAATGATAATTTACATATTCAAACAGCCATTTAGTGCAATGGATTTCATGAAGATATTTCCTGGAATTCTTAAAGACTGGAGCAGACAGATTTTGCAAAGTGTCTCTAAAAGTGGTGCAGCATTCCCCCATAGAGAGCAGCGAGAGCTGTGACACCTCCCTCTCCACACTGCAAGCGGAGACGGAGCTGTCATCCGCGGCTCAGCGGGGATCGGCGGATCGATCCCCACTGAGCAGCACGGATCCGCCTACGGAGGCGGACCGTGTGAAAGAGCCCTAAGAGTGGGACATTTTAGATCTACCTGAATTTGGTGCGTGAGTTACTGTTGGAACTAAGTGTCGCATAGGCTT
The DNA here is from genome assembly GCF_965119305.1 of Pelophylax lessonae. Lineage (NCBI taxonomy): Eukaryota > Metazoa > Chordata > Amphibia > Anura > Ranidae > Pelophylax > Pelophylax lessonae. The sequence continues at coordinate 136,756,038 of NC_138770.1, forward strand.
CATGAATTTGGCGAAACACATTTTCGAGAGGGATTAATGGCAAAAAAGTGGCACATTAGCTTTATTGATTTTCCCCCATTAACTTTTTATCAAAATATCTGCACTATTAGTATCAAGGTGTGCATTGCCAGCATAGGAAAGGTGCTAAAATGGCTGCTAGCTCTGAACTCATCCAACTAACCCCAGACAGTGAGCCACAATTCTTTGACTTTCTGGGCCACAAGTGGGTAAGCCATTTGCTGACTGCAGAGGAAAAGGCTTTCCAACTATTTTAATGTGCCAGATTGGTAGTTTTTCCCTGATGACTGTGTCCCTCTGTTATTTATTGACTGCAAAGCAGTGAACTCTATGGTGCAGGTGCCCTACCTGTGGGGCCTGGGTGTTGCATGCATCCCTTTACCACCTATTGTAGACAGAAGCTTGCATTTTCCTTACCTAGGTGCCTACTCCGGCCAGTGAAGAAAAAAATATTTTATAGACAGTTTTCTAGTAGTCAGATGATTTGGCCTAATCCTTATTTCCCTTGGTTTAAATGTTATTTTCTCTTTTGTTCATCGACGGGCACAGCGCTCCTTAAATCATAATTACTGGGTTATATTGCCTCCTCCAGGAGTAGGACTGGGCAAAACAAAAACACCTGGCTACGTCCATGGGCCATCCTCAGCTGGTATATAACCCTCCTCTCTGCTCTAGGTAATCCTTTTTAATCTGTCCAGTCTGGAGTAAGGACCTAGGCTCCCAATTGGGTTCTCTGGTCCTAGCATTTTTTTCTCCTGCCTTACATCTTTTTTGTTTTTTTTTTTCTCTTGGGAGATCTACAATCAAACTGCAGTGCTGGGCGACTGGCTGGATAATTTAGATCCAGTGGTCCAGAGAATTTTTCCTTTTTGCTCCATCATGATCCCTTGTGCAGTCCTTTGGGACTTTCAGCAGTGCCTGCTGGGTGGCTTCTTTGAGTCTCTGACACACAGCTGGTTTTCCCTTTTCCTATTATATGTATTGACTTATACACTTTTTGATCTGCCAAATGTAAGTAATAATTGTTGGGGGGTTATACCTCATTCCACCATTGGATTTTTTTATTCAGTTGTTTGTGTAGTCATTATTCTTTTTGTATATCTGTTTTATATATCCTTGATGAGTGGAATTTCCTAACCCCAGAAGAAGACACTATGTTGAAACGCGTTGGGATCTCCATGTCTACATATTTCATCATTAGTCTGTCTATACTGGGGTCCTCCTTATATATTTATGTAATTTTGTATGTTCTTATGGTTTTTTATTGCTTACCTAACAATGGTTTTCCATTGAGGTGTCTTAAATGTTTTTTGTACTAAAAAAATTTACATTTTCTAGTATCATTTTTTATTTTCAGTTATATTTTCTTTATTACTTTTGGGTATCGCATAGTCCCAATTCCCTTATTGGTCCCATTGTGGATTTTTCATCTCCATTTGAGAATATTCAGTAGATTCTTTTGCCTACGTTATCCCAGAAAGTGACATTCTTGGTGGCTATTACCTCGACCCGCAGGGTATCGGAATTGGCTGCATTATCCTGTTGCAGTCGCTATTTAGTGGTCCATAGGGATAAAGTGGTTCTTCGTCCCTGTCCATCATTCCGGCCCAAAGTTGACTCTGACTTCCATTTGAAGGAGGACATTGTGTTGCCTTCCTTGTGTCTCAAGCTGGCTCATCCCAGGGAATTAGCTTTGCATACCTTGGATGTGGTTTGTGCGATTTGGGTGCATCTGGCAGCTACTGAGACCTTTTCGGAGGTCAGACTCTGTCAGCATTTTGTGGTTAAGGATTAACCAAGGGCTGGCTGCTTCTCCGCCTACCATCTCCAGATGGATCAGGCAGACGGTGACTCAGGCCTATTCCATTAAAGGACATCTGCAGATGCTTCTTTTGGCCTCAAAGTTTTGCAGGCTGCTGTTTGAGGGTTGTTTTTCTTTCATTGTTTTATTTTTCCGATGGGGCTCTTGTATCCTGGTTAAGGGCTCTTATGTTGGGTTATTTTCCCCACTCCCTCATTTTTCTTTTGGCACTGCTTTTGGACGTCCCAGTAGTTATGATTTGTAGATTGCTTTGTCCGTCAATGAACGAAAGAGAAAATGGGATTTTTGTACTTCATGCAAAATCCATTTATCTTTGTTCATCGATGGACACAGCACCCACCCTGGAGTTCTTCTAATACTGCTTTCTATTAACTGATTACCTAGAGAGGGGGGGGGGGTTATATACCAGCTGGGGACAGCCCATGGGCTTAGCCAGGTGCTTTTTTTTCTGCCTAGTCCTACTTTTGGAGGAGTCACTATAACCCAGCAGTTATGGTTTATCGAGCGCCGTGTCCATCGATGAACTCAGAGCAATGTATTTTACGGTAAGTACAAAAATCCCATTTTGTTTTCTGTGGTGTCCTTTCTCTTTTTTATTGTTTGCCTATGTTATATTTTTTTCAGCTCAATTATAATGGATCTTGCTGAGAACAATGTCAAATGTGGAACATGTAACTCTTAAGGGGGCTGCAGGGAGCACAAATGTAGGAGAACTGATGTGTAAAGGAGTTGTAATAACAGTGAAGTATACAGGGCTTCTGTTAGAAATCAATGCCTTCCTGACAGCCTCCATCAAAAAATATTTAGACAATATTTTTGCTACAAATACACTAAAATCATTATTAGTGGACACACACACAAAATAACTTGCAATGTTCCTGCTAAATATAAAAGATAAAACTGTATTTAGTTAATAAATAAATCTCCGTATGTGAATAAGGTCTTGGGGCTCATTCACATAGGTTCTGTGGCCCGTACAGTGTGAATCAGTGTTTTGTTTTTTATGTGGCTGGAGCTATTATGTAGGCAGGCTATGTTACACTATGGGGATACAGACGCAGTGACTCTACAAACACAGCTGCAGGTCCTAATTTGGCATGTGGATGTGGGAGTATAACCCTAAACACAGACAGTGTGCATTTGGACTCACTCACCCACACCTGCACACTTGTCAAATCAGGACCTGTGACTGTGTTTTTAGAGCCGCTACATCCTCATAGAGTAACATGTGGCTCCTGCTGCACAAGAAAACCACTCATTCACACTGTAAGGCCAAAGAACCCAAGTGAATGAGCCCTTAATTTTTTTAATAATTGTTTACTATGTTTAAATAATTTTATTTATTTCTTCACAACGCTGTTTGGGGGTGAAATATCAGGAGTCTAAACAGACCCCCGATGTCTCACTTTGAAGACCGAGAAAGGTACTGAGGACATAGATTCCTCAATCCTTTTCTCTGCACTGGACAGTGAATGAACAGAAAGTGCATTGTACAGAGACTCCTGTTTATTCACAACCTGAAGTATGGTAAACACTTTGCTTTAGTTCTGAATAAATACAGTGAATGTTCGGTACCAATCACTCATTCTGTTCATTTACAAATGACAGGGCTGGCAAATATGACATTGGGCCCACCAGGATGGGGGCAACAGGGAAAAACAAAAGTGTGCAGAGAGGATGATCGGTGCGCTGGGGTACAAGGCAGACCAATGCTACCCCCCTAGCAGCAGCACACTCCTACTCTCTAATTCCTGTAGTGTGTCTGGTCATCTCTTGTAGAATAATCCTAGTCTCTAACCATCTCCTGTAGTATGTAGGCAGTGTCTGATCATTTCTTGAAACTCGATCCTAGTCTCTAACCATCTCCTGTAGTATGCTTGCAATGTCTGATCATCTCTTGTAGCACACTACCATTCTCTAACCATCTCCTGTAGTATGTTTGCAGTCTCATCTCTTGTACACTGCTCAAGAAAATTAAAGGAACACTTTTTAATCAGAGTATATCATCAAGTCAGTTAAACTCTTGGGATATTTATCTGGTCAGTTAAGAAGCAAAGGGGGTTTTTAATCAGTTTCGGCTGCTTTGGTGTTAATAAAATTAACAACAGGTACACTAGATGGGTAAAAATGAGACAACCTCCAAAACAGAAATGGTTTTATAGGTGGAGGCCACTGACATTTTTTTCCACTGCTTATCTTTTCAGACTGTTTTTCACAAATTTTGCGATTGGCTAGGGTCAGTGTCACTACTGGTAGCATGAGGCTATACCTGGACCCTATAGAGGTTGCACAGGCAGTCCAACTCCTCCAGGGTGGCACATCAATATGTGCCATTGCCAGAAGATTTGCTGTGTCTCCCAGCACAGTCTCAAGAGCATAGAGGAGATTCCAGGAGACATGCAGTTACTCTAGGAGAGCTGGACAGGGCTGTAGAAGGTCCTTAACCTATCAGCAAGACCGGCTTATGCTCCTTTGTGCAAGGAGGAACAGGATGAGCACTGCCAGAGCCCTACAAAATGACCTCCACCAGGCCACTGGTGTGAATGTATCTGACCAAACAATCAGAAACAGACTTCATAAGGGTGGCCTTGAGGGCCCGATATCCTCTAGTGGGCACTGTGCTCACTACCCGGCACCGCGAAGCTCAATTGGCATTTGCCATTGAACACCAGCATTGGCAAGTCTGCCACTGGTGCCCTGTGCTTTTCACAGATGAGATCAGGTTCACCCTGAGCACATGTGACAGACGTGAAAGGGTCTGGAGAAGCCGTGGAGAATGTAATGCTGTCTGTAACATCGTTCAGCATGACCAGTTTGGTGGTGGGTCAGTGATGGTCTGGGGAGGCATATCCATGTAGGATAGCAGGCTACATGAATATGCCTACAGTCTAGGCAATGGCACCCTGACTGCCATTAGGTATCGGGATAAAATCTTTGGACCCATTGTCAGACCCTACGCTGGTGCAGTAGGTCCTGGGTTCCTCCTGGTGCACAAATATGCCCGGCCTAATGTGGTGAGAGTATGCAGCCAGCTCCTGGAGGATGAAGGAATTGATACCATTGAATGGCCCCCACGCTCGCCTGACCTAAATTCAAAAGAACACTTCTGGAACATTATGTTTCGGTCCATTCGACGCAACCAGGTGTCACCTCAGTCTGATCAGGAGCTTGTGATGCCCTAGTACAGATTTGAGAGGAAATACCCCAACACATAATCCGTCGTCTCATTAGAAGCATGCCCCAAAGTTGTCAGGCATGCATACAAGTACGTGGGGGCCATACAAACTACTGACTGTCATTTTAAATTACTGCAATGAAATTTCAGCAAAATGAACTAGCCTGCTGCATCAATTTTTCACTTAGATTTTGAATTCAGCCCTCTGTAGGTGTATAATTTTCATTTCCATCAAACGATGTGGCATCCTTTCATTCCTAACACATTACCCAGTCCATATCAGTATAGATATCCAGCATGATATTTTTCCCCATTGAGATATGATGTGCTTTCAAAGTGTTACTTTAATTTTTTTGAGCAGGGTATTATGCTTCTAGTCTCTAACCATCTTCACCAACATATCTGCAGCCTCTGACCGCTTTCCATAGCATTGCATTCTAATACATTTATGTGCACTCCCTTTGTGATATCAAGGGCCATATTTGAGGCCCCCTGTATCAAGAAATATGACCCACCACTGCTCTCGGGTAAGTTACCCAGAACCTGCACACATCAGAGGATGGATATGTCAGGTGAAAAAAGGGCTTTCAAACTGTTTGGTCTTTCTCAAACGGACCAATAAAAACAATTTCTCTATCGCTCATTGACAGACGTAGTCTTCTTGATTCTCAAGAGCTGGGTTATGTTGTCTCCGCAGGAGTAGGACTAGGCAGAATGACAAAATGTTCTGGCTCCACCCTAGGGGGCAGTCCCTGAGGGTATATCCTCCCTCTCTCTGCTACAGGGAATCAGTTTTTTTCTGTCTAGTCAGGAGTAAGGACCTAAGTTCCTTGCTGGGATCTTTTGGTCCTGGCAAGACTTTTTTTCTTTAAGAAAAAGACATTTTTTAGGTAGTTTTCTCCAGTGTTTTTTTCCTGTGAGATCTTCAAGCAAAAATGCCGGACTGGGCGACACTTGTGGTCACCCCAGCCGGCCTACGAGCGCGCGCAGACCATGGCATTGCGCTTGGTCGGCCGCGACATATTCAAGTAACTATGCGGGGCCGGGCGACGGGCTGGATGTTGAAATCCAGTGGTCACCCCGGTTTCTGCCTAAAAGCGCGTGCAGACCAGTGCGCTGAGTCGGCCGCGACGGAGTCCCAGTAAAGGGACTGACTTTGCGAGTTAAAAGTCTCGCTTGGACGCCAGGTACCAGAGAGTCGAGGCGTCCACAAACCCCCACCCCGGTGGAGAGGGTATTGTGAAGAGAGGGTGCCTGTCGGTTCGGTATGGTGAGTAAACGTTCCCTTTTTTCCTCATTATGAGGCAGTATATATTATGGGCCCCTCCATATATGGTCAGTATATATCTGATACTTACAAGTCCCCCTTGTAATACAGCATGTGTTTGTGGGAAGTGGACTTGGTTCAAGAGCTAACACTCTACCCAGCAGACTGTAACATTACAGCAGACATAGGAGGTATAATCCTACCTTATGCGCAGTGTATCTCTGTAGATCCATATGTCACCTCTTAGCAGAGTGCAGGTGGATGTGCTGGGAAGACGATATCGGCGGTCCGCCGCCATTTTGCCGTAGACCGAATGCCTGTATGTCCTCAGGTCACGCCGGCCGCCATGTTTTTGGAGTCTTATGTCTCTTCTATGGGGGCGGCCATGTTTTGTGAGCCCAGCTACCTCGTGGAGGGCTGGGAACGTCGGAAGGCGTACACAGGGGGCGGAGCCACGCCTTCTGCCCGGGAAAAAGCAAACAGCTCCTTCCAGTCTGTGTAAGACAGACGCTGACTGCAGTTTGTTGGAAACTGCACTGCATCGGTTGGTGAACCTTGGGGGTCCCTCTCTCTCTCTCTGGGATCGAGAAGCAGGTACTCTGAGGGGCGCTATTGCGCTAGGGGGAGACACACAAAAAAAAAAAAAAAAGAGAAAAGTTTTTTTTTTGTTTTTGCTGGCAAAGGTGTCCTGTATTAACATGGACCCTGCCACTCATGTATCTCCTCCGGATCCCCTCGAGGGGTCTGCGGGATCCTCCAGCACCCCATTGACAATTGAATCTTTGTCAGCTATTATGGAAACTTTTGTGTCCCGGGTGGAAGTGGCTTGTCAGGGACAGGGCGCAAGAAAGCGACCCCCGCCTAACCCCTTATTATCTGAAACTTCGGATTCAGACTCTGAGCCTATTTCTGCAGTTGCAGGTACTTCATCTGGGATTGGTGTCTCGGGTCCTGTCTCTTCAGACAGTGAGGAGGATGTTTCGGCATCCGCCATAGCCCGAGAGGAAGCGTTGGTAAACGCACTCATTGTATCTGTTCAAGAGACCTTAAGGTTACAGGGTATTCCATCAGAAATAGCTGAAACTGAGATCCCTTTTGGGACTAAAAAACGCATCAAAGTGGCGAAGGTTTTTCCATTGCCCAAATGTTTTGGCAATCCAATCGAAGAAGAATGGCGTCTGCCAAAACGCACCTTTAATATTTCTAAACGCATTGATAGGCGTTATCCGTTTGAGGAAACCCTGATTAAGAAATGGACAGAACCACCTGTGGTGGATTCACCTATTGCTAGATTGAATAAAGCCACGGTTATTCCTTTAGAAGACGCTCCGTCTTTTAAAGATCCAGTGGATCGCAAGATAGAAGCTATGTCTCGCACCATGTTTTCCTTGATTGGATCAGCTTTCAGACCAATAATTGCTATTGGTCTGGTTTCGCAGGCTGTAACTGAATGGACCAAGTGGTTACGCCGGGACTTAGAAGAAGTCCCTCAGGCGGTATCAGATTTGTTGGAACAAATGATACAGGGGTTACAGTTTGTATGTGATGCGGCGTTAGACGCCACTCCATTAATGGCGCGAGCATCAGTCTCAGCAGTGGTTCTCAGGCGTACACTGTGGCTAAAAGGTTGGTTAGCTGACCAAGGTTCCAAAAAAGCATTGGCTAATATCCCCTTTTCAGGAGAGCGTCTATTTGGAGCCAACTTAGATGAGATCATTAAGGATCTCACCGGTGGAAAAAGCACCTTTTTACCGCAAAATTTTAAAGGTAGAGGAACTCGTCAAAGACGAGGGCCTTCTTTTTCTGCTCACAAGAGGTTTTTTCGTCCAGCGGGTGAAAAAAACTAAGTCCTCCAAAGCTCCTGCAGGAGGCGTCAGGGGTCGTTGGTCGGGCAAGCAAAAGCCCGCCCCCTCCAGACCTGAAGATAAACCATCCAAAGCCTGAAGGTGCGCCCCCACCCATAACTGGGGTGGGGGGACGTCTTCGCCGGTTCCCGGATCCATGGCTTTCCAGAATCCCGGACAAATGGGTTTGCGAAGTCATAAGGTCAGGGTACAAGCTCGAGTTTCGATCTCTCCCACCGGCGCGATTCTTCCCTTCCAATATCCGTCTATCCGCAGATCGTTTAGAAGATCTGCGGAGAGCAGTCACAGATTTACTACAACAAGGAGTGGTAGTCCACGTTCCTTGGACAGAACGGTTTCAAGGGTTTTATTCAAACCTGTTTACAATACCCAGGAAAGAGGGCAAAGTGCGTCCAATTCTGGACTTAAGAGCACTCAATTCTTTCGTCAACATAAGAAGATTCAGAATGGAGTCCATTCGCACGGTAGCAGCGTTCCTGCATCCAGGGGATGTCCTAGCGTCCATAGACATCAAGGACGCCTATCTTCACATTCCCATTTTCGCAGGACATCAGCGTTTTCTACGCTTTTCCGTAGAGGAGAACCACTATCAGTTTGTGGCGTTACCTTTCGGTCTCGCCACGGCTCCGCGGGTCTTCACAAAGGTGTTGGCCCCAATGTTGGCACTTCTGCGCCAAAGAGGTATATCGATTCTAGGTTACCTAGACGATCTTCTGCTTCATGCAGAGTCTCCTCAGACCTTGCTACAAAACATAGAAATTACTATGATTTCTTTACAGGAATTCGGGTGGCTGGTGAACCAGCAAAAGTCATTTCTGGTTCCCACCCAGAGGCTCGAATATCTGGGTCTAATTCTAGACACAGTCAGGACGAGAGTTTTCCTTCCGGTAGGGAAACTCCGAAAGATTCAATCAGCAGTCCAGTTGTTACTGTCCAACAGCTGGTCTTCCCTTCGGACGTGCATGAGGGTTCTGGGGTTGATGGTGGCTTCATTCGAAGCAGTCCCATTTGCCCAGTCCCATACCCGAATTCTTCAGCAAGAGATTCTTCTCAGATGGAATCGGAATCCGGAATCCCTGGACAATCAGATACGATTGAGCAAACAGACCAGAGAGTCTCTGGTTTGGTGGCTTCGGTCTCCAATGCTCAGCCAGGGAAAGTCATTTCTGCCAATATATTGGACGATAGTGACCACGGATGCCAGTCTATCCGGATGGGGAGGAATTCTTGGTCAGTTATCTGTCCAGGGACTTTGGTCCCCGGAAGAATCCAGGTTACCGATAAATGTATTGGAACTGAGAGCGATCAGACTTTGTCTGATTCACTGGACCGAGCAGCTCCAGGGCAGCCCGGTTCGGATCCAGTCGGACAATGCCACGGCCGTGGCTTATGTCAATCATCAGGGGGGCACCAAGAGTGCCCGAGCGGCCAAAGAAGTGGCTTGCATTCTTCGCTGGGCGGAACGTTTTGTTCCAGCAATCTCTGCGGTGTTCATTCCGGGGGTGGAGAATTGGCAGGCAGATTATCTCAGCCGTCAGACCCTGGATCAGGGAGAATGGTCCCTCCATCCAGACGTTTTCCACCAGTTGTGCCTACGGTGGGGCACCCCAGATGTGGATCTGTTGGCATCACGATTCAACAGGAAAGTTCAGAGATTCGTGGCTCGCTCCCGCGATCCTCTAGCAGAAACCGCAGACGCACTGATCGCCCCGTGGGGGCAATACCAGCTAATATATGCCTTCCCTCCTCTCGCGTTACTGCCAAGACTTCTTCGCAGGGTAGAGGAGGAAGGAATCCCAGTAATCCTGGTAGCTCCGGACTGGCCTCGTCGAGCTTGGTACGCCGACATGGTCAGACTGGTGGCGGACGTCCCATGGAGACTTCCTCTCAGGGAGGATCTACTGTCTCAGGGACCGATCTTCCATCCTGCTTTACGATCGCTGGCTTTAACGGCCTGGCTATTGAGACCCAGGTGCTAAAGGACAAAGGTTTGTCAGCTTCAGTTATTCCTACTCTAGTTGAAGCAAGGAAAGCGACTTCCAGAAAGATTTATCATCGCACATGGAAGTCCTACATTGCATGGTGTGAACCTTTGGGGTTCCGTCCTCGGTCTTATTCGATTAGTCGAATATTGGCTTTTCTGCAACAAGGGGTTGAGCAGAAACTGGCCTTGAGTACTATCAAGGGTCAGGTCTCAGCATTAGCCATCTTCTTTCAGAAGCCTTTGGCTACTCATTCCTTGGTGCGGAATTTCATCCAGGGGGTGCGACATCTGGCTCCGCCAGTGCACGCGCCGTTACCCCCCTGGGATCTTAATTTAGTGTTGTCGGTTCTTCAGAAACCTCCCTTCGAAGATATTAGGGAGATTCCTCTACCCACGTTGTCCCAGAAGGTGGCCTTCTTGGTAGCTATTACTTCTGCACGCAGGGTGTCAGAACTGGCCGCATTATCTTGTCGTTCACCATATCTGGTGGTTCATAGAGATAAGGTGGTTCTTCGTCCGAATCCATCCTTCCTACCAAAAGTGGTTTCAGAATTTCATCTGAATGAAGAAATTGTATTACCTTCCCTGTGTCCTAAGCCCAGTCATCCTCGGGAATTTGCTTTGCACTCCTTGGATGTGGTCCGGGCGATCAGGGTATACTTGAAAACGACAGACTCGTTTCGCAAGACGGATTCACTTTTTGTGATCCCAGATGGACCCAAAAAGGGGTTGCCTGCATCTGCCGCGACCATTTCCAGATGGATCAGACAGACGGTAGTGCAGGCTTATTCTATTAAGGGTCGGGAGCCCCCGTTCCCTGTTAAGGCGCACTCCACTCGGGCACTTAGTGCGTCATGGGCCTTTCGCCATCAGGCGTCAGTGGTCCAGGTGTGCAAGGCGGCTACCTGGTCGTCGGTGCATACCTTCTCTAAACATTATAAAGTTGATGTAATGGCATCGTCTGATGCCTCATTTGGCCGCAAGGTTTTGCAGGCCGCAATTTGAGGAGACCAGTGGTCTACCTCGAGGGTTTTTTTCCGTTGGAAAATTTTTTCTTTAGCCTCATTCTTTGTTTATAATGAGCCTTTAAAACTTCTAGTTTGGCACCGGTTGGGCCTTCTAGATTGGATTTGATTTTGTCAATCCCACCCCTCATTTGTGGCACTGCTTCTGGATGTCCCAGCTCTTGAGAATCAAGAAGACTACGTCTGTCAATGAGCGATAGAGAAAAATGGATTTTTGTAAGAACTTACCGTAAAATCCTTTTCTCTTAAGCTCATTGACAGACGTAGTACCCGCCCCTCTATCATTGAGTTGGGTTGGGTTAAATTCTCTGTACTGCTTTAAACAGAACTGATTCCCTGTAGCAGAGAGAGGGAGGATATACCCTCAGGGACTGCCCCCTAGGGTGGAGCCAGAACATTTTGTCATTCTGCCTAGTCCTACTCCTGCGGAGACAACATAACCCAGCTCTTGAGAATCAAGAAGACTACGTCTGTCAATGAGCTTAAGAGAAAAGGATTTTACGGTAAGTTCTTACAAAAATCCATTTTTTACATGTTCAGGGCGGCACAGTGGTGTAGTGGTTAGCACTTTCACCTAGCAGCAAGAGGGTCGCTGGTTCGAATCCCAACCATGACACTACCTGCCTGGAGTTTGCATGTTCTCCCTGTGCCTGCGTGGGTTTCCTCCGGGTACTCCGGTTTCCTCCCACACTCCAAAGACATGCTGGTAGGTTAATTGGATCCTGTATAAAATTGGCCTTACTATATATGTATAAATGTGAGTTAGGGACCTTAGATTGTACGCTCCTTGAGGGCAGGGTCTGATGTGAATGTGCAATGTATATGTAAAGCGCTGCGTAAATTGACAGCGCTATATAAGTACCTGAAATAATGATAATAATAATAATGTTCAGTATTACATTTATTTTAGATATTTTTTTAACTTCATTAAAATATATTTATATATATATATTAGCAACGTTCGATTGCACATTCCTTTTGAATACTGCTCTAGATAATTGTTTTTCATTTTTCTTTACTTTAATTAATTTTGTCCACTTACTGCACAAGCTTCAAAAACACATTAGTAGTTGTCTTCACATCATGTTACTGTCTGGCTTTAATATTCCCTGTTGTAAGTGAGCTCTTAGTTTTTATATTTAAATATTGCTCCAAATCTGGCTTTGTATTCCTGTGACTGTGTGAAGTGTGTACAAGTTTCCCATGTCAGTATATTACATTTTTATGCAAGAGACTAGCATACTAGACTTATTAAAAGTGAAGCGATTTACAGCTAGTAATGGACTGGAATTGTATCAAAGTATCCTGAATCTTCTATGCTTTAATGGCAAACAAAATTGTATCAGCCATTTTTTGATTCAGCCATTTTTTGATGTTCATATACAGTATAATACTTTTGTTTGTATAAAATATTTTTTATTTACAAGTAAAGATTTAATACAGGGCACATCCATGACTACGTGATGGTTTGTGCAGTATTATAGGTTTTGTGAAGGTACGGTTTGCCTGTGTCAGTGTAAGCACAAGTTGCTAGAGGCTTGCATCTGCAAAATGGGTAGGGGCATGTCTCTCCCCTGACCCATTCAGCTGTGTGTGTAAGTTGCGCTCTTGCTATTAAAGCATGTGTAGAGGGAAATTTTGACCAATCAATACTTACCACAAAAGTAAGGAAGGTATCATGCATATCTGGTCTCTCTCTTTGTACACATGAACATACCATACATGCTTGGGAGATCTGCATTAACAATAGATAAATTGGTTATAAATAGTGTTGAGCGAACACGGACTGTATTATTCGTGTTCGTACCGAATAATTGGATTTTTTGTACCCGAACACGGACACGGACACTTTACTGTATGTTCGGGTAAAAATCCGTGTTCGGTCGTTTTATTTCCGGGTTTTGCATGCTTTGGCGCTCTTTTCATGGCGGGCTTTCAACAGCCAATCAACAATCGTTTAACTGGTGTGCCTTAAGCCATCCCAGCCATGCCTGCAAATGTCTCAGTAGCTGTGATTGGCCGTCTGAAGCATGTGACCAAGTCTTTATAAGTTCGAGGCAGCCGCAGCGGCGTCATTATGCTGCTTAGATTCAGGGACAGAGCACACATCAACGTGCTGGCTGCTGATTAGGGAAAGATAGGCAGGAAAAAACCATTTGTGTCCGGATAGAATTGAGGGACAGGTCGGAGTGTTTAGGCAGGGCGAGTTGTAGGCATTTTAGGGATAGAGTCTGCTGAATTATATAGGGTCAGTGTCTTCTACAAACTACAATCGATATTGCTGTGTGGGGGGTGGGGTGAATCTGCACTCAATCCTGATCTACGATCTCTTCTCAATCCTGTTAGGGACAGAGTCTGCTGAATTTTAGGGAAACTGTGTTCTACAAACTACAATCGATATTGCTGTGTGGGGGGTGGGGTGAATCTGCACTCAATCCTGATCTACGATCTCTTCTCAATCCTGTTAGGGACAGAGTCTGCTGAATTTTAGGGAAACTGTGTTCTACAAACTACAATCGATATTGCTGTGTGGGGGGTGGGGTGAATCTGCACTCAATCCTGATCTACGATCTCTTCTCAATCCTGTTAGGGACAGAGTCTGCTGAATTTTAGGGAAACTGTGTTCTACAAACTACAATCGATATTGCTGTGTGGTGTGGGATTGGAGATAGGCAGGTGTCAGTGATCCACATCCATTTTTCTGTGTGTGAGCTGCAGTGAACACAATCTTTTTGGGCTGCAGTGAACACAATCTTTTTGGGCTGCAGTGAACACAATCTTTTTGGGCTGCAGTGAACACAATCTTTTTGGGCTGCAGTGAACACAATCTTTTTGGGCTGCAGTGAACACAATCTTTTTGGGGTGCAGTGAACAAAATCTTTTTGGGGTGCAGTGAACACAATCCTTTTTGGTGTGCAGTGAACACAATCTTTGTGGGGTGCAGTGAACAAAATCCTTTGTGGGGTGCAGTGAACACAATCTTTTTGGGGTGCAGTGAACAAAATCCTTTTTGGGGTGCAGTGAACAACATCCTTTTTGGGGTGCAGTGAACACAATCTTTTTGGGGTGCAGTGAACAAAATCCTTTGTGGGGTGCAGTGAACACAATCTTTTTGGGGTGCAGTGAACACAATCTTTTTGGGGTGGAGTGAACAACATCCTTTTTGGGGTGCAGTGAACAAAATCCTTTTTGGGGTGCAGTGAACAAAATCATTTTTGGGGTGCAGTGAACACAATCTTTTTGGGGTGCAGTGAACACAATCTTTGTGGGGTGCAGTGAACACAATCTTTTTGGGGTGGAGTGAACAACATCCTTTTTGGGGTGCAGTGAACAACATCCTTTTTGGGGTGCAGTGAACACAATCTTTTTGGGGTGCAGTGAACACAATCTTTGTGGGGTACAGTGAACAGAATCTTTGTGGGGTGCAGTGAACACAATCTTTGGGGGGTACAGTGAACACAATCTTTGTGAGGTGCAGTGAACACAATCTTTGTGGGGTGCAGTGAACACAATCATTGTGGGGTGCAGGGAACTCAATCTTTGTGGGGTACAGTGAACACAATCTCATACTGAAGGTTTGAGGGTGCTGCCTGTTCCATACTCCCCCTACTCCTCATCTAGCCTTTTAGGGGTACAAACAATAGTAATTGGGGCCTAGTGTGGTTGTGTACGTGTGATATACATACACTTTTTTGGGATCATATTTTCTATTCCGCTATTTAATCAAAAACCTTTGGGGATCAGTTAAATTGGGGGATAGTCTGTGTTGGTACGTGTGAGAGAGATCCACCTTTCCAAGTTGTTGGGGTTCATCTCATACTTCTGAAGGTTTGAGGGTGCTGCCTGTTCCATACTCCCCCCTACTCCTAGCCTTTTAGGGGTACAAACAATAGTAATTGGGGCCTAGTGTGGTTGTGTACGTGTGATATACATACACTTTTTTGGGATCATATTTTCTATTCCGCTATTTAATCAAAAACCTCTGGGGATCAGTTAAATTGGGGGATAGTCTGTGTTGGTACGTGTGAGAGAGATCCACCTTTCCAAGTTGTTGGGGTTCATCTCATACTTCTGAAGGTTTGAGGGTGCTGCCTGTTCCATACTCCCCCTACTCCTAGCCTTTTAGGGGTACAAACAATAGTAATTGGGGCCTAGTGTGGTTGTGTACGTGTGATATACATACACTTTTTTGGGATCATATTTTCTATTCCGCTATTTAATCAAAAACCTCTGGGGATCAGTTAAATTGGGGGATAGTCTGTGTTGGTACGTGTGAGAGAGATCCACCTTTCCAAGTTGTTGGGGTTCATCTCATACTTCTGAAGGTTTGAGGGTGCTGCCTGTTCCATACTCCCCCTACTCCTAGCCTTTTAGGGGTACAAACAATAGTAATTGGGGCCTAGTGTGGTTGTGTACGTGTGATATACATACACTTTTTTGGGATCATATTTTCTATTCCGCTATTTAATCAAAAACCTTTGGGGATCAGTTAAATTGGGGGATAGTCTGTGTTGGTACGTGTGAGAGAGATCCACCTTTCCAAGTTGTTGGGGTTCATCTCATACTTCTGAAGGTTTGAGGGTGCTGCCTGTTCCATACTCCCCCCTACTCCTAGCCTTTTAGGGGTACAAACAATAGTAATTGGGGCCTAGTGTGGTTGTGTACGTGTGATATACATACACTTTTTTGGGATCATATTTTCTATTCCGCTATTTAATCAAAAACCTCTGGGGATCAGTTAAATTGGGGGATAGTCTGTGTTGGTACGTGTGAGAGAGATCCACCTTTCCAAGTTGTTGGGGTTCATCTCATACTTCTGAAGGTTTGAGGGTGCTGCCTGTTCCATACTCCCCCTACTCCTAGCCTTTTAGGGGTACAAACAATAGTAATTGGGGCCTAGTGTGGTTGTGTACGTGTGATATACATACACTTTTTTGGGATCATATTTTCTATTCCGCTATTTAATCAAAAACCTCTGGGGATCAGTTAAATTGGGGGATAGTCTGTGTTGGTACGTGTGAGAGAGATCCACCTTTCCAAGTTGTTGGGGTTCATCTCATACTTCTGAAGGTTTGAGGGTGCTGCCTGTTCCATACTCCCCCTACTCCTAGCCTTTTAGGGGTACAAACAATAGTAATTGGGGCCTAGTGTGGTTGTGTACGTGTGATATACATACACTTTTTTGGGATCATATTTTCTATTCCGCTATTTAATCAAAAACCTCTGGGGATCAGTTAAATTGGGGGATAGTCTGTGTTGGTACGTGTGAGAGAGATCCACCTTTCCAAGTTGTTGGGGTTCATCTCATACTTCTGAAGGTTTGAGGGTGCTGCCTGTTCCATACTCCCCCTACTCCTAGCCTTTTAGGGGTACAAACAATAGTAATTGGGGCCTAGTGTGGTTGTGTACGTGTGATATACATACACTTTTTTGGGATCATATTTTCTATTCCGCTATTTAATCAAAAACCTTTGGGGATCAGTTAAATTGGGGGATAGTCTGTGTTGGTACGTGTGAGAGAGATCCACCTTTCCAAGTTGTTGGGGTTCATCTCATACTTCTGAAGGTTTGAGGGTGCTGCCTGTTCCATACTCCCCCTACTCCTAGCCTTTTAGGGGTACAAACAATAGTAATTGGGGCCTAGTGTGGTTGTGTACGTGTGATATACATACACTTTTTTGGGATCATATTTTCTATTCCGCTATTTAATCAAAAACCTCTGGGGATCAGTTAAATTGGGGGATAGTCTGTGTTGGTACGTGTGAGAGAGATCCACCTTTCCAAGTTGTTGGGGTTCATCTCATACTTCTGAAGGTTTGAGGGTGCTGCCTGTTCCATACTCCCCCTACTCCTAGCCTTTTAGGGGTACAAACAATAGTAATTGGGGCCTAGTGTGGTTGTGTACGTGTGATATACATACACTTTTTTGGGATCATATTTTCTATTCCGCTATTTAATCAAAAACCTCTGGGGATCAGTTAAATTGGGGGATAGTCTGTGTTGGTACGTGTGAGAGAGATCCACCTTTCCAAGTTGTTGGGGTTCATCTCATACTTCTGAAGGTTTGAGGGTGCTGCCTGTTCCATACTCCCCCCTACTCCTAGCCTTTTAGGGGTACAAACAATAGTAATTGGGGCCTAGTGTGGTTGTGTACGTGTGATATACATACACTTTTTTGGGATCATATTTTCTATTCCGCTATTTAATCAAAAACCTCTGGGGATCAGTTAAATTGGGGGATAGTCTGTGTTGGTACGTGTGAGAGAGATCCACCTTTCCAAGTTGTTGGGGTTCATCTCATACTTCTGAAGGTTTGAGGGTGCTGCCTGTTCCATACTCCCCCTACTCCTAGCCTTTTAGGGGTACAAACAATAGTAATTGGGGCCTAGTGTGGTTGTGTACGTGTGATATACATACACTTTTTTGGGATCATATTTTCTATTCCGCTATTTAATCAAAAACCTTTGGGGATCAGTTAAATTGGGGGATAGTCTGTGTTGGTACGTGTGAGAGAGATCCACCTTTCCAAGTTGTTGGGGTTCATCTCATACTTCTGAAGGTTTGAGGGTGCTGCCTGTTCCATACTCCCCCTACTCCTAGCCTTTTAGGGGTACAAACAATAGTAATTGGGGCCTAGTGTGGTTGTGTACGTGTGATATACATACACTTTTTTGGGATCATATTTTCTATTCCGCTATTTAATCAAAAACCTCTGGGGATCAGTTAAATTGGGGGATAGTCTGTGTTGGTACGTGTGAGAGAGATCCACCTTTCCAAGTTGTTGGGGTTCATCTCATACTTCTGAAGGTTTGAGGGTGCTGCCTGTTCCATACTCCCCCTACTCCTAGCCTTTTAGGGGTACAAACAATAGTAATTGGGGCCTAGTGTGGTTGTGTACGTGTGATATACATACACTTTTTTGGGATCATATTTTCTATTCCGCTATTTAATCAAAAACCTCTGGGGATCAGTTAAATTGGGGGATAGTCTGTGTTGGTACGTGTGAGAGAGATCCACCTTTCCAAGTTGTTGGGGTTCATCTCATACTTCTGAAGGTTTGAGGGTGCTGCCTGTTCCATACTCCCCCCTACTCCTAGCCTTTTAGGGGTACAAACAATAGTAATTGGGGCCTAGTGTGGTTGTGTACGTGTGATATACATACACTTTTTTGGGATCATATTTTCTATTCCGCTATTTAATCAAAAACCTCTGGGGATCAGTTAAATTGGGGGATAGTCTGTGTTGGTACGTGTGAGAGAGATCCACCTTTCCAAGTTGTTGGGGTTCATCTCATACTTCTGAAGGTTTGAGGGTGCTGCCTGTTCCATACTCCCCCTACTCCTAGCCTTTTAGGGGTACAAACAATAGTAATTGGGGCCTAGTGTGGTTGTGTACGTGTGATATACATACACTTTTTTGGGATCATATTTTCTATTCCGCTATTTAATCAAAAACCTCTGGGGATCAGTTAAATTGGGGGATAGTCTGTGTTGGTACGTGTGAGAGAGATCCACCTTTCCAAGTTGTTGGGGTTCATCTCATACTTCTGAAGGTTTGAGGGTGCTGCCTGTTCCATACTCCCCCCTACTCCTAGCCTTTTAGGGGTACAAACAATAGTAATTGGGGCCTAGTGTGGTTGTGTACGTGTGATATACATACACTTTTTTGGGATCATATTTTCTATTCCGCTATTTAATCAAAAACCTCTGGGGATCAGTTAAATTGGGGGATAGTCTGTGTTGGTACGTGTGAGAGAGATCCACCTTTCCAAGTTGTTGGGGTTCATCTCATACTTCTGAAGGTTTGAGGGTGCTGCCTGTTCCATACTCCCCCTACTCCTAGCCTTTTAGGGGTACAAACAATAGTAATTGGGGCCTAGTGTGGTTGTGTACGTGTGATATACATACACTTTTTTGGGATCATATTTTCTATTCCGCTATTTAATCAAAAACCTTTGGGGATCAGTTAAATTGGGGGATAGTCTGTGTTGGTACGTGTGAGAGAGATCCACCTTTCCAAGTTGTTGTGGTTCATCTCATACTTCTGAAGGTTTGAGGGTGCTGCCTGTTCCATACTCCCCCTACTCCTAGCCTTTTAGGGGTACAAACAATAGTAATTGGGGCCTAGTGTGGTTGTGTACGTGTGATATACATACACTTTTTTGGGATCATATTTTCTATTCCGCTATTTAATCAAAAACCTCTGGGGATCAGTTAAATTGGGGGATAGTCTGTGTTGGTACGTGTGAGAGAGATCCACCTTTCCAAGTTGTTGGGGTTCATCTCATACTTCTGAAGGTTTGAGGGTGCTGCCTGTTCCATACTCCCCCCTACTCCTAGCCTTTTAGGGGTACAAACAATAGTAATTGGGGCCTAGTGTGGTTGTGTACGTGTGATATACATACACTTTTTTGGGATCATATTTTCTATTCCGCTATTTAATCAAAAACCTTTGGGGATCAGTTAAATTGGGGGATAGTCTGTGTTGGTACGTGTGAGAGAGATCCACCTTTCCAAGTTGTTGGGGTTCATCTCATACTTCTGAAGGTTTGAGGGTGCTGCCTGTTCCATACTCCCCCTACTCCTCATCTAGCCTTTTAGGGGTACAAACAATAGTAATTGGGGCCTAGTGTGGTTGTGTACGTGCGAGATACATACACTTTTTTTGATCATATTTCCTATTCCGCTATTCAATAAAAACCTTTGAGGATCAATTGAATTGCGGGATAGTCTGTGTCGGTACGTGTGAGAGAGATCCACCTTTCCAAGTTGTTGGGGTTCATCTCATACTTCTGAAGGTTTGAGGGTGCTGCCTGTTCCATACCCCCCCTACTCCTCATCTAGCCTTTTAGGGGTACAAACAATAGTAATTGGGGCCTAGTGTGGTTGTGTACGTGCGAGATACATACACTTTTTTTGATCATATTTCCTATTCCGCTATTCAATAAAAACCTTTGAGGATCAATTGAATTGCGGGATAGTCTGTGTCGGTACGTGTGAGAGAGATCCACCTTTCCAAGTTGTTGGGGTTCATCTCATACTTCTGAAGGTTTGAGGGTGCTGCCTGTTCCATACCCCCCCTACTCCTCATCTAGCCTTTTAGGGGTACAAACAATAGTAATTGGGGCCTAGTGTGGTTGTGTACGTGCGAGATACATACACTTTTTTTGATCATATTTCCTATTCCGCTATTCAATAAAAACCTTTGGGGATCAATTAAATTGCGGGATAGTCTGTGTCGGTACGTGTGAGATCCACCTTTCCAAGTTTTTGGGGTTCATCTCATACTTCTGAAGCTTTGAGGGTGCTGCCTGTTCCATACTCCTCCTCCTCCTCATCCATCCTTTTAGGTGTACAAACAATAGTAATTGGGGCCTAGTGTGCTTCTGTACGTGTGAGATACATACACATTTTTTGATCATATTTCCTATTCCGCTATTCAATAAAAACCTTTGGGGATCAATTAAATTGCGGAATAGTCTGTGTCGGTACGTGTGAGATCCACCTTTCCAAGTTTTTGGGGTTCATCTCATACTTCTGAAGCTTTGAGGGTGCTGCCTGTTCCATACTCCTCCTCCTCCTCATCCATCCTTTTAGGTGTACAAACAATAGTAATTGGGGCCTAGTGTGTTTCTGTACGTGCGAGATACATACACTTTTTTTGATCATATTTCCTATTCCGCTATTCAATAAAAACCTTTGGGGATCAATTAAATTGCGGGATAGTCTGTGTCGGTACGTGTGAGATCCACCTTTCCAAGTTTTTGGGGTTCATCTCATACTTCTGAAGCTTTGAGGGTGCTGCCTGTTCCATACTCCTCCTCCTCCTCATCCATCCTTTTAGGTGTACAAACAATAGTAATTGGGGCCTAGTGTGCTTCTGTACGTGTGAGATACATACACATTTTTTGATCATATTTCCTATTCCGCTATTCAATAAAAACCTTTGGGGATCAATTAAATTGCGGAATAGTCTGTGTCGGTACGTGTGAGATCCACCTTTCCAAGTTTTTGGGGTTCATCTCATACTTCTGAAGCTTTGAGGGTGCTGCCTGTTCCATACTCCTCCTCCTCCTCATCCATCCTTTTAGGTGTACAAACAATAGTAATTGGGGCCTAGTGTGTTTCTGTACGTGTGAGATACATACACTTTTTTTGATCATATTTCCTATTCCGCTATTCAATAAAAACCTTTGGGGATCAATTGAATTGCGGGATAGTCTGTGTCGGTACGTGTGAGAGAGATCCACCTTTCCAAGTTGTTGGGGTTCATCTCATACTTCTGAAGGTTTGAGGGTGCTGCCTGTTCCATACCCCCCCTACTCCTCATCTAGCCTTTTAGGGGTACAAACAATAGTAATTGGGGCCTAGTGTGGTTGTGTACGTGCGAGATACATACACTTTTTTTGATCATATTTCCTATTCCGCTTTTCAATAAAAACCTTTGAGGATCAATTGAATTGCGGGATAGTCTGTGTCGGTACGTGTGAGAGAGATCCACCTTTCCAAGTTGTTGGGGTTCATCTCATACTTCTGAAGGTTTGAGGGTGCTGCCTGTTCCATACTCCCCCTACTCCTCATCTAGCCTTTTAGGGGTACAAACAATAGTAATTGGGGCCTAGTGTGGTTGTGTACGTGTGATATACATACACTTTTTTTGGATCATATTTTCTATTCCGCTATTCAATAAAAACCTTTCTAGGGCAAGATCTTAAATTACAGAAATATGAGGAGACCGTCAAATAAGGGCCGTGGCCTGGGTCGTGGTGCTGCTGGTAGAGCTCCTGTTGCAAGGAGAGGACATGGTCGATCTGTGCCAGCTACACGCACAAGTGAAACACCTTCCTCAAGTGTGAGTAGGCGACAGAACCTGCATCAGTATTTGGTAGGGCATCAAACGCCCCTAGAAGTGATGAGGCCAGAACAAGTTGAGGCGATAGTAGATTGGTTTGCTGCTGACAGTGCCTCCAGTTCCTTCACATTGTCTCCCACCCAGTCTACTGCAGAAAGGTCAGAGTTGGCACCTGCAGCCAATGTCCAACCGTCTTTCACCTCACCCCCTTGCAAATCAGGCCAGCAGTCTGAGCCCCAAGCCATACAGCAGTCTCTTATTCTTTTTGAGGACTCTGTCAGCAGGGTTTCCCAGGGCCATCCACCTAGCCCTGCCCCAGAAGTGGAAGAGATTGAGTGCAGCGATGCCCAACCACTTATTCCTCAAGATGAGTACATGCAAGGATCATCGCAGCACGTCTCCGATGATGACGAAACGCAGGTGCCAACTGCTGCGGCGTTCAGCATTGTGGAGACCGACAAGGAGGGCAGGGGTGAAGACTGGGTGGAAGATGATGTGGAGGACGATGAGGTCCTCGACCCCACATGGAATGAACGTCATGCAGGTGAACTGAGTAGTTTGGAGGAAGAGGCGGTGGTCGCACAGAGCCACCAGCACAGCAGAAGAGGGAGCAGGGTGCAGAAGCGGAGCGGCCGTGCCCTAGACACTACGCCCGCTACTGCCCAACGCAGCAAGGGAACGAGCGCACCAAAGTCAGCTCAAAGGAGTTCTCTAGCGTGGAAGTTCTTTAGAAAATGTGCTGATGACAGGACACGAGTGGTTTGCACCCTGTGCAATCAGAGCTTGAAGCGAGGCATGAACCTTCTCAACCTGAGCACAACCTGCATGATCAGGCATCTAAGTGCAAAGCACGAGCTGCAGTGGAGTACACACCTTCAAAACCAAGAAACGTCTCTGGCTCATCCTGCTTCCTCTTCTGCTGCAGTCTCGGCCGCTCCAGCCACATCTGTAGTGATACCGGCACCTGCCACCCCGCAAACAGACGATCTGTCAGCAACACCACCACCTGGGTCACCAACAACCATCTCCACAATGTCCCGTGGAAGCGTTCAGCTTTCCATCTCCCAAACACTTGAGAGGAAGAGGAAGTACCCCCCTACCCACCCGCGATCCCTGGCCCTGAATGCCAGCATTTCAAAATTATTGGCCTTTGAAATGCTGTCATTCCGTCTGGTGGAGACGCACAGTTTTAAAAACCTTATGTCGGTGGCTGTCCCACAGTACGTCGTGCCCAGCCGCCACTACTTTTCCAGGCAAGCCATCCCTTCCCTGCACAACCAAGTGGGGGAAAAAATCAGGTGTGCACTGCGCAACGCCATCTGTGCCAAGGTCCACCTAACTACGGATACGTGGACCAGTAAGCACGGTCAGGGGCGTTATATCTCCCTAACGGCACACTGGGTAAATGCAGTGGCGGATGGGCCTGAGGCGGATAGCAATTTGGCGCATGTCCTTCCACCACCGAGGATTGCAGGGCGCTTCAGTTTGCCTCCTGTTCCTAACTCCTCCTACTCCGCTTCCTCATCCTCTACCGCCTCCTCATCCGGACAGCGTAACACCTTCACCACCAACTTCAGCACGGCCAGGGGTAAACGACAGCAGGCAGTTTTACAACTTGCCTGTTTGGGGGACAAACCACACACCGCGCAGGAGTTGTGGAGGAGCATGGAACAGCAGACAAATGAGTGGTTGCTGCCAGCGAGCCTCAAGCCCGGCCTGGTGGTGTGCGATAACGGGCGAAATCTCATAGCAGCTCTGGGCCTAGCCGGTTTGACGCACATCCCTTGCCTGGCGCATGTGCTGAATTTGGTGGTGCAGAGGTTCCTTAAAAACTACCCCGATATGTCAGAGCTGCTGCAGAAAGTGCGGGCCGTTTGTGCGCACTTTCGGCGTTCTCACCCTGCTGCTGCTCGCCTGGCAGCGCTGCAGCGTAACTTCGGCCTTCCCGCTCACCGCCTCATATGTGACGTGCCCACAAGGTGGAACTCCACCTTGCACATGCTGGAAAGACTGTGCGAGCAGCAGCAGGCCATAGTGGAGTTTCAGCTGCAGCACGCACGCGTGAGTCGCTCTGCGGAACAGCACCACTTCACCACCAATAACTGGGCCTCCATGCGAGACCTGTGTGCCTTGTTGCGCTGTTTTGAGTACTCCACCAACATGGCCAGTGGCAATGACGCCGTTCTCAGCTTAACTATCCCACTTCTATGCCTCCTTGAAAAAACAATTCGGGCGATGATGGAAGAGGATGTGGCACAGGATGAGGAGGAGGAGGAGGATGAAGAGGTAACATTTCCAAGGCTTTCAGGGCAGTCATTCGCAAGGGGCTCCGAGGGTGGGTTCCTGCACACGCAAACGCCAGGGACGCAATTGTCCAGCAGGGGCACAGTTCTGGAGGATGAGGAGGATGAGGAGGAGGAGGAGCTGGAGGAGGAGATGGAACCATGTTCACAGCAGGGTGGCACCCAGGCCAGCTCATGGCCATCACTGGTGCGTGGCTGGGGGGATACAGAGGACACGGACCATACACCTCCCACAGAGGACAGCCTTTCGTCGCCTCTGGGCAGCCTGGCACACATGAGCGATTACATGCTGCAGTGTCTCCACAACGACCGCCGAGTTGCCCACATTCTAACTTGTGCTGATTACTGGGTGGCCACGCTGCTGGATCCCCGTTACAAGGACAACGTACCGTCCTTAATTCACTCACTGGAGCGCGATCGCAAGATGCGCGAGTACAAGCGCACGCTGGTAGACGCCATGCTGCTGGCATTCCCATCTGACAGCGGGGCCACAGTGGAAGCACAAGGCAGAGGAGGAGGAGGAGGAGGTCGCCAACGCAACCAGGGCACCGCCAGCACCTCAGAAGGCAGGGTTAGCATGGCCGAAATGTGGAAAAGCTTTGTCAGCACGCCACAACAAACAGCAGCACCAGCAGCTCAGATGGAACGTCTTAGCAGGAGGCAGCATTTTACCAACATGGTGGAGCAGTATGTGTGCACACGCCTACATGTAGTGAATGACGGGTCTGCCCCCTTCAACTTCTGGGTCTCCAAATTGGGCACATGGCCTGAGCTTGCCCTTTACGCCTTGGAGGTGCTGGCGTGCCCTGCAGCCAGTGTATTATCTGAACGGGTATTTAGCACGGCTGGGGGCGTTATAACAGACAAGCGCAGCCGCCTGTCCAGAGACAATGTGGACAAGCTCACGTTCATTAAAATGAACCAGGCATGGATCCCACGGGACTTTTCCGTACCTTATGCAGAATAGCAATGGATACCGACCTTACCCACCCATTGTTCCATTTTTGCTCTTTCTCACTCTTTTGGGGTGTACCCTCATTTAAAATTTGTGAAAAGAAGCAGTGTTGGCTACCTCGTCCTCCTCCTCAGGGCCAGATTAATGTAGGGTCTATTGGAGCTGCAGCTCCAGGCCCCTACCTTTTATATAGGCCCCGGGTTGGCCATATTCACTGTTACCGCTCTTCTGTCACTTGTAAACACAGAAGTCTGGCTTCTATGCTCGCTTCCCCAGGCAGCACCCTCAGAACCTCCCCACACAGCGTGAAGGCCGGACAAGGAGGGACAGTTGGCGATGCATGGATGTGTTTATGGGCTTCAGAGACAGCATCCCATGTTGAATTAGGCATGCATGGCTGCACCCTTCCTCCTCTGGGTGCATGGCAAGGCACGGCCCTAAGGCCCTTCAAAATCCTCAGCACCAAGCCCATGATGCTGTTAATCCGGCCCTGGTCCTCCTCCACCGCCGCTTCCACCTACACCGCCCATAGGTGTGCGCAGCCTATTGCATTAAGGTGTGCACCCCAAAGTTGAAATACACATGCATGTGTTTGCCAGCAGGGAGAGTAATGTATCGGGGCCATGTACCTGTAGGCAAGGAGAAATAGAGCAGAGCAGGTCCCAGGGAGATCTTTCCCATCTCCTCACTGGCAATGCTATGTGCCCTAGGTGATTAGGGTGTGCCCAGGCACACCCAGCACACCCTGTGCGCACGCCTATGTCACCGCCACATCCACCACCACCTCAACCTCCCTCCTACTCCATATGGGCCTCGTCCTTCAGAGATGAAGAAGAACATTGTTTTATTTTTCTGTTTTTTTTTGTTGTTTTAAGTTATTTCCCTATCCACATTTGTTTGCAGAGCACTTGCCATGCTCTTAATTACGTTTTGCTGCCATTTGCAGCACTCTAGCCCTTTCCTTTGGTGTTTTAGAGCCATTTTAGTGCCTTAAAGTTCGGGTCCCCATTGACTTCAATGGGGTTCGGTGTCCGGGAAAAGTTCGGTAAAAGTCCGGGACACGGACCCGGACTTTTTTTTAAAGTTCGGCCGAACCCGTCGAACACGGACATCTAGGTGTCCGCTCAACCCTAGTTATAAAGGCATTTTGTTTTCCCTAAATTAACAAATATGTTTTACTTACCTGCTCTTTGCAATAGTTTTGCACAGAACGGTCCCAAACCCCCACTTCTGAGGTCCCCTGCCAGCTCTCCAGGCTCTTCTTCTTCTTAGTGTGCATCCATAGGAAGCCGCTTCCTATGGATGCACACCTGAGGGCTCGGACATCTGTCTAATTACTAGGGATGCACCGATCTGACTTTTTTGGTCCCGATCCCGATCTTTTGCTTTGTGAAATCGCCGATCCCGAGTTCGATCCTGAAGTACTGTTTTGTGAGCTTATAACAAAATAATACTTCCAGATCGGTATCGGCAGATACCTTATAAAAGTTTTGCATTCAAAATCTAAAATGTCATGGGTTTAGTCTTTAAGAGGTTAAACTTCCCTCCTCCGGCAGACAGAACGAAAAAGATACATTGTAATCATTGTGTTTACTTAACTGTGAGAGTTGAAAGGCATTTGCAGGAGGCTCTTTTTTTTTTTTTTTCTTTGACAGCTGTTCTCTGCTCCCTCACATGCTATGTAAAGAGCAAAACCGGATCGGCCCGTGGATCGCTTAATTTTACCGATCCCCCGATCCAGCTATTTTGCCCGTCTCGGGGCCGATATCCGATCCGAATATCGGATCGGTGCATCCCTACTAATTACACACAGAGTGTGGCTCCGCTCCAGAAGGATATTCAGGGAAATCAAAGCAAATAAGTAAAGTCAGCTTTGTGAAACTGTGGAGAGCAACCTGAAGCTCCACCTGCTGGCTGCAAGTGGTAAAAATTACATTTTTTTTGGCAATAGTTAAAGTATTCATATGCCCAGTTAGTAAAATCTGATATAATCTTTAAAATGTCTGTGTAATTTCAGACGCAATGATTATGAATTTTAAATCTACAGCTTTCATTGAAATAATATCTGGTGATTGTGCAATGCATGTCCTTATTAAGGATCTTACTGTTACAGAGTGACAACCCTTTGTCCCTGTTTCCAAGTTGTGCCGCTTCGTTTTTACCCTGTCACTCATTCTTCTGATGCAAACTACAAGTCACTGTTTCAACTTACATTACTAAAGCCCTTTTCACACATGCGCACCACTCGTCCGTTTCTCATCCATCTGTTGACGGATGAAAAACGGACATTAATGCATTCCTTTGGAAAAACAGATGATCATCCATTTACTTCCGTTTTAATCTGCTTCCATGAACATCCGATTTTTTGAACGGATGGAAGCCCTACTTTTCATCCGTTAAAAAACAGATTAGCCGAAAAATAGATGTAAATGGACGAATAGTCCGTTTTTGAATGGAAAAATGGCTTCAGGACTCAAGTGGATAAGGACTCTAGCTGGCAGATGTAAAAAAATGGATGACAAAAGGATGAAAAACTGATGTAAACTTCATCTGTTTTTTTCTTTGAAAAAAAGTGACTGAATTGATCAGTCCGCATGTGGAAAAGGTGCCTTAAGCATGGTCCACTGCTGTCCCCATCAGGACACCTGCCCTGAAAAATGACATGCAGCCATCCTTGGAGTGCATGTACATAGAAAGTGGCTGTTAAATGCTGCGGATCAGATTTTTAAGCTTTTATAATCTTGGCCACTAATCAAAAGAGGTCTTTTGATCTGTTGATTAGAGACAGGCAATAGTGCTGACCAGTCACCCACATAACTAATTCCAGTGGGAAACTAGCCAAATTACCTGTGCTGTAACACCCAACTTATATATAACGCTGAAGAGATACCTATAGACTCCAAATAAATACATGTTTTTGTATAAATATATATTTACACATTTTGATATTGTTTTGACTATATCCAATAATCTTGCAAAGCAATCAAATTATATATAGAAACCTAACTGTTTACATATGAGCTCAGGCAGTCCTGGACCCACAATAGTTATAAGCAGCTTGGGCTTAAAGTACTTTTTTTTTTTTTTTACTGTGGTGGAGTAGTGGTTTAAAAATAACACTAATGCTGGGTTCACACTGGTGCCAATTGGATGCAGATTTCCCCACATCCAATTCGCATGTCAGGAGAGCTGGTTCACACAGCTCTGGGACGGCTGCAGAGCGGTTTGCAGAAGAGTCCTGTGTGCGTCTTTTGGTCCATTTCATGTCCGAATTCAGCCCAAAAGTTCAGACCTTAAACGGAGAACAGGGACGCACCGGACCCCCTGCCACTCCGCACACAATGTGAACAAGGGATCAACCAATTATCGGCCAAGCCAATATATTGGTGGCCGAAAGGGACTTTTCCCAATATATCGGCATCGGCCCTGGAGGTTACCAATATTGCCGATATTTCGGGAAAGTGCGTGTACCGGAGTGATGCCTGCAGCTAGAGGCATCAGCCCGGTACCGGCGTCCATAGCCGACGGTCCGCTGTCTTGTAATGACAACCAATGCGGCTGAGAAGGAGCTCGGCTGTCATTACAAGGAGCGGGAGGGGAGGTCCCCCCACCTTCCACGGCTCGCCCGGGTCTCCCGTCCCACCAGCAACCAGCCTGCACGGCCACCGAAGTCCCGATCAAATCCGCATTAGGCTCTGATCAGGTCTCCATGTAAAAAACCCGGAAGTGATGTCATGAGTGACATCACTTCCGGGTACTGTCTGGCGCCAGATTAAAAAAAAATTACAGCATTCAAAACAGCCAAACTTGGCATTTTGAATGCTTTTAAGTGCAGATGAGGGGGTTGGGGTCTTTTTGACCCCCAGATCCCTTCACAAAAGTACCTGTCAAAAAAAAAAAATATATATATATATATATATATATATATTTTTTTTAAATGTACAAAAACATCGGCCGATACCGATATGCATTGGCCAAAATATCGGCAACGAAAAGCCGATATCGGTCGATCACTAGTGTGAACCCAGCCTTACGTTCTACTTTATTTTACACTAATGTACCAGGTTATTGAGATGTTTTTTGAGAAAAAAGTCTTGGGTCCTGGAAGGAAATTACCATGCAAATCGCAACATCCAATTGGAGTTCCAACTTGTGCATACAACAAAAACAGTTTAATGATACATGAGTTAAGCAATGACATATTTTGTGTGCTGTCCTGGGAGTCTATCCTTGTGTCAGTAATTGCTTTACTCTTTCAGCTATGCAGATGGTTCATGGTGACAGAAGTTGCTGCTATCTTGTCATACCTAAACCAGGAACAGCTTGCTGATTGAGCTCCACAATATGCATTGTTAACAGCTCTTCCTCTATTGCGCACAGTCATTGTTGCTATTATTATTATAAACCATATGTAATGTCTGTTTTTGCAAGATATTGATTCAATTAAAAATTAGAAACATTCTTTTCACAAGAATTAATAAAATTTCCTTGAGAGAAATTTAGAAATAATAAAAAGCAAACCTAAAGTGAAATAACACCCCCGCTCTCCTGCCCACACTGCTGTCTTTAATTCAAATATGCTAAAAGAAGCCCTGAAATCCTTACCTATATTGGAGAAAACAGAACTCAGTGATCCTATAGCCGCCAGTCATCCAAGGCGAGGATCAAAAAAATTGAACATTAGGCTTGTCCTGCAGCAATGGTCACATGACCCAATGGCTCAATATTTATTGCATTACTGGCCACCAGGAGATCTCAGTATATCAGGGGTACCGTCTCAAAAACAAATATTCTTTTGGATTTAACCACTTAAGCCCCGGAAGATTTTACCCCCTTCCTGACCAGGGGGTATTTTGCGATTCGGCACTGCGTGACTTTAACGGACAATTGCGCGGTCGTGCGACACTGTACCTAAACTAATTTGACGTCCTTTTTTTCCCACAAACAGAGCTTTCTTTTGGTGGTATTTGATCACCTGTGCGATTTTTTGATCACGCGCTATAAACAAAAAAAGAGCGTCAATTTTGCAAAAATAACAATATTTTTCACATTTTTTTATATGAAATTCCCCCCCAAAAAAAAGTTAAAATCAAAATTTTTTAAAATTTTCAGCCAATTTGTTTTATGCTACATATGTTTGGTAAAAAAAATCGCAAAAAGCGTATTTTGATTGGTTTGCGCAAAAGTTATCGCGTTTAGTAACAAAGGGAAAGATTTTTGTCATTTTTGTTGTTTTTTTTTTTAACGCGTAATGGCGGCGATCTGCGATTTTTCTTGCGGTACTGCGACGTTGGGGCAGACAGATCGGACCCTTGACTGACATTTGTGACACTTTTGGGGTTACCAGTGACATTTCTACAGTAATCAGTGCTATACATATGCACTGTTACTGTAAAAATACACTGGTTGTGAAGGGGTTAACTTTATTTGGGAGGGAGGGGCTGTGTGTATCCCTAGGGGCGTGCTTTCTACTGTGATTGGCTGTGGCTTGAGCTGTAAGGACACTGATCAACGGATCTACATACTAGATCCGTTTGATCAGTGTCTTTACAGCGAGGAGAATGACAGGTGGCTTGTTTACACAAGCTGCCTGACATTCTCCCTCTTCCCCGCCGATCGCCGAGTGACCGGCGGACATCGGGTCCGCTGGTCACACGCGCGGGGGGGTCCGTGACCACGCGGGAGCGCGCCTCCGGGGGCGCGCACTCGCTCCCTAGACCCTCACAAGCTAGTGACGTAGCCCTACGTCACTTTGCCTGTGAGGGGCTGACTGCCGACGTAGATCGGCGTTAGGCAGTCGGCAAGTGGTTAAAGTGGTTCTAAAGCCTAAACATTTTTTACCTTAATGAATTCTCAGCATTCGCCCTGGTCACACAGTTCAAAGTCACATGACAAGTCGCACCCCATTTGCTGCAATAGAACCATTCAGATAGGTGCAGCTCAAGTTGCATTAACTTTGAAAAAGGTTCCTGCACTATTTCTGTGCGATTTCATTGCAGCTTGCATTGACATCTGTTAAATAGAGTCGCACAGAGTGTCAGCAAGCCGCAATGAAATTGCACTGATAGTCCATTTTGAAGTTACGCTGAAGTGTCGCAACTAGAAAGCCCTGAAACAGGGCTGGAGGTAAAAAAATATTTAGGTAGCTGTATGCCCCTTTACACCCCCTTAGCCCCGGTTCACACTTATGCGATGCGGGAAGGCTGCAAATCCGCAGCCTGTTCCTGCATCGCAAACGCACCCCCGGCAGTTCACACTGCCATATGCGATACGCTGGGGGTGTCAATGTAATCTTAACGACACCCCCAGTTTAATCGCATATCGCAGTGCGATCTTGCAGTTCGCACAGGATCGGATCGCACAAGTGTGAACTGCTGTGCGATCCGATCCTGATGCGGCTGCAAAAAAGGGTCCTGTGCGTGTTTGCTGCGGGTACGGTGCGAATTTAGCCATACAAAGTGTATGGCTACACTCGCACCGCACAGCCGATCGCATGTAATGAAGGAGCAGTGCGCTCCAACATTACATGCGAGCGCCGCATGAGTGTGAACCGGCTCTTATACTTACCTGAGTCTTCACTTGATCCAGCAATGTGTCTTTCTGTAGCAGCTCTCCCTGCTCTCACAGGGTTTGGCTCCTGCTGCTGTCAGTCAAATCATGTGACGAGGGGGCAGGGCTGAGCTATGTGGTCTCAATATATGGATGCAGGCAGCGAGGCTTGGGATCGAGCCAGCAGGTGTGTCACAATAGAAAGCGGCTCCCTATGGTGGCACACCAATAGGAGGAGGAGCCAGTAACGTCAGGAAGAGACCTGAGTGGGAGAGGCTGAGGGATGCTCTGTGCAGTGGAATTGGTACATATAAACCTGTTTTTTTTTTGTGTTTTTTTAACAATCACTTACATTTACAATCACTTTAAAAAGTAATTGCTGCACATTTTCCCAAAGCAGTAGATTGCTGAGGTTCTTGCTCAGAAAAGTTAAAGCGTTTGTTACCCCAACATATATTCATATTCCTCATATGTGCCTGCTGTACCATGTACTTGTATGAGAAAAGTATCCTGTTTTCTTTGTTTTGCTTTCTTTCCCTGGTGTTCCTGCCAATCCCTCTGCTTTCCTATTAAAAACTGACCACACTAAGCAGGAGAGCACACTGTGGTCAGTTCTCTAGTTATGCTGGGAACTCAGTGTACTCTCCTCTAATGATCAGACTTGTCCTGACACCCCCAACTGTACAACCATTTACTGGGAAGCTCGGTGTTCTGCTGCTGCTTCTCCTCCCCCCCCCCCAGCTCTTATGCAGCTGAGAACAGAGGGAGTGTGATCATTTAAAAAAATAAAAAGGGGGGGTGTTTGTATTGTTTTTTTTTTTTTTAATATCTATATAAAACTGTTTTGCCTTTTATTTATATTTTAAACTGAATGGGTTGTTTTACAAGGGGATATTTTACAATCACTTTAAGCTGACCATACAAGGCTCGAATTTTGGTCAGCTCCTGCTGAATTGGTCACAAATTGATGTAGGTGGTGCTGTTGGCATCACCCAACTCGTCCAAATGTGACTAAACTTGACTGAAAAATCAAAGGAACCAGGTGGAAAATGATTGCCTTACCAGAGACTGCATCTATTCAGAGGCAGTCGCTGTTTGGGTATTCAGATGTTGTGACATTGACGATTGCTCCATTAACACTGTTTAGTTGAATGGAGCAATCTGTTAATTTTCTCTTGCACAGCCCATGGTCTATACAAGAGAAATTTAGCCATGTATGGCTAGCTTTAGTCTTTGGCAGAGGGGATCTCAGCGAAAGAGAAGTTAGTGTGAAAGCAATGGGTTAAAGTGTGTGTACAACCAAACTTTTATTTTTATGATAGAGTAGCGATGGATTAACATCCTGTTAGGTATTGCTTGCTGTCTGTGTCCCCCACAAGGACATTTCACCCTCTTTATATGTTCTGGTGATCATTTCACCCAGACAAAAACTGATTAGAACAAGAATTATCACCAGAACGAGGACTGAGAATAATTCTTATGGTGAGGAAACCTGTTAATGTGACAGTTGTTTAAGAAGGGAATTCCTCTCACTTTGTAGAGATCTCTTCCCACTTCTTGTTGTGCCTTGAGGACAGAAACTGAGAGGAAATATTACAATAGGACACTCTGAGGTTATAACCCTTTTCCTACTCTTTCCAGAACTGAAGGAGGGAGGTCAAGGCCTCTTTTGCTATGGTTTTACCACCCAGACCACGCAACTAAAGTCTACTATACAGCCTGCGATACTTCGTGACACCACTGCAGCAAATTTAACCCGGCATGTTGAATTGACAGGTCCCACTGCCTGCAAACTTAGCCATTCAAGATAGTGGAGTCATGCCACGATCGCTGATCTGTAGGAGGGACACGCTATCTCTGCAGCCTCCATGGAGTCTCCCTACCAAAGACCTTTGTAGAACTTTATTTATTGAAGATACTCATTGTTCTAGTAGCCATACTTCACATTGAGTGTTTTTGGGTGTTTCCCTACAAATTATTATCTAACATGGGAGCTTTTGAGCCCTGGACTCCTCTGGTAATCCTGTCCTTTTTTCAGAGGGTCTTGTGGGTCCTTATTTTCTCCTCTATTGGACCACATTGGGTCACATTTAATGCATAATAACCTTATCTCTCCTGATTAAGCTAAATGCGAAACACGCCCATACACAACAAAACTGCTCATTGCTCTGTAATTTGGCTTGCAATATTATCATTTTGATGCTTAGATATGTACTTACATGTAAAGTTGTGCTTAATTGTGTAAAATATCAATGGGTTGGTCATGGGAGGTGTTTTAAAATAATAATGTTCTAATTACAGTGAGGGAAAAAAGTATTTGATCCCCTGCTGATTTTGTACATTTGCCCACTGTCAAATAAATGATCAGTGTTTAACTTTAATTGTAGGTTTATTTTAAAAGTGAGAGACAGAATAACAACAAAAAAATCCAGATAAACACATTTCAAAAAAGTTATAAATTAATTTGCATTTAAATGAGTGAAAGAAGTATTTGATCATTCAGCAGGATTTCTGGTTCCCAGGTGTCTTCTTTATGGGTACCAAGCTGAGATTAGGAGCACTCTCTTTAAGGGAGGGCTCCTATTCTCCGCTTGTTACCTTTATAAAAGACACCTGTACACAGAAGCAATCGGTCAGTCAGATTCCAATCTCTCCACCATGGCCAAGACCAAAGAGCTGTCCAAGGATGTCAGGGACAAAATTGTATACCTACACAAGGCTGAAATGGACTACAAGACCATCGCCAAGCAGCTTGGTGAGAGCGTGACAACAGTTGGTGTGATTATTCGCAAATGGAAGAAACACAAAATAACTGTCGATCTCCCTCGGTCTGGGGCTCAATGCAAGATCTCACCTCGTGGACTTTCAATTATCATAAGAACAGTGAGGAATTAGCCCAAAACTACACGAGAGAATATTGTCAATGATCTCAAGGCAGCTGGGACAATAGTCACCAAGAAAAACAAATGGTAACACACTACGCCGTGAAGGACTGAAATCCTGCAGCACACGCAAGGTCCCCCCGCCGCTCAAGAAAGCACATGTACAGGCTCATCTGAAGTTTGCTAATGAACAACTGAATGATTCAAAGGAGAACTGTGTGAAAGTGTTTTCAAGCTCTTTGGCATTAACTCAACTTGCAGTGGTTTGAGGAGGAGGAATGCTGCCTTTGACCCCAAGAACACCATCCCCACCATCAAACATGGAGGTAGAAACATTATGCTTTGGGGGTGTTTTTCTGCTAAGGGGGCAGGACAACTTCACCGCATCAAAGGGACGATGGGGGGGGGGGGGCATTTACTGTCAAATCTTGGGTTAGAACCTCCTTCCTCAGCCAGGACATTGAAAATGGGTTGTGGATGCGTATTCCAGCATTACAATGGCACAAAATGAGTGGCTCAAGAAGAAGCACATTAAGGTCCTGGAGTGGCCTAGCCAGTCTCCACACCTTAATCCCATAGAAAATATGTGGAAGGAGCTGAAGGTTCAAGTTACCAAACGTCAGCCTCGAAAACCTTAATGACTTGGAAAGGATCTGCAAAGGAGTGGGACAAAATCCCTCCAGAGGTGTGCAAACCTGGTGGCCAACTACAAGAAATGTCTGACCTCAGTGATTGCCAACAAGGGTTTGCCACCACATCCTAAAACGTATTTTGTGAAGGGGTCAAATACCTATTTCACTCATTAAAATTCAAATCAATTTCTAACTTTTTTTAAATGCATTTCTCTGGATATTTTTGTTGTTATTCTGTCTTTCACTGTTAAACTACACCTACCATTAAAATTATAGACTGATCATTTCTTTGTCAGTGGGCAAACGTACAAAATCAGCAGGAGATCAAATACTTTTTTCCCTCACTGTACATTTGGTTGTAATCATACAAAAACTTTTTATCCTTGTTTTTAATAATGTACTGTTGAGAAATGTATGTTAATAAAGCACATGGTTTTAGCAGTGTACACATATTTGTTTTTGATCCCTTGACAGATAGCACCTTTCAAATAGCCCAGGTCTTTTTTTCTTTTAGTTATTGCATGAAAACCGTAACAAAACAAAGAAGCTGAACCATTTGGTAAACATACCTAAAGTCTTTCGAATTTTAGAGATGAGCTATCTATACTAGTGGCCTTAATTAAACATCTCCCTATCTTACGCTTATATACATTTGCAACAAAATATTAAGTGATGCCCCTTGGGACTGTTTTCCTTTTTAAATGGTAAATTTCTTGTTTGCTGCAGAAGAGGATCGCTTTTGTTTAATAACTCTAGTCTGCCTGTTACCGGCAAATGAAACATTAATGACACATTTTGAAGTTTGTCTATTCTGAGTTTCCATCTCACTTTCAAAGAACAGGATGAACCATGAAAAGACTTATCAACACATTTTTTTTTTTTTTGCCCTTTGCGGTGGCAATACATTATCATCTTTGTATCTAATTAATGGATTTATGTATAATTAATAGACAGTGCACCAAAGGTCTTCTTCCTGTAATTAAGCATACTTTTTTGGTTCGGAAATAGAAGTATTATGTGTTTCTTGGCATTTGCCAATTAACTCTAGCTTGACTATTATTTTCTTGTGAGCCAATTAATACATTTGTGTTTATTTATATGTTAATATAAAAACCCACATGTTAATCTGTGCCCACAGTTTTGCTAGGACAGCCCAGAAAATGATTCTTTACATAATGCTGTATACAATGTGAATATTCTTCAAGTTTAAATTGGGAATAGCTACCTGGATTAGAGTCTAGTTCTTTAACCACTTAAGCCCCGGAAGATTTTACCCCCTTCCTGACCAGGGGTTTTTTTGCGATTTTTTACTGCGTGACTTTAACGGACAATTGCGCGGTCGTGCGACGCTGTACCTAAACGAATTTCACGTCCTTTTTTTCCCCACCAACAGAGCTTTCTTTTGGTGGTGTTTGATCACCTGTGCGATTTTTTTGATCATGCGCTATAAACAAAAAAAGAGCGTAAATTTTGCAAAAATAACAATATTTTTCACTTTTTTTTATATGAAATTCCCCCCCAAAAAAATGTAAAAATCAAAATTTTTTAACATTTTCGGCCAATTTGTTTTATGCTACATATGTTTGGTAAAAAAAATCGCAAAAAGCGTATTTTGATTGGTTTGCGGAAAAGTTATCGCGTTTGCTAACAAAGGGAAAGATTTTTGTCATTTTTGGTGGTTTTTTTTTAACGAGTAATGGCGGCGATCTGCGATTTTTTTTGCGGTACTGCGACATTGCGGCGGACAGATCGGACCCTTGACTGACATTTTTGACACTTTTGGGGGTACCAGTGACATTACTGCAGTAATCAGTGCTATATATATGCACTGTTACTGCAAAAATGACACTGGTAGGGAAGGGGTTAACTGTATTGGAGAGGGAGGGGTTAAGTGTGTCCTAGGGGCGTGATTCTTACTGTAGTGGGACAGGTCTCCTAGTGTAAAAACAGAGATCAACGGTTCTACATAGTAGAACCGTCTGATCTGCATTTTTACACAGGGGAGAATGACAGGCGGCTTGTTTACATAAGCCGTCCGCCTTTCTCCCGCTCTACCGCCGATCGTAGTGTGACCGGCGGACATCGGGTCCGCCGGTCACACGCCCGCACTCCTCTGTGAACAGGCCGAGGCGGGCGCGCACTCGCCCGATATTGGCTCAAAACCCGGTGACAGGCTAGCGACGTAAATCTACGTCACTCTGCCTGGCCGGGGCTGACTGCCGCAGTAAATATACTGTGCGCAGTCGGCAACCGGTTAAAGCGCTCTTTTTCCATTATATCATATTTCTTTCTTTTGTAAGTAATGAGAGGAAATACCCAAGTTTATTAATGTTATCTAGGTGAGTAGCATTGTGCAGGCATTGGGGTAGCATGCTAAAAAGGGTCTATAGAGCATGGTGCAATGTCACTCTTTGGTCATTAGGTTTTGAAGCTAATACAGCTCAATTGAGCAGTGACCACTCTACCCAATAGCAGAACTCCCCACAGTTTGGATTTTGGTAAAATAGGCTCCTCTATTAAATTATTAATTGTTTGTGTAGATCTATGTGTGCTGTTCCTTGAGAAAACAATGAAAATTAAGGATATTGATTATAGTCATTCTTAAGCTTTGTCTTAAGCTTATATCAATAAAGAAGCTAAGGGCATTCTTTTCCATTGCTCTGCAGGTCACTGGTAGTTTTACTACAGGGGTCTTAGTACAAAATATAGCTCCTTTAAAGTTAAAATGCCCCATACCAAAGCACCCTCCTCTACTTAAATGCATAGCCTAAAACACAAAAGCAACCCTTAAATTCAGCCTTTACCCTGTCCCTTGTCATGTAGTCCACTTCAACCCACAAAATCTAACCAATACCTAAAGAAAGTCTCTAACAGATAACCCCTTTCCCCAAACACTAAACATTTATGTTGCTAAATATGCACTTTGACCTGGTCCTGCACTGCAAGCCTCTGAACCAATAGTTAGCAGTCCCACACTGAGTCAAGAATACATTCTAGCAGCTCCTCTTCAACTCCCACCAGGGCAGAGAGGACAAAGAGAGGTTGCTGGGGGGAAATGGGGGTCAGTTAAAGGATAACTATACTAAAACCAATTTCATAATCCTACAGTCAGATAAGTGAAAGTTTTAATTGATTGCAAGGAATAAATAGACTGATACAATAGTTTGGTTAAACAAGCTCACTCATGAAAAGCATGCAGTGAATGTATCCAGATAAACGTTTAAACGTGCCTTTCTTATTATACAGTATCAGTACACCCCTCACATTTTTGTAAATATGTTATTATATCTTTTCATGTGACAACACTGAAGAAATTACACTTTGCTACATTCTAAAGTAGTGACTGTACAGCTTGTATAACAGTTTCAATTTGCTGTCCCCTCAAAATAACTCAGCACACAGCCATTAATGTCTAAACTGCTGGCAACAAAAGTGAGTATACCCCCAAATTGAAAATGTCCAAATTGAGCCAAAAGTGTCAATATTTTGTGTGGCCTCCATTATTTTCCAGCACTGCCTTAATCCTCTTGGGCGCGGAGTTCACCAGAGCTTCAGAGACTGCCAATGGTGTCCCCTTCTAGTCCTCCTTGACGACATCACATAGCTGGTGGATGTAAGAGACTTTGCGCTCCTCCACCCTCTGTTTGAGGATTCCCAACAAATGCTCAATAGGGTTTAGGTCTGGAGACATGCTTAGCCAGTCCATCACCTTTACTCTTGTTGTCGTCTTGGAGGTGTGTTTGGGGTCATTATAATGTTGGAATACTGCCCTGCTGCCCGTTCTCTGAAGGGAAGGGAAGGGATCATGTTCTCCTTCAATATGTAACAGTACATTTTGGCATTCATGGTTTCCTCAATGAACTGTAGCTCCCCAGTGCCGGCAGCACTCATGCAGCCTCAGACCATGACACTCCCACCACCATGCTTGACTGTAGGCAAGACACACTTGTCTTTGTACTCCTCACCTGGTTGCCACCACACACGCTTGACACCATCTGAACCAAATACGTTTATCTTTGTCTCATCAAACCACAGGACATGGTTCCAATAATCCTTTTTCTTAGTGTGCTGGTCTTCAGCAAACTGTTTGCGGGCTTTTTTTGCTCATCATTTTTAGAAGAGGCTTCCTTCTGGGATGACAGCCACGTAGACCAATTTGATGTAGTGTGCGGCGTATGGGCTGAGCACTGACCCCCCCAACCCTTCAACCTCTGCAGCAATGCTGGCAGCACTCATACATTTATTTCCCAAAGATAACCTCTGGATAGGACTCTGAGCATGTGCACTCAACTTCTTTGGTCGACCATGGCGAGGCCTGCTCTGAGTGGAAGCTGTCCTGTTAAACTAAAAAACTGTGTAAACCGGCACTAATTACAATGATTATTGTGTAAAAACCAATAATAGACCATATCAAAAAGACATAACACACTTATTTAAAATATTCATAAAATAGTGATTGATATATAGAAGTTCATAAAAAAGTCCATGTGAGTGTGCATAAAAATATAATTGATAATGAAGCAAAAAATTAGTGATCCAAAACGTGATGTTAATAATCAATCAAACAGTGTCACCAATGTGAAAATCCCAACACAGAATCCAACATTGAGTGCAGTGACCACTCACCTCAATGATGAATGAATAAGGTGTTTATCATGGGTATAATACTCATCTGTGAAGCTCCAATAGAGGTAATAGCTCAACTGGTATGGAGTTGTGGATAGATAGCCAAACCTATTGGAAGTAAATATCCCCTTGGTGATTCACTCATAAAAAAATAAATAAGGGCTCTATGGTGTAGTATATAAGATAAATATTTAATAAAAAAACATAAGTAACTTACATATAAGTTCAGACAGATGAATAGGGGCATGGACCGCTCAGTCCCTGCAGTAAGCCGCGTGCAAACCCTGAACTTCGGGTAACGACCGCAGACCGGAAGTGACGTCACCCAGCCCCTCCCTTTTTTTTTATTTACTTGTCCTGTTAAACTGCTGTAATATCTTGGCCACCATGCTGCAGCTCAGTTTCAGGGTCTTGGCAATCTACTTATAGTCTAGGCCAGGAATATGCAAACGGTGGCCCTCCAGCTGTTGCAAAACTATAAGTCCCATCATGCCTCTGCCTCTGGATGTGATGCTAGTGGCTCTCAGAGTCTTGCTATGCCTCTTGGGACTTGTAGTTCTGCAACAGCTGGAGGGCCATAGTTTGCTTATCCTTGGTCTAGGCCATCTTTATTTAGAGCAACAATTCTTTTTTGCAGATCCTCAGAGAGTTCTTTGCCATGAGGTGCCATGTTGAACTTCCAGTGACCAGTATGAGAGAGTGAGAGCAATAACACCAAATTTAACACACCTGCTCCCCATTCACACCTGAGACCTTGTTACACTAGCGAGCCACATGACACCTGAGGATGGAAAATGGCTAATTGGGCCCAATTAGGACATTTTCACCTAGGGGTGTACTTTTGTTGCCAGCGGTTTAGACAATAATGTGTGTTGAGTTATTTTGAGTGGACAGCAAATATACACTGTTATACGAGCTGTACACTCACTACTTTGCATTGTAGCTAATTCTTTCAGTGTTGTCACATGAAAAGATATAATAAAATATTTTCAAAAAATGGGAGGGATGTACTCACTTTTGTGAGATACTGTATATAAACAATTATTTATTTTACTATTTTTTTCTTGGCTTTGTTAAAGGTGAACTATGTTACATTTATAAAGGTAGTTTCTTTTTATATAGACTTCACTTTTCTGTGCTCATGTTCTCTTTAGAGTTGTAATTTATGACCTCTAGCCAGTTCCATTTCAAGGTCACTGACCTCCATCCTCCTTATTCCATCTACAGTTTCAATCCAAAGTGCCATCTTTACTGCAGCCTTTGTTGTTGGGCATTCCATTCCTAATTTAAATGTATTTCTTTCTGAAAGGTTTAAGCTTTCCCTGTGTGATCTAGAATTGCGTAATTGTCTTTATTTTTTCCATTAGTTGATCCGACATAATCTGTTATTGTCAGTTGTTACTGTTTGGAGTGAAATTAGTCAGATCTCTTGTACACCTGAGATCTGAGGTCTGCGAGTACTGCAGTGATTACAGCTTGTTTTTGCTGTCAGGGTGACTTTTCTTTCTGTTATTTCAGTCTAGACTTAGTTAATTACCAGACAGAAGGGGATCTTTGTGCAATGAAATAGATAAAATTGTTCTTTTGATTTTTTTATTTTATGAACCAAGGTCTTCCTACCTTTAGGTCAGTTGCTAAAATATTTTTTTTTTTTTTTTTTTATGACTCTGATAATAAAATGGGCAACAAGAAAATAATATAAGATATCATTTTTTTAACATTCAGTCTGCATGATACCATGAATGCCTAAAAACATATTTTTGTAACAGGATGTGAATCTTAATCCCTTTACAGCCTGGGCTTCCACCATATGGGATTGCTTATACTTGGCCTGCACATTCACATCATTCTCTTGAAATCATGACAACTAGGGGTGCAACGGCTGGGAAATTGGTACAGTGGTCCCTGACTTACAGGCCTTTATTCCTATAGTGGTCCTGCTACTAAGAAACAGTGAAATCTTACTGCCATAAATTCTGAATCTCTTCAATACCCCCTAAGAATTTTAGGTGTTTATTCCTATTTTTACATGTTCCAAATGTATTAGGTTGCTTTCTATATGATATAAAATCAATAAAGGACCAACAGTGACACTGGGAATCCTTTATAAAGGCAAAAATAAGGTGTGTAGACCCAGATACGTGGTCACAGTGGGCTCACTCATAATTTCCCAAAGATATAAGAACCTGCCCTGTCCATGTGCAGTTTTCTCCTTTTTGCAAGTTTCCAGCTGATCTGTGTGGCTGACAATGCCATTTTTTTAATTGTGGCAGTCTTAGCTGCCTTGTAAATGTGATGTATTGGCTTCTGATGTGTTGCTGTACATTTAAGAAGGATGGTACTCCCTTCAGGTGATCCTGCTTTTAGTTTGCACATTGCTTTATATGCCCAATAGTTAGACATTTTTAAAGTTTTAAGTTAGAGAGCACACCTTACAAATACTGAGATTATATAATACTTGGATTTCCAAGCTCAAACTTACCAACCAGCCAGCAACCAGCCAAATTGACCTGTCTAACAATAAATGTTAGGAACAGGGGTTTAGTCTGCACACATTTGCAAATACATGCATAAGCTACATGCCCCAACAAGGCACCCTGTTTTCTGTAGTCTCTAACTCTAACTTCAGTGAGTCTCCACAATGGGAGCACATGCATTTTAATGGATAGGCAGAGGGCAGGTGGACCTGGAGACCACCCCTCCTTAAAGGTACAGGGGCACACAGAACACCCGGCACATAGCACTATGGCAGCAAAGTGTGTTGCCTAACCAATATAATCAAAATACAAACAAGTGGCCACTGCCACCACCTATAACTGGACTTTGCAGCAAGAAGCACTGAAAGGGTGAGGTATGTCAAACAAATACAAAGAGATTTCTAAGCTCAAACTTACTAGCCAGCTGGCAACCAACGGAATAGACCTGTCTAACATTATGCGTTAAGAACAAGAGTTTAGGCTGCACACTTTTGCAAATACATACGTAAGCTACAGGCCCCATCAAAGCACCCTGTTTTCTGTAGTCCTTAACTCTATAACTTCAGTCAGTCTCCACAATGAGAGCACATGCATTTTAATAGATAGGCAGAGGACCGGTGGACCTGGAAGGAACCCACCCCTCCTTAAAGGTACAAAGGCACACTGAATACCCAGCACATAGTACTATGGCAGCAGTGATGTCAGTGCATTGTCTGACCAATATTAAACTTTACAGAAGAGCCATGGCATGGCAGTGTGGCTTCAACATGTATTTTCACTCTTCTTTCTCTTTTTATTTTACCTGAGTAGTTAGTTGGGTTTTTTGCTAGTTAGATGGAAAGTTTGCTGAGCTCCCTTGGTATTGTTTTGTATATTGCCCTGCCCATGTGAATCTTTCTCCTCTTTGTTCATTTTAGATTGACCTGAGTGACTTCCATTTTTGCTTTTTAGATTCGAGAAACTGTCGCCCCCATGAACCAAAAAATTTAATTTCAGTTTTGGGTGAACTGACCATTTATATTTTTGGTTTGACCTATGATTGATGGCCTTCCCAGGCTAGTAGTGAGGTAGAGAAAATAAGAGAGGGTTGGACATTGCGTGCCTTTACCAGAAGTCAGAATTTGTATATTAAAGCACTTGAGTGTTTAAGGTGTATGTAAACCCTAACAATGAACTTCTATTTGATCTTTCTTTCCTACATATTGAAAGCATTTTGTATTTACATTTGTATCTGTTCAACAACTGCAACTAAAAAAAAAAAAACCTAGCGATCCTGAAAAAAGTTTTGTGAGTTATTTATTTCTTGAGCTCTCTGCTGACCGCTATAATTTAGCATTTTACCTGTGGACTAGATAACACCTCCCTCCAATGTTATGGAGGAGAGGGAGAAGTGTTCTGTAGTGCGCACACTTCTTGTCCTGGGGTGGCAATGCTGCTTTGCCATAGATACAGCACTGTCAGCGTGCATTGTCACCTTAGGACAGGGTGCTTGTTACTAACAGTATCACCGGGTGAATAAAGAAATAAAAAAAGCTTGAAAAAAGCTATTACATATAAGGACAGGTATACTGGAATATACTATAATACACTTTTCTTCTTGAGTTTAGACATCTAGACACCGTTGGGTACTAGTAGCTTGTGTACTATTTCTATAAATATAGAATATGTCCAAACTTGTGTATACTGGAGCTCTGTAAAGACTGCTTTTACGGCCACCAGATAATGCTACCTGAAAGTAGATTGTACCTTTTATAATGCTGCATAAATTCCAGAGGCTTTGAGTTAATATTTAGTAAGAGTAAAGTGTAACATTTTGCAACTGTGTAGGTCTCTCTACATAGCATAATTTGTGGTTCCATTAAATCCTGAAACCTTGATGTGAATGTTACTCTGTGGCCACATCAGATGCCTCCAGTGATCAGTAAATGAAGGCGCAATTCATCTTACTCAAGAAGAAGGTGTCACTTCTTCCCTTATGCAGATTTAAACCTTTTATTCACTGCAGGGATTGCCACAAGGTTTTAAATTATTGTCTCCCCAAATTCCCACAGCATGTTGTAATCTTTGCAGATCCTTAGATGACATTTTCTCTCTCCATCTTTCAGTGCACGTTTGGAAGATAGCCCTTGGGTAAAACTGGTAAAGGCAATGCTTTCCAGCTGTGAGACCAAGAGCAGAGAAGAAACAGCAGCCGAAATTTTGAAGTTGTGCCGCTCTTTCTACGGCTCCAAACATGCCTTCTCCGCTGAG
Organism: Pelophylax lessonae; assembly: GCF_965119305.1. Classification (NCBI taxonomy): domain Eukaryota; kingdom Metazoa; phylum Chordata; class Amphibia; order Anura; family Ranidae; genus Pelophylax; species Pelophylax lessonae. Next base: position 136,800,719 of record NC_138770.1, read on the forward strand.
GTGAGCTAGTTTTATTATTAGAAAATTCTGCTACCACTAAGCTCCTACTCCTCAGGGGTATTCCTGTCTTCTCGACAACTTTTCTATATATATACCACTAAACTTTGTTGTTTTACTGTACAACATTATTTTTCTGCATAAGCAAATCCTGATAATAGCGTACCTGCCACCCTTTAGCAATCTAAAATCTGTACTTCAGGCAGATATAAAACAGTGTTAGTTATGTAAAGCGCAGTAATTCTCCCTACTTGATCCATGTATATTGATGAGATTTTTACAGACTTTTGTAGCGGAATTCCTGCATTCTGAAGAGAAGCTGTTTGTCTTAACAAATCTTTTTCAAACTGATTCCGAAATGAAAGGGTCAATGTTCAGTATAGACATCTTGTGCTTCTCAGTGTTGCAATGAGGAAAGTTGCAGTGTCTGCGTCCCTTTGGAAGTAGTTATCCTCTAGGGAGTAGTTTACCAAAATTGAAATTCCTATTAGAGGTGATGCCCTTTACTTGATTCTTCGCAGAGAAGAGAAAATCAGTGAGCCAATCTCACTAGCAGGAAAGGATATTTGTGGGGTCTATTTTGTACAGAATGCCTCAACGTTGCCATATTGCATTACATTTATTAAACATTTTTAGAAAATCACATGACTTCAAAATTGAAATGGAAAGATCATTTTTAATAACAGTAAATCACAAAATGGCTTGCATAGCAATTGTATATGCTATATTTATATATTTAGGAAAGCACAGTTTTCCTTTAAAAAATATTAATTGTGCTTTTTAGATACAGGTAGTAAAAATACTTCAGTCTTTCTTTATTTTAGCTTTTGCGCCACAGTGCTCGGTGAGAGAAGGGTTTAATAGTGCACTCTAATCCTTTATTCAGCAGTGTATGTTTAAATACAATAAAAGTACACTCACAAAAGTTGCTTAAAACAAGCATATCACAAGCTCCATGTGGAGCTGCCAGTGCTGAGTCCAGTCCCGACAGAGACCGCTGACATGACAGGAATGCTGTGAAAGCCAGAGATCCAGGCATATTGCCACGGGAGAGTCGAGAGAGGAGCTGGTTAGGGAGTTGAGATTCTGTTTCTGATGCGTTTAGAAGGCCAAACTACGCCTCCTTCATCAGCCAAGAGCTCCACATGGAGCTTGTTATATGCCTGTTTTAAGCGACTTTTGTGAGTGCAATTTTATTGTGGCTACAGAGTCTGTGGCATCCTTTCTTGAGTCTCCCGTGGCTGTTGTCTGGTAGTTTGCCTGGATCCCTGGCTTCCACAGTGCTCCTATCATCTCAGCAGTCTCTGTTAGTACTGGCAGCTCCACATGGAGCTTGCTATATGCCTGTTTTAAGCTACTTTTGCGAGTGCAAATTTATTGTATTTTATTGTTTTTTAACCTACACTGTTGAATAAGTCCCGCTACACCGTTGGCGGTTTGGTGCCTCCTTCTCCGCTTCCCCTTCTTCTGTTGCAGCTTACCAATTCTCAGCTTGTCCAAAGAGACAGCCTAACTCCAGCCAGCTGTGTCAGCAAGAGACTTTCTATTGATAATAACCCAGACCTCCGGGGGTATATACGTCTATATATACATGCATATATCTTTGTCATTTAATATCTTTGCTTGTCAACATTATTTGAGGTCAAATAGAGTGCCTGACACTGTCGCGGCCAAAGGTGAGAGCAAACAATCTCCCTTTCCTATTGGCAAGGGTCACACCCAATAGAGAGGCAATTGTCTCCTGGCCAATGGCGATCCACAGTTTGTAATGTAGGCATGGCTTACCTGTCAAGGTGAGTGCAAAGAAGTCACTGGAAGAGAAGCTAGAAAATGATGATCACTGAGAAATGTGTGGGGACAGGTTTGCTTTGAAGTGACTACACACTCTGTGTTCTATCATTGTGTACACTGCAGTGCAGGGTCATCAACTGTGTTTTACAATGACAGAGCGCTCGGACCGCACTATTTATCCTTTGGTAAATAGTAGAGATTTTGCCACTGAATACAACATTTCTTTGGAACATGAAAGGAAATCCGTGCAGAGAGAATTGTGAGGCTGCCTTTTCTGATCTCTACTTGAAAATGCTTGTTAATTGGCTATATCTGAGTTCAATACCTGGCATCACTGACCCAGCTCAAGCATGCAGCAGGTGTGGAGCTATATAAATCCTGTATAATTATAATAATGCCGAGCACCTGAATGCTCATTTAAAATGTTCTCCTCCTCTCACAATAAGTTTGTGAGAATCATCTACCCTGCCTACAGTGGCTGAAGCAGACTCTGCTCGCAAAAATTAAAGGAACACTTTTTAATCACAGTATAGCATCAAGTCCTGTAAACTCATGGGATATTGATCTGGTCAGTTAAGTAGCAGAGGGGTTGTTAATCAGTTTAAGCTGCTTTGGTGTTAATGAAATTAACAACGGGTGCACCAGATTGGCAACAACCTGTAAAACAGGAATGGTTTTACAGGTGGAGGCTACTGACATTTATTTTCCCTACTCATCTTTTCTGACTGTTTTTCACTAGTGTTGCATTTGGCTAGGGTCAATGTCACTACTGGTAGCATAAGGCGATACCTGAACCCTATAGAGGTTGCACAGGCAGTCCAACTCCTCCAGGATGGCAAATAAATATGTGCCATTGCCAGAAGGTTTGCTTTGTCTCCAACCACAGTCTCAAGAGCATGGAGGAGATTCCAGGAGACAGACAGTTACTCTAAGAGCTGGACAGGTCCATAGAAGGTCCTAAACCATCAATAGGACCAGTATCTGCTCCTTTGTGCAAAGAGGAACAGGATTAGCACTGCCAGAGCCCTACAAAATGACCTGCAGCAGGCAACTGGTTTGAATGTCTTTGATCAAACAAACAGATTTCATGAGGGTGGCCTGAAGGCCTGACGTCCCCTACTGGGCCCTGTGCTCATTTCCCAGCACCATGGAGGTCGATTGGCATTTAAACACTAGAATTGGCAGGTCCGCCACTGGCAGACTGTGCTTTTCACAGATGAGAGGAGGTTTACACTGAGCACATGTGACAGACTTGAAAGGGTCTGGAGAAGCCATGGAGAATGGTATGTTGCCTGTAACATCATTCAGCATGACCAGTTTGGTGGTGGGTCAGTGATGGTCTGGGGAGGCATATCCATGGTGGGGCGCACAGACTTCTGCAGGCTAGACAATGGCACCCTGACTGCCATTACTGTAGGTATCGTGATGAAATCCTTGGACCCATTGTCAGACCCATAGCTGGTGCAGTGGGTCCTGGGTTCCTCCTGGTGTATGACAATGCCTGGCCTTATGTGGCAAGAGTATGCAGCCAGTTCTTGAAGGATGAAGAAATTGATACCATTGAATAGCCCCCACGCTCGCCTGACCTAAATCCAGTAGAACGTCTCTGGGACATTATGTTTCGGTCCATTGGATGCCGCCAGGTTGCATCTCAGTCTGTTCAGGAGCTTAGTGATGCCCTGGTCCAGATCTGGGTGGAAATTCCCAAGGACACCATCTGTTATCTCATAAGGAACCTTCCCCCGACTTTGTCAGGCATACATATAAGCACGTGAGTTGCTGCAATGCAATTTCAGCAAAATGGACTAGCCTGCTACATCATTTTTTCACTTTGATTTTTGGGGTGTCTTTGGATTCAGCCCTCTGTAGGTTGATAGTTTTCATTTCCATCAAACGATGTGGCACCCTTTCAGTCCTAACACATTATGAAGGCCATATCAGTATAGATATCCAGCATGATATTTTTCCCCTTTTGAGATCTGATGTGTTTTCAAAGTGTTCCTTTACTTTTTTTGAGCTATGTATAACTAAAAGACATCAAGAAACATGTTTTTGTCATTATTTGTAATTTTGTAAAAAAAAAAAAAAATGGCTACTCGGTCTAAAATGTCTGGGCCTATTTTTTTGTCCCAGTTCGGGCATGTGTATAAAGCTTCCTGTGTACTCTAGAAGAGTACCATGTGACCTCAGAGTGCTTTCAATAACAGCCTTGCAGTTTATGCAAAACAAAAAAATTGTACAAGCATACTTGTACCAATCTTAAGGTATGTAGAGTGGGAAGAATCCCACTCTTCCCAATTAAAATTCTGTCAGGTTTTATCTGTGATGCTAGGAAAAGAAATGGGGAAAGCGATTGTCACCAGAAGAGGAAGTCACAGACAACAATAAAAAAAAAAAATGGAAAGTTCTATCTCTTTCCCATTACATCCTGTCCTGGCAAGCCACTAGGAGAAATCTCCCCACTGGGGACTGGACTAAACCTGGCAAAGCCTCTAACCTCCACGATGTCACAAGCAAAAACTAAAAGGAGAGGTCTAAGAAATATTAAATGTTGGCACAAGGGTTTGTATAATTATTTTTTGTAATAAATGAACAGAGCAGCTTGGTCACCTGGTTGTTAAATAGGCAATGAAGAAGCAGCCTCCTGTAGGCAAGCACACTGTGCTGGGTTGACAGCACAGTGGTTTACCTGATTTGATTCACAATGCTACCTTTCTATCTCTTAGCCTACCTAGAAATGTCAAGCTTTGCTGATTTGAATGGTCCAGGATGTTGGCATAGCTGCAGGAACTTGCAAGTTGTTGCATTTTGCACATCATAGCAACTTTGTTCTTTTTCTTTTTGCCAAGGGAGTAACAAAATCATAGGGCCCTACTAGTAGACACATTACCACTACCCCTCTGTGCAATCAGTAGGGTAAAGCAGCCATATTGTATAGGAAACATTGATGAAAACAGGTAGTGGCTGCATGGGTAACCACTAGCCATTATAACTGTCAGAAAACCTTTTATTTTCTAGACTGCCTCTTACATACTGTGTGTTATTTATGTGTTGTCATGTTCACCTACAAATCAAATCTATCTTAGCTGATAGAATTGTCTATCTGCATCTCTTGAAAGCATTTTTAGCGCAATTTGCTTCTTTTTATAGCTCTCTTCTTCATTTATGATTGTGATGGCTTTTCACACTGTGTACTGTATCAAAATGTTACTTGAAAATTGCTCTCTCGCTCAGCGCAGGTTCTATGCGCCCTGCGAATTTACGGCCCGGCACATTGTATCCATGGCAATGGATGGCGCTGCTTCTCGTCTCATCAAGAAATACAGCTTTGCATCCATCCAGTGTGCAGCAATTTGGCTGGCGGAGTATAATATATTGTGGATGGAAATTTAAGCGCCGACTGCTGGGTTTCTGCTGCCGTTAGATGTGACAGGCAGGAAGAAATCCATTTAAAACCAACCTTCCCCATCTCCTCTTAGTTAAAGCATTGATATCTGTCATTGAGATAGGCTGACAGGCGTGCACTTTGACACTGCTTAACTGGCTAAACAAACCATGACTTCTTCTCATGTTTGCCTGGAAAGAAATAAAATCGGTGCACGCTGCAAATCTCATTTTTGTTCTTTTCAGGTGTAATAACCTTGTCACCACTGTTATGTACAATGAAGAGATTGTTTTCATGGCTTTTCTCTTATGTATCCTTTTAGTTGCGCTTTCCTTCTCAATTGGGCCTTTTTATCCTGTGGCATTACAGAGGGGTTTTTGTGTGTGTATGCGTGCGCTTCAATAAAAAAACTGTTTTTCACAGCTGTTTCCTAAAGGCCAATTCTTCCTTCTAGAGAGACTAGTGGAGAGATATCTTGTAGTTTTTTATGTCTACCTCAATGTCTCCTTACACTTGTCTGTTTTTCAGCTCCATGCCCCATTTTTTTTGTTTCTTCTGGTGAATAAATCAGGGGAGTTTGCCACCATAATTGTAATAGATGTTGCAGTTTTTGGAAACCAGTCTTTGATAAATCTTGCCAACAACCATAATTATGATACATTAGCTTTTAGAACCCGGAGCTGGTAATGTTTAGCATGGGATTCAGAGCCCTCCCATTACTAATTACACCAACTTGTATTTGCCTTACATCAGCGGGCGATGCAGAACAGGACCGAGTGGTGTTCATGTCTTTCTCCAACTGGTGTGGACGCATGCACGGCCAATGTTATGTAGGCCCTAATAGAAAACCATCTCTCTGAAGGGTTGCGAATACACAGCTCTTTAGCAAGCGAAGGACTCATGTCTAGGGGCTTTTGTTTACATCAGAATGCAGCTTAAAACTAGGTCAAATGCATTTTAATGCACAAACTACCCTTCACCATATTGGGGTTAAGTAACTCTTTAGCAAAAAAAAAAAGAACCTGTGTCTATAGACTTTTTTTCACATACAAGTCAAGGGGAATGCAAAAGCAGCTTGATGCAGCTTGGACATACTGTGGCTCAAATGCAGGTTAAATAAGCATGTTTCAATGAAATATAAAAGCATCTTGAACTCACTGTAAGTGAAAGGCATGTGAAAGCATGTTGCATTAGGCTTAGGCCTTAAAGTGTTACTAAACCTCAGACCCTGCATTCACTATACCTGATTTCCTGCAGTACACAGGACATGAAAATGTACGGTAATTATTTTAGTAAATATAAACTGCTAAAGACCTTTTTTCATCAGCAATATATAGCAGTCTTATGAGTTCTATGAGTGTCTGGTTAAAGCTTGTAGGAGGTGTTTTCATACTGCACTGGCTGTCCTGTCAGGATGCAGGACCCCTAACCCTCTGTCTGGACAGTGCTGGTTGGCCATCTGCTGATCACATGCACCCTCCCAAGAAAAAAAAAAAATAAACTCTCTAGCAATACACACCAAACTGGGCATTTACAGCCTGTCCCCTGGCTCTGTATTATCAGGAAATATATTGGGAAAAATGGAAGGAGAAGAGGATCAGAGGAGACAGGATCAAACAGTATTTTTACTCAATGCAGAGGATTACCCATTAGGTTCCACAGTGAGAATAACAAGCATGCTTTACTGCATTTATAGACTGATTTTACCGTTTAGTAACACTTTAAATGTCATTCCTTTGTGATTTAGATCCATTTTAATTCACAAACGACCCATTATCATATTGGAATAAAATAACTCTTTAGCAAACTAAGGACTTATCTCTGGGTATTTGTTTGCATCAGAACTTGCTTTTCACCCCAAACAATTTAAGAAGCTTTTAAAAGCAGGTTGTTGCAGCTTAGAAGTAGGTCAAATTCAGGTAAAATAGACTAATTTCAATGAACCAAGAACTGGTGTCAAGTGAAAGCAGAACGCACCCGAAAGCGTGTTGCATGGGGCCTTAAATGTCATTCATTTGGGGTAATATCCACTCTAATGCACAAACTACCTATCATCATATTGGGGTTTATAATTCAAGGGCATTATTAATAATTCGATCCCATTCACACCACTGATATTGTATTGCACTGAATTGCCAAATATGTCTCTTGTTACTGTATAAGGTAGCATTTATAATTAAAACTAATTCCACAAAAAAAAAAAAAACACATTTGGCATTTTTACACATACCTTGGACCATATAAAACTATCTGCATTGTGCTGTTAAGTTACCTGCCAAGTCTTTCTCCCAGTAGAACAGATGCACTAAACTGATTTGGCTACCCTCCTCTAAACATTACTTAGGTTTCCAGATTTATAGGAATATATATCTGTATCCAAATATATTATTAAAAAATTTGACATTTTGTAAAGTATCAGCTTTATTAAACCAAATAGACAGGGACTTTATCCAGTGCTGTGTTATCAACAAAAGTTATTAGAAATGGAATCCAGAGGGACCTCTTCAGATTCTATACAAAATAGTACGATGTTTGCCCAGCTTTAGAACCAGGCATAGGCTAAAACAAAGAAAGATTTGCAATCGTGTCTGCTCCTCAATATCATTTCTTAGAGTAGAGTCTTTGCCTAAACAATAAAATCCCTCCCCATGGGCACTGACAGGTAATCACCCACAAAGGTATGTGCAGCAGAGACCAAGAGTTTGACATCTGATGCCAACAATGATATGGGTCTATGCAAATCGTAAAGTAGGCTATTTTTACCAGACTTAAGGAGAAGGATAACCTTGGCAATGCCCGCTAATATAGCTTTTCTGCTGGGAGGTGGTTCACGTACCCATAACTATTGCTGTGTGTCTACTTGGCTTAGTGGAAGAACTAGCACTCCTGAGAGCACAGAGAACCTTACTGTCTATAACGTTATTTTGCACGTAAGGTGATTCTTCTTTATTGGAAGAAACCTAAGCCGCCTACATTAGCTTTATGGAAGGGCTTAATTAATAAGGCAATCCCATTTTATAAAGCCACTTATCAAAATAGAGGCTGCCCCAAAAATGCTAAAAAGGTATGGCATAGTTGGATGGCTGACATGTCCACATTGTTCTGGTTGCACATGAGTTTAGAAGGCTTTCCCTGTTTCACTTTTTAAAACAACACTCTGTTGTGAATTCAGATAGCTATCCCTTATGTGCAAGTGGAGTTAATATGCTAACATGGCTGTGAGATTCCCGTGATGTTGGTATTGTCATGCTAAAATTTTCCTCGGATGCTTTTTTTTAAAAAAAAAAAACACTTATTACCTATCTTTTAAAGTGTTGCACTAAGGAGGGGGGGGGGGGGGGGGTTGATGGGTAAATAGGTTGTTTTTGGTTCTTCCTGATGATGCTATACTGCGTAATGGATTGAGGATTGATCTAGTGGCTACTACTTCCGGTTTCGTCACCTCCGCTTTTTGCTGGAACGTATCTTGGAACGCACGCTGGAGTTGAGCGGCGTTTCTAATATTCTCTCCACTGCTGTACGTGTGTGCTGGGTTCGGCACTTTCAGATGTGAGGTTTTACTTCTATTTTTTGTTTTAATCAATAAATACAAAACGATTTTGCCAAACTATCTGATCGTGGGACAAGCACTTTACTTTCTATTGTGAGCCCGGGGGGCTATCCAGTATTAACATCCCATCCCCAAGAAGGCTATCTCAATATCAACAGAGCAAGCTGGGTCCTAGAGGCCCTTTGTCATCTGGTGAGTGACCCTTATATTAACGGGTGAAGGATAACACAAGCACGGGCACCTTATAAACAAGAGGACCTGTTTGAGCACCTTGTCACAATTGTGGTGGAATTCTTGCATTGCATGAATTAATTGCCTTTTTATCATTCATATATTGTATATTTTTTAAGTAAAACTTAAGTCAAAACTTTTGAGTAAGGAATGGTTATAACCCCCTGTCTGTTTTTTTCCTATCTCTGTCACATTAGGGAGATTTCTCTTCACTTCCTGTTCCATAGTCAAAACAGAAAGTATGGGGGAATCCCTTCAAAGTAGAGAAATCCCTAGTTATCACCAGGTTCACCAGAGCTAGTGTTCCCATTGGAAGATTTCTCCTCTACTATTCAAGTGACAACCCAAAATTGTGATTCTTCTTCATTTTCACTCCTTGTGAGAATAGTATGCAGGACAGATAGAGAGGGTGAATCTCTCTAACGGGGGCACAGACCTGTTATAATCCCCCTCCACTTTATTCACCCCCCCCCCCCAATAAAAAAAAAATTCCCTTGTTTTCACTTTAACTTTAGAAGCTCATTTCATTCTGCACCCCCCCCCCCCCCAAGCTAGATACACTAAAGTTATTTTCAGATTGTTTTCCTTTAGATTTACCAAAACCATATAATATGAGGCCATACTTACACACTTTCAATTTGTATGCAATCAGGCAGACCCTTGCACTGCATAGTTGAACAAAAGTTGTATAGTGTGTATCCAACCTTAGTGGTAACTTGGCAATCTGACAGTTTTTTTAAAATGCCTGATGTGAAAACAGTGTACATGTAGAAGATGGGAGACCAGGGTGCTTAACCGCTTGCCGACCGCCGCACGACTATTTACTGCGGCGGTCAGCCCCTCACAGGCAAAGCGACGTGGGTCTACATCGCTAGCCTGTGAGGGTCTAGAGGGCGAGCGCGCGCCACCGGAGGCACGCTCCCGCGCGGTCACGGACTCCCCCTCGCGTGTGACCGGCGGACCCGATGTCCGCCGGTCACTCGCGATCGTCCGGTGCAGAGGGAGAAAGGCAGGCGGCTAATGTAAACAAGCCGCCTGTCATTCTCCCCTGTGTAGGAATAGTGATCATACGGTTCTACTATGTAGGACCGTTGATCACTGTTCCTACACCTCAAGCCACAGCCAATCACAGTTAGAATCACGCCCCTAGGGACACACATAACCCCTCCCTCTCAAAAAAGTTAACCTCTTCACTGCCAGTGTCATTTCAGTAACAGTGCATATGTATAGCACTGATTATTGTAGAAATGTCACTGGTAACCCCAAAAGTGTCAAACATGTCAGTCAAGAGTTCGATCTGTCCGCCGCAATGTCGCAGTACAGCAAAAAAAATCGCAGATCGCCGCCATTACGCTTTAAAAAAAAACAACAAAAATGACAAAAATCTTTCCCTATGTTAGTAAACGCGATAACTTTTGCGCAAACCAATCAAAATACGCTTTTTGCAATTTTTTTTACCAAACATATGTAGCATAAAATAAATTGGCCGAAAATGTTAAAACATTTTGATTTTTACATTTTTTTGGGGGGGAATTTCATATAAAAAAATGTGAAAAATATTGTTATTTTTGCGAAATTGACGCTCTTTTTTTGTTTATAGCGCATGATCAAAAATCGCACAGGTGATCAAATACCACCAAAAGAAAGCTCTGTTTGTGGGAAAAAAAGGACGTCAAATTCGTTTAGGTACAGCGTCGCACGACCGCGCAATTGTCAGTTAAAGTCACGCAGTGCCGAATCGCAAAATAGGCCTTGGTCAGGAAGGGGGTAAAATCTTCCGGGGCTTAAGTGGTTAAATAACTGCAGTGCTTTTCCTGTGAACTCTGAGAATCAATTTGTTTTTTTCTATTTCAATGACTTTTTCTTTAATTTCTGTAGCTATAGAAGTTAATAAGGGCTTATTTTTTGTAACAACATGTATATACATATTTAAACATCCATAGCCTAACCACAGTTCTACATTAAGGTGCCACATCATAGCTAACATTTGACAGCTTGCACTGCTAGAGCTCTCAAGCACCCTAAGATGTCATGGTAGTGCATAGCTATAGGTTGCTCAGGCACTAAGTACCGCTTTGTGGGGGGCAGTAGGGTTGTACCGAGCTGCCCCAAATCCAGTCATCCAGGCTTTGATGGAATTCTATAGTGAGTGTGTTGTCAAGGTATTTTTTTGGGACCATAATGTGCCTTCTACACAATGCCTACCTTCAGTTGTATTACTTGCAGGCAGCACAAGTTTAGAAATGAATTAACCTACTGAGAATTCAGCACATTCTAGTTCTTTGGTGTGCAGGTATATTTAGTTCATATTCTTTGCAAATAGCTTAAATGCAGAGGGTCTAGATTGTGTGCCTGGCTAATAACAGACTGCAGAAAAAGAAAGAAAGCACCCCGTTAATGTTGATTTAAGTCTGATTGCCAATTGCATTGATGGAAGTGAATTCCTCTCTAGCTCATGATCCAGCACCATGGAGGATATAATTGTCGACTGCGAGTTTTTAATGAACACCTCCAGAAAAGAAACCTCCATTTTCTCCCCTTTGTCCAGCTCTTATATTCAGGCTCTTGAATTCCTACTGGAGGAAGGAGACATTTTCTTCAGGGGTCGGCGGTTTTATTTTGAGGAGCTCAGATGTCACTGAAATGAAAGCAATATATTTGTTTGGCTTTGGTCCAGCGATTCTTTTCTCCCTGTGCTTTTTTAACAAAGCACACCACATTTGCCATCTCACTGAATTTCTATTTTTGTAGGCTCCTCTATAATTAAATAGCTGCAGTATTTCATTTTCCTCTTCACATCTCATTTGGTAATATCATTCATTGCAGCTGTTATAAAGAGTCTATCTGGGAGTTCTTATTCTGCTCTTAAAGTGGCTCTTGCATCATTGCTACAAAATACATTAAGAAATATTGGACAGCCTTCATCATGTTCTTGCACTGGATATAATTGGTATTTTAAAGAGCAATTTAAAGTGAACCTGAATTTGTTTTGCAGGAAATTGCTGCTAGGGAGCTGGCAACAAAGATGGCTAGTCTGTTTTTATTTATTTATTTATTACAGGTATTTATATAGCACTGTCAATTTATGCTGTGCTTTACATATTCTACTTTGTACATTCACATCAGTCCCTGCCCTCAGGAAGCCTACAATTGAAGGGTCCCTAACTCACTTTCATACATACACATACATGCCTTAAAAAAGTATTCACACCCTTTAAAATTTTCCACATTTTGTCATGTTACATCCAAAAATGTAAATGTATTTTAATGGGATTTTATGTGATAGACTAACACAAAGTGGCACATAATTGTGATGTGGAATGAAAATAATAAATGGTTTTCAAAAATGTTTATAAATATCTGAAAAGTGTGGCGTGCATTTGTATTCAGCCCCCTTTACTCTAATACCCCTAATGAAAATTTAGTGGAACCAATTACCTTCAGAAATCACCTAATTAGTAAAAAGCGTGCACCGGTGTGTCATTTTATCTCAGTATAAATACAGCTGTTCTGTGAGGCCCTCAGAGGTTTGTTAAAGAACCTTAGTGAACAAACAGCAGCATGAAGGCCAAGGAACACAACAGACCGGTCAGGGATAAAGTTGAGGAGAAGTTTAAAGCAGGATTAGGTTATAAAAAAATATCCCAAGCTTTGAACATCTCACAGAGCACTGTTCAATCCAACATCACAAAATGGAAACAGTATGGCCCAACTGCAAACCTACCAAGACATGGCCGCTCACCTAAACTGACAGGCCAGGCAAGGAGAGCATTAATCAGAGAAGCAGCCAAGAGGCCCATGGTAACTCGGAAGGAGCTGCAGAAATCCACAGCTCAGGTAGGAGAATCTGTACACAGGACAACTATTAGTCATGTACTCCACAAATCTGACCTTTATGGAAAAGAGGCAAGAAGAAAGCAATTGTTGAAAGAAAGCCATAAGAAGCCCCGTTTGTGATAAGCAGTTTGCGAGAAGCCATGTGGGGGACACAGCAAACATGTGGAAGAAGGTGCCCTCGTCAGATGAGACCAAAATTCAACTTTTTGGCCCAAAAGCTAAACGCTATGTAAAACAAACACTGCACATCACCCTGAACACACCATCCCTATCGTGAAACATGGTGGTGGCAGCATTATGTTGTGGGGATGCTTTTCTTCAGCAGGGACAGGAAAGCTGGCCAGAGAAATGGGAAGATGGATGGAGCCAAATACGGGGCAATCTTAGAAGAAAACCTGTTTGAGTCTGCAAAAGACTTGAGACACAGGTGGAGGATCATCTTCCAGCAGGACAACAACCCTAAACATACAGCAAGAGCTACAATGGAATGGTTTAGATCAAAGCATGTTCTTGTGTTAGAATGGCCCAGTCAAAGTCTAGACCTAAATCCAATTGAGAATTTTTGTCAAGACTTGAAAATTGATGTTCACAGACGCTCTCCATCCAATCTGACAGAGCTTGAGCTATTTTGCAAAGAAGAATGGGCAGAAATGTCATTCTCTAGATGTGCAAAGCTGGTAGAGACATACCCAAAAAGACTGGCAGCTGTAATTGAAACGAAAGGTGGTTCTACAAAGTATAGACTCAGGGGTGCTGAATACAAATGCACGCCACACTTTTAAGATATTTATTTGTAAAAAATTGTCTTTATCGTATTCTTTCCACTTCACAATTATGTGCCACTTTGTGATGGTCTATCATGGTTTTTGAGTGTGGGAGGAAACTGGAGTCACCGTAGGAAGCCCACACAGGCACAGGGAGGGCATGCAAACTCCAGGCAGGTAGTGCCTTGGTTGGGATTTCAACGGATGACCCTATCACTGCTAGACGGAAGTGCTAACCACTTAGCCACTGTGCTGCTATTTTATTTACAGGTTTATACATTGGACAAAAAAGAGGGACAACTAAGGATCAAAACTTTAAAACATTGCATTTGTTATAATAGTATATAGAAAATGCAGTGCTGAAAAAGGCATACGTGGCTTTAAGCCATCATTTATGTCTATTCATTTTTCAAGATCTGCACAAGTGGGCTTGTGGCAAGGGTATGTTCTTTGCCTATATACTTTGTGCTAAAAGGTTCCAGTCTTTCTCATCTCAGGAAGTTGGCAGATATGACTACATTCTACTTCCATGCATGTCCAGGGTCACTATGATGTTACAAGCTGCTTGAAACCAGTTGTACCTATAAGGGGGCCCATTCACACCATTTATGTTGGGTGCCCAGCGCAGTCCGAGCGAAAGTCAAGGCAATTTGTTTCCTATGGTATCACCTACATGGATGCCTCTTTTTCAGTGCAGTGGATTCCAAAGGAAATGATCGCATTCCAACACCGCTGTGTTATAGAATGTAAACTTGTGACATTTCAATAGGGGGAAAAAGTAAACAGTGCGATGTGCTGGCATTTGGTGCTTCAGCACTTTGTTCTCCCAGCATGCACCAATGCACATGCGATCAGCATAGCTGGTGGTGTGAATCAGCCCTAAAACTTAGCTCGCGAGAAATTTAACTTCCCAGGGCTGCCTTGGTAATTTACAAAAACAGTAATACTTGTTTTGCTAGCATAATTTGTAATCCAAAGCACTTGGATATCAAAGCAAATTTCCCCATAATAAATAATGGAAACTCAGATTATTCGTTCCACAACCATTTTTTCATATAAAAATGATTACGTCAATACAAAATACAGTATAAAGTGTACTGTGAAAATAAAACAAATTAACCTGCACTTCAAAATACAGTGCTGTAGCTCATATCAATGGTAGGAATACTGTACAGTACTGTACAGTACCTCTGTGGTGAAAAGAAAAAAAAAAAAAAAGAAATCATAGTTTTAATGTAAAAAAAAAATAAAAAATTACACTCACAATGTTGAGTCTGGGGTAATCCATGTAAAGTCGCTGTTGTCTACAGTACAGTAAAGCTGCTGGTGTACAGTATACAGTACTGGATATGACGAGGTTCCTCGGAAGCTGGTGGCTCCCAACGCTTCCTGGGGAACTCAGAGACACTCGGGAACTGTTGACACTTATGGGTGCTCTGAATGCACGTTATGACCGCCCCACCCACCTGGGAGTGAGCATCTGCGAGTTCTCCAGGAAGCACTGGGAGCCACCAGTGCCCTCGGACCTCTGGCCACATACAGTACTGTATACTGTACACCAGCACCTTTACATGGATGAGCACCAGACTCCTTAACATTGTGAGTGTAATTCTTCTTTTTTTTTTTTTTTTTAAACATCAGCTAACTTTTTGCTACAGCATCTGAATATTCCCAATAGTTTGGTTTACTTGACAGAATTTAATTTATCTAGTTAACACAAAGATTTTGTCAGGACTCTATCAATATCAATGAATATTTTCTGTCGGAATTCTTCATCTACCACGACCTGGTTGTGTGACTTTACTCGTGACTTTAGTCATAAGGTCTGTCAGTAGGTGGTCAAGCTTAATAGATGGCCCTGTCTAAACAGTCCTCTGACATTAGTTCCCCAGGATCTCTGACCTCATAAACAATGCCTCAGCACTGGCCACTGGATTCCCATTGTTACACATAAAAGCTAAGGTGGTATGCTGTTTCCACAACCTTTTTTCACTATAGCTTAGACTGAGTAATGAAATAACTGTGGGCTAATTTTATTTTTTTAGATATGCTTTAAAAAAAAAAAAAATGGAAAACCAAAATTTTCCTTTATCTAGCAAAGACCTGTTTTTGTTGTACAAAATTGAATCGAATTTATAATAGTTTTATACAGGCTATGCTTTACTTTAGCTTTTGTTTCCAGTAACACTTTCTTCCTATATCTACATACCATTTTTTTTTCTGCTGAAAAGCTGGTTCTTGTAAAATCTTATTATGAAGTGATAATTAACAAAGCTATTAATAAAATAATAATGGCATACCTGAAGCAACAGAAAACTGATGTAAGATTCTGGTCCCCTTTGTTTTAACCTTCTGCGTGACTTAAAGAGAAGTTAACAAGGTCTTTAAAAAGTTATTAAAAGAAACAGAGATCAATTGTGAACTGAGCAGTAAATCTGTTTTCATGAAGTTTATTTTTGTAATTATTTAATTAATTATTGATGCAGCTGTACAAATTACATTTTACAAGGACTCTCTTAAAAATGTAGCAATGAGTTATTAAACTGAATGTCAATGCAATTCTATTTTCATTTCTAGCAATCCAGACCAATAATCAGCATGCCTTTCTGTTACCACTATTGCCCTACACCCTGTCTTCTTGATTTATCTAGGTAACTGTTCCAGTGGGCTGTAGCAGTGACACTGCAATAAAATTATATTGGTTGTCCACTTATGAACCTACTACATCTCAGCATGTGCAATGGAGGTGACTGGTGACTTCATAACCTCCTTAACCCCATTCACCAACCATAGAAGCTGATTGACAGCACAGTACCTCCATACTTCATGCTTACTGAGTATATTGCAGAGTCAATTTTCTCCTGGTGTCATTAAATGTTACCAAATAAAATCTCTGCACCGATCCCTCCTCCTAAGCAGTATGTTTTGAAATGGGAAGCAGGACAGCAAGATCATGTGACCTGGTATTAGAGAAAAAATGTATGGTATCTTTACAAGTTATTAGTGCGCTATAGAGGGTCAGTTTGCTGCTTTGTAATGACCTACAGAAGTGTGGTGTAGCTGTGAATTTTGGAGATCTTAAAGTGATACTAAACACACACTGTTTAATTTACATTGTCCCTATCTATTTTTACATTGTCACTTTTCACTGTCCTATTTCTGTATGTGGATGATAGTACTGTGATCATTTTAATAAAAAAACGAATCTAAATCGAAGTGCCATTTTTCTAATCGATACACAGCTGTCACATGACCCAGATCTTTCCAAGCCTGTCTGCAGGTAAACATAAGCAGGAGGAGATTCTACAGTAGTCCTCTGCTGCCGGCCACATGTTCAAAAGAAACAGCCTTTGGAATACAGAGTAAAAGTAAATAAATAACATCAATAAACTGTTTTACATTGGTTACAAATATTTTTTAAATTAAATCTTCATTATTTAGTGGTAATAGAATGGTGTGGGCAGATTTCTGCCCGTCACAAGCTGTTTCACTCCCCTCCAGCCTGAGTCTTCGAATAAGTGGGAGGTGAAGCCTCTATTAATCTACAATATATATAATATCCTGCCCCCATTGTGTTAAGCTGGTTAGTGGGCATGGAGGAGGAGGGAGGGAGTGGGATGTCATTTACCAATGTGTATACACCCACATGTGTGACTCTATAGTCACAGAGGAAGAGATAGAGCATAGAAACCTACTGTAAATGGAGCATGTACAGTTTTGCTACCACAGCTGCAATATCCCTAGTTGAATTGGGGACATGAACAGAAGTTGGAGATGGAGAACAGCAGGATCAACCAGGTTTTTTTCAGAATACAAAAAACAATTCTCATAGTGACAGGGTGAGTATGAACAGCATATAATACATAATTTGTTAATATTTTTTTTTATGATGTGGGTTTAGTGACACTTTAAGTTTTTCAATTACGTGAGTTATATGTGTGAATTTGTGTGACCTGAGAGTTTTTGGCAAATGTAGTTCTGTAGGTCTGCCTTGCAGGACGTGCTGTAGCATACACAGCAGCACATTTGTCTCATAAACTTGAATGGAGTGATCTTCTAACGAGGCCACTGGCCAAGCATGCTAGCAGTTTGGACCAAGAGGATGCAAATTCTTCTTAATCTTGCACTACATGATGCACATTGTGCAATAAACCAGTATGCCTATAGATAGACTTTATGTTCACTAAACCAGAGCAATTGGAATTCACTCAGCTGAGGTTACAAAGATATATAAAGTATTCTGTTTTAGCGCTAATATATATTAACACAAAAAAACTCCTTATGTAGTTAGACTGAAATTGTGCCTTGGTGTAGTTAGTTTCCCTGTGTTGTTTGGCTTTGCAATAATGGGCATGCATATTGTGGCTGCAGTTCATAGTGTCAGGATGGATCCCCTATGTCTGTGTATTGCTTTAGTTAGCTGGTTCTTGTGCTCCAAGAGGACAGGACATCTTCCTGTTCCGGGTCACACAGCTTTCAATGTATGCCACGCCATCCCATCTTTATTGCATCGCAAAAAAGATGGTGCTAATGTGATGAAACAGATCATCTCCTAGCTGGATGGGTGAGCTCCCTGTGTATCTGTGAATGTGCTGTCTGCTTTGTCTGTGTCACATGTAATTACTGTGTAGTTCTCACCTGCACCAGCACTAGTCTTAGAAACCCAGGGATATGTCATTTCTTCTCAGGAAGTTTAAGGTCAGAGGTCATACAATATTCTATGCAGTGCCATGCTGCAATATTTCAGTACAAACAAAAACTGCTGACACAGGAATGTGAAAATGTAATCTACTATAGGCAGTGTGTACAGGGCAACAACTGACACCATGAAACGAAATGATCTTTTGCTGGGGAAAAACACGAGGTGCAGGCAAGTATGTTTACCATTCCTTTGACAATTTCAGCTAATAGTTGCCATCATAAGTTTATTTAAATGTCTGCTGGTATTTCGTAAGCATGCTGAATTTCCTATGCCTGCCTGCCCACATTAGTGAAAATATTGCCATGTGTAGTGCAAATGTAGGCACTACTGTCTTCTGACACAGGAAATGCTGGTCTATGAATCTGCTCCCCACGTGTGTTTTCTATTACAACTCTTTTGTCCTTGTATAGTTACATTTTATTTGATATTCTAACATTTTTCCATCATTTGAATTACCAGGAGTAATAACTAACTGAAACAGGAAGCAGTATGTCCGCCAGACACATAATTTGGTTTGCATAATGTATGATGATAGAATGACCCGCCATTACTTTGAACTAAGAACAATGTCTTCCCATCTCTCCAATGTGGATCTAGCTGCCTATTATTTCAGTGTAACTTCCCCATATACCATGTTCAATAATTTAATTTCACACCTGAAACTTTTCTACTGAGGTAACTCTGCTCAAAGGTTTCTGTATTTATCATTGGACTGGCTTGGCCTTGAATGTGCCCTTCATTAATAACCTATTTAAATGCAGGCTGTGCATGCAGAAAAAGCAAATGGAATTAATTAGGTCTTTCAATGTAGAATTATTTTCCCATTTTAAATCTGCAAATGAGCCAGTGAAGTGTTTCAGTTTGCAAGTTCCCTTTTATTTCCCATCCGGTCTACTCTGCTGGCTGGGTTTTGTTTTACCAAGTTAAAACCCAGGTGTAAAAGGTCAGAGCAACACACTTTACCACCTGTTAACATTGTCTTCTATATCAGGATCCACAAAACTTGATTGCAAGTGTATCGTTTTTCTTTGAGGTATCTCCCATCAAGAGCACACACACTGTTCATTCCTCATATACCTGTGTGTATCTTCCTATCCACTGCTGTTCTGCATCTACTTAAGGATGTAAGAGGGAAAATAAAGAGCTAAATTAGAGGTCACTTCTACTTTCAGGCCTACACAATGGTCATAATGTCTGATTGATCTGGGAAAAAAAAAAATTAAATTTTCAGGTTTCTTTAGATCAGTGGTTCTCAACTCTGGTTTCGGGACCCAGCAACAGGCCAGGTTTGCAAGATAACTAAATTACATCACAGTTGATCTCATTTGCTGCTCAGTGATTGCAGTATTCTAGCCTGCATCTCCCAAAGGTAATACTTAAAATCTGGCATGTTAGTGGGTCCCGGGGATCGGAGTTCAGAACCACTGCTTTAGATGCATAGATGAACGGTTTGTTCCTGAGCTCTTTCAGTTTGATTTTACTGACTTATGCCTATGCTGAAATGATTTGTGCTGCCCTTAGTATATTTATAACATAGCTCCTCTTCTCTCTTTCTCTCCATCTGTAGAAATAACACATGTTAAAGTTTTTAATAAACTGTATATAGTACATAACTCCTTGTGGTTTGTCCATGTAATCATTGAATGATCCTTTTTAGTTTCCCCTTTGCCTCTGTAAATTATCAGTTAACTATAGGAAAATATGACAGAGAGCAACACTAAACATACTTGAATAGAATTTCCTTTTAAACTAGAGTTTAGTGTCTCTATACAGAAATCCTGTCTGGTCCATAAAAATACCAGAACAGTATACTCTTATACAGTCTCCTGCTTCCCATGTGTTTCAGCACCACAACCTCCATGAGTCTCTTAGCCATACTTCATTTCTGGGATTGTCAGATGTCTTCATATTGGTCCCTTTATGGGAGAGTTCAGGAGATGTTTTTTGAGTACTCAGGGGTTTTTTTAACCCTTGCAGGGCTAGGTGTTCTGGGTTGTCCGGTTTGAGAGGAAAGGACCGATAAGCAGTTCTCTCAGGATTGGTAGTTCTCATGTTGGACCTAGAATTTAGAGGCTCAGAGAATTTGGGTGGAAAGACCCTTCCAAACCTGATTACTTTAGACCTGAAAAGCTTAATCTGAATGTAAGGGAGTCTTGAAAAGGAGCAGAAAGGATTCACCACCTGTCTATGAGGTTGAGTGGTTCAAAGCTGTGAGAAAGTGAGGACAATCTAGAGACTGAGGCACTGTTTTGACTCCTGCGGTCTTTGCAGTACTCCTGAAGCAGATGGGAACCCAAGCATGGGACTGGTTTATTGACAGTGAGCAATGATATTGTCCTAAATTACAGTATACCATGTTTATGGATTGTTTGCCTTTTCTCTTGCTGAAAAAAGCTGTTCCTTTCTGCCTAATTCGAGACATCAAAGAATAAAAAAAAATGTTTACTTTCCCAAGAGACTGTCTTTTTATCCCGGGCTTTCCATAATATAGTATGAATCTACTTTTAAAACATTTATCATTTAAAGTGGATATCTGGGCAAAAGAAAACAAAAATACACGCACATTTCCCAATGTTATTTTTTTTCTCTTTATAAATGCTGCATCTGTTGATGCAACTGAAAATCCAATGTTCTCATAACTTCCTGTTTGAGATGAAAACCCAGCCTTAACTGCACTGAAAACCCAAACAGTGTTTTTAGCCTTGCCCAGTTGTCCCCTGCTGGACTACAGAACACATCACATTTTACTCCTTTCCATAAAATAAGAGGAGACTTTTTGTAGTCCAGTTAGGGAAAACTGAGTCAGGGTTGCCAGTACTGCATATGATTTTCATGCAACAGAAGCTGTTCTCTCAGTCTAAACAGTATGTTATGAGCTCACCAAATTTTAGATCTACAGGTATTTTTCTGAAATTTCTGTATATAAAAATGGATAAATGTGCATGTAATGCATAGATGTAGTGTATGTTTTTATTTATTTTATTTTGCACAGACATACACTTTAAATGTCCCATCCCTAGCACTTCCTTACCCTAAAGTGAAGATACAGTGGGAAAAACTGAAGTTCTTATAAAGATACTCTCTATTTGCTCACTGACTGAGCTACACTTCTACACTAGGTGAATGGGACCACCAGGTTTCAGAAAACACGTGACTTGCCCTGTTTAATAGTGCTCAAGCGTGAGCAGCCAATCACTAGGCCCAAACGTGACTAGGGAGTGTGGTTGGGTAGTGTTGCCATATGGAGTTTAGGCGTAATCTACCTTAACGTGTTGTGAGGATGAGGAGTTATGCATAAATCTCCTATAATAATTGTAAATAGATGGATGTAAATATTTATTTTTCAAGATATTGAGTTTTGGATTTTACATTTAGTTGAGAGAGGATTGTCAATTATATGAAACTGTGAGACTTTCTTTAGCAGTCAGTTAAAGGAACCGGTTTAACCAGTCCATTTAAAATGCAGGCAACTGCTGTTTACATATAAACAACTACGGATAGTATTACCTGTGATTACATTTTTGGAAGCGAGACTTTGTGGAGCCAGGGCACCCCAGGTATTATTATACAGGATTTATAGGAGTGAATCCCCCCCCAACAGAAAAGGAGTGGTTAGAACGAGGCGTAACTATGGGAGGGGGAAATGGTCCAATCTGGGAAGAGATACGCCCACAGGAAGTGACAAAGCAAGATAGCTGAACCAATGAGAATGGCCCTATACAAGGCTATGGGATATGGGTCTTTATTAGGTTCGGTGAGACAGGGTGACTTCCTGTTTGGCATGGGAGAGCGAGAGCCATCACTAGAGGTAATTATGGATTAAGGAGTAAGGGTACATTGTATATTTTATTTGTGTTGGTCATAGTGTGTGTATATGAGTCTATACTCTATGCATTGTATTTGTTTAGTTGAACCCAGGAATATTTTAGATTTTGTAGTATGTACAATAGTTATTATTGATGTAAATTATGTAGAATTGGCAAACCTTATACAAATAAATAATTGTTGTGTTAAAGTTTTCACACAGTCATAGAACTCTCATTATTAACCCAAATATTGTCTGAGATTAACTCTCAGATATATTTTTGGTAACAGGTAGGTATACATACCACTAAGCACCATCACTTTGGGTTTTTTTTTGACAGCTGTTTGATAGTGTTCCAATTTAACTAAAACCAACTGATAAAGACTAAAACCATAATGATATAGTATTTATCTGTGATTTTACTCAACCACATGCCCATACATGATAAAATATTTTGTATGTATATCAGATGCTGGTGTATGTTTCCTTTGATATTATGACATCAGTGTTTTGGCTGTCTTCAGCTATAGAACTGAGTGCTTATGAAATCCAACTGCTTAGTTTTAGTAACTGAAAATCCTTTTCCGATGGCCATATTCATCCTGGTGATAATTTCTATGTTTTTCCTTTAAAAATGATTTTCAAAAGATTTATGTGTAAATTACTTTTTGGTAAC
This sequence comes from Pelophylax lessonae, assembly GCF_965119305.1. Classification (NCBI taxonomy): domain Eukaryota; kingdom Metazoa; phylum Chordata; class Amphibia; order Anura; family Ranidae; genus Pelophylax; species Pelophylax lessonae. Next base: position 136,823,457 of record NC_138770.1, read on the forward strand.
ACTACAGTCAGTAAAATAAAATCTAAAAGTAAATGTAAATACAAGCAGCCAGGGCCGCTGATAGGGCAGTACAACCAGCCCTGCTGTACCAGGCCCGGGCTCCATGAGCTCCACTAGGGGCCCGGGCAGCTTTAAAGTTAACTTCTGCCTAAATAAATAGAAATCCTTTAAATTCCATCCCCCACTTCAATTTCATTACAGGGTGTATAAATATATTTTCCTGGGCCCCATGAGGTCAACAGAGGGGCCCAGGAGGTGATAGCAGAGGAGGGACTTTATTTCCATTTTCGGGGCGTAGGCACACTAACCTTGTGCACTGTGATTATGCTGCACTGAATGAATATGTAGTTCCGGCCGCCCTGGCGGAGTGATTCGTTTGTGCATGCTGTGGAATGAGGAAGTGACTGATGAGAGATGGATGAGAGGGCTCAGCAGTGCACAGACCAGCAGCACACAGTGACACTGACAGACTTCTATGGAAGGAAGGTACAGCTCCCAGACTCCCTGACTGTGTGCTTATAATCATATTCATTATGATGATCACAGCACAGCATGTACTTTATGGCTCTGGCTCTGTGTTATATGGCTTTTGGGTGCTGACTTTGTTAACTTATGGCCATACTGATTGTAACACAGTGCAGCCTTAACAAAGTCAGCACCCAGCAGCCATGTGACACAGAGCCATAAAGTACATGCTGTGCTGTGATCATCATAATGAATATGATTATAAGCATGAGTTGCTAGTTCACTCTTGTGTTTGGAAGGGGAAAGGGGGGAGTAAGAACATGCAGCTGAGCCATGTTTTTACCTCCCACTACCACCGCTCCCCTTAAATAGCCTTTCAACCAAGCTTTTCAATTAGGTCCGCCTGTCAGCTTTACATGCGGATCTGATTGAATGTTCCATGTAGGTCTATGGGGGTTTGGATGTAAATGGACTTGTGTCCATACACCCTCCTTCCTCCGGGTCTGCAGACCTAAATGTTATAGATCAAAGCTAGCATGATGTAAAATGGATATGAGTGCATTTACATCTGGCCACCCATAGAGACATTACAAGTCATTCATAGACAGGGCTATTGATTGGCATGATTTTGGGGCCCGACCCCATTGTGGATCAGTTCGGGGCTAGGCACTTCAAGGTCCTATGGATCCCGGGTTCTGACTTGCAAGAGGTTCAGGACTTCCTGATGCTATGGTCCTCAACAGACATTACCCCATTAGAAAAACACTTGAGGGTTCCCAGTGCAGGGCCACTAATAAGCCAGTACATGAGCTTAGCAGGGAGGGCCCGGGCAGCCTCACAGACAAAATGCACCCCCCGCTCATTCCACTCCTACTAGCTTAGGGGGTGTTATATACTACATGCAATTCCAGGGCCCCTTTCTGATTATGGGATGGTGGAGGTGGAGCAGTTGAGGGACTTTTTTTTTTTCAATTTTGGGCGCATGCGCATTCCCGCACCTGCTCCGCATGTTGCTGGCTGCTGTGCTAAAGTCCCGGATGCCTGCCACTGTGGCTGCCCATTGCCTACCCTGGCGGAGTGATCTTCCTCCGCTCAGGTCCCCACTCAGCAGCCGAGATCAAGAGGCTTATGTGAGGCGGGTGGCAGCAGCAGTGGCAAGGAGAGACAGCTTACAGTGAGCAGAGGAAGCCACACTATATTGTGGATGGAGCACATGTAAGCTGCAGGTTTAGTACGTTTCCTAAGTAAATTATTAACATTTTTTCCCCCACAGGTTTTTTATTTTGAATTGTACTGCAGCATGGAGAAGGGGCCCTAAATAAATAAGCATACTTTGCTTTGTAATATAAGACCCACCTAAATTAGTTTTGCTAATTTTAGCTAAAATTGCAGAATGTATTGAAGCCACTGCATCATGTGCCAGTAAAGCAGCTAGCATTTTCAAAAGCAATGGTCAGCAATGGCTGATTACAAATTTTTATAATCACTGTATTTCTTTAAGAGACCCTGCCATGTAACAAAATACCCATGTGATAAGGTTCTGATGGCAGTAACAATTTTCCAAACGTAAAAGAGCAGTGCATGTTGTGAGCCTATATATCTCCATCTTCTGCTAGTTATACTGACTTTGCTGTATGCTTTGTACACAGATCAGCGATCTGGCTATTTAGTCTCACTGCAAAGCAAGGAGAAAAAACAGACTGTTCTGTTAGTAAAAGCAGCACATATAAGGCAGGGTCTGGGGCGGGACCAGGGGCGGAGTTGAGGGTGGGGCTAAAGGGGGCCCTGTCAGGTAGGCTGTACGGGGCCCCATGATTTCTATCAGCGGCCCTGCAAGCAGCTACTCAAAGCTCCAATTGACATAAATCAAAACACTATATATGAGAACCGTGCTTATAACTGTCCATTCAGAGAGGGGGAGAAATATATTAAGACATATGTGGACTTTCATGGTAACATACAAAGGCTTGACAGATTGATTAAATAAAATAAGTCTTTATTCAAAAAACAAGGTAAAACATATTCACATCTAAAAAATAGACACAAGACACTGTCTCTTCAACATTTGGCTCTATAAAAACGAATCACAAATGGAGTGACCTTGGGAACATATCCATTGTCAGTTATAGCAGGTACCATCTGAATGTTAGGCGCTCTACATGTTTCGCGGGGAAACCACCGCTTCTTCAGGAGCTTATAGCACAATAATATAGAGCAAAAATCACATTTGCAAACGTGAGGCCACCCGCAGGGAACCAGGGTGCACAAATCTGTCCCGGCGAATGCTGGAATCCCACCCACATAGGGCACAAAGTCCCTTATCGTAATAACAAGTGCTGGACAACTGGGTTATATCCTCCCAAAGTTGGAAATAAATTGCACCATTGTTTAACTACAATAATAGTATACTTATAAAGTAGATGTAGGAAAGGCGAGAGACATGAGCGTTTCAAAATGATGCAAAATTTCTAGAAGCTACACCCTCAATCATCACATACCTTGGATGATCAATGTAAGCATACAGAGGGGACTGGTTGCAGTAATAAAGCCCAAAGAATATAGGACTGGTATCCAGTAGTGTGTGTAACACCAAAATACTCCCCTATCATAAGGAGGAACTGGCTCTGGACTGTCCATCAAAAATGCTGAATGTGAATAAAACAAAAGTCCCTTTATAAACAATAGGTGTCCAAATGTGCTTCTAGAAATAACAATCATCACTGTGCCATCACCTCATGGTAAAAACACCAAATATGGCTTTCCAGATCATAGGAAGGTCTAAATAAGCTTATATTATAGGTCGAAATTGTGAAGACTCCCATACATCATGCAAGCCGATCATATACGTTGCCAGCGAAGTCTCTTTTAATGTTGTAACTAGTGTATCATTTTTGCCTCAAAACTTTGTATTGTGCACCAAGAAAAAAAAACATAGGTTAGTAATGTTGATTTTAGGGCAAAACAACAGAAAGAAAGCCACTCACATTTATAATGCATCAGTAGCTAGTCATTTCCTACAATCCCATGCATATTCCCATACGTCATCCAGTCTGATCTTATATGTTACTGGTACTGACTCCTCAGGTGTCATGACCAATAACATGATCTTGGCTCACATAAATGAATGAATACCCAAAGAGTAGTAACATTACTTTGAAGGCAGAAGGGTCTAAAACGAAACCACTCACAATTATAAGTTGCATTAGTGGCACTATACTTCTCATAGCTTTGAGATATAACCATTGGATAGCTTCGGAATGCATAGTCATACATTGGGAGAGATCCACAGCTCTCACCATCTTCCATCAGTATCATTTATTGGTAAAACACAGCCAAAGCCAACTAAAGCTGTCACTAATATTGTATGCTGAATCTTATGCCGAAACAGCTGGTATATCCTTCTCAGCTCAAAAGATCGTTAAGCACTTGGAGAAAGGAGAAAAAATGCTTCCATAGAGTAGTTACATTTTATTAAAAATATAAAAAGACTAAACAACCATGCACATATTAAAAGTGCATCAGTGGCACTACACTCTCACAAGCATCAAGATGCAACTGCTAGGTAACTTCTTAAGCCGGCCATACATGGATCGAAAATCAGCCAGTTCAACCACGACTGAGCGAATTTGTGTACAACCAGCCTGTCAAGTTTTTCCCTATTGATCAATACCTTTGGCTATAGCCGGCAACACTGATCTTTGTATTCTAGGGGCAGGGAAGACTCCCCGCTGTCTGAATACATAATTCCACAAGTGTGGATGGGGGAATCGGCTCATTTTTTTTTTTCGCTCATCCCACCGGTTGAACCAGAAAACAATGACTCATGTATGGCCAATTTTATTACATTTTTTTTGTGTAGTGTGGACACTATCACTGCTTGCACTACCTGCCTTTCTTTTCCTTTTTTTTTTTTTTTTTTTAATGAAATTACCTCCCCAAGGGGGACTTAAATGCTCAAGCACAGCTTTATATAAGATGTGATGAAAAAGGACTTAAAAACATGTAATATTGTTTATCTTAGAAGGATCAATGAATTATACCGTTAAATGTGTTTTTTTTTTTTTTTTTTTCTCTCTTTCAGTGTGTTGATGCGATCTGTACACTGTTATTAGAGCACTCAATGCTATTGACATCACTGAAGCTGTTTATAGAGAGCGGTGATGCCACTCTACAAACAAAGGCATTGGAGCTTTTATGTGCAGTTACCAAGGTATGTCCAGCATATACGTCCTGTCTGCCTTTTATGCCCTGTATTGTTAATGATCTGCACAAAATGCTGTCTGCATTTAAATTGATCATGTGACATAACCTTTGCATGCAGCCTGGGCCTAGAGTCCAAAGGGTTCTATGGGGATGCAAGCAGTGTTCATTTTTATTTCAAATTTTCATTTGGTTATAGAAATAGTCTTTTGACTAAAATGCCATTTTAGTTTTAGTCGTATTTTAGTTATCTGAAATGTTTTAATTTTAGTCGACTAAAGTCTCCAGTACATTTTATTAGACTAAAATCTAATGGGTTTAGTTAAATTGTAATGCATTAATTATTTCTTTATAATTTAAAAATATATACTCCCGGAGTAAAAAAAGTCTAATAACATGTTATTATTTATGGTATCAATGTTTGAGCAAACTACACAGACACAGATTTACCCATTGTGATATATGGTATATATCACAACGGCTAAATCTGTGTCTGTAGTGCATGTTCAAACCTTAATACCATAAATAATGAAATGTTATTTGATTTTTTACTCCAGGAGTATATAATGAGTTTGGAAATGATAGAGAAATGTGTAAATAATGATTTAAACAAATTTACCTAAACTGATAAGATTTGAGTAGACTAAAATGATTTTAGTCGACTACAATGTACTAATTTCAATTTCGTTTTAGTCATAGTCTTTTGTCTAATATGCAATTTTATATTGAATTATGTTTTATTAAAAATTTTTAAACAGTACAGATCAAGTAGAAAAAACATAAATGTCTCCAGTTACAATAATATATCAAATCAAATAGGCTACATAGGCACAATACTCAAGAGTACAAACGTAAACATAGGTAGAAATAATCTCCATCTAAAAGACATAGATGTAAAGACTACCACATAAATTGGTAAAATGAGTACTATAAACAAATTAAGTACAGGAAAGTAACCATTGGAATACTCTGTGTACACGGTAGACAGAGACACAGCAAATGTTGGCAGGAGCTTTGGATTAGGTAGATAATGCAACCAGCTATCACAGAAAACAAATAGGAAAGGGTATTGAGAACAAGAAAGTGAGGAAAAAGAAAGAAAAAAGTAAAAAAAAGCAGTGGGGGCAGTCAAGTAGTACCCATGGGAGGCTCCGGGAAACATCTGAAATCTCAGACCTTAGCCGCAATACAGGTGTCAAACAGAGAAATTGGAAATGAGACCATACCGTCGGCCAAGGAGGGTGCTTCAGAATGCCTTGCGATTACAGAGTGGGCCGCTGTAAGGAGATGCCAGATTAACCTCTTTTTAATCTGTTTATAGGCACCTGGCAGCACTGATAACACAGCAATATGGGGTTTGTTTGGAAATTTATCTCCCACCAGTTTATCATATAAGGATAAGATTTTATTCCTAAAAGGGATAATTTTCGAGCAAGTACCCCAAATATGAGTCATACTGCCAGGAGCCTGCAAACATGGTCAGGATGTATCCAGAATGGAAGGATCCATCCTATACAAGAGTGTGGGGCAGTGATACCACCTAGAATATTTATGGTAATTACGCTCTGGCGCATAGGAAGAGATAGACAGCTTGTATGTAAGCGCCAGTGTTTTGTCCCAGTCCAAATCATCCGACTCAGCCTGTAGTTCATTCCAAATTCGCAAGAAATGGAGGTGGGAGTGGGTACGATTCACTCAGCAAGATCTGATAAACTTGAGATAAAGAGTGGTCAGGTCTAGCCGATTGTAAAAGCAAGGATTCTAAATCAATGGAAAGGTTGCACCAGAGAGTCTATAAAGGACCGTGTTCCCATGTAGTGTTTCAATTGCATTTATTCTAGCCAAGCACCTGCAGCTTTATGACCAGATGGAAGTATCCTTGAAAGGGAATAAGAGTCCGACCCTCGAGGGCTTGGCACAGCAAAGGGCTGTCCTGTCGGTGCCTACAAAGGAAAACAGAGTCCCATTTCTGTTGGGAAAAAGTGTCATGACCAAACAATGGGGTCATAGGGCTTAGTCTAGAAGAGAACAGACCCCTACTGAGATATGTATCCCAGATCTGGAGCTTTGCATGCACCGTGAGGGTAGTAGGACTTTCAGGTGGCAACGGTCCAGTTCAGTTCAGGTCAGGTAAGCAACCTCTGAAGAGAGGAGGTCATTTTCCAGTCGAATCCATAATTTAGTGGATTTGCCGTGGTACCAATCAACTAGCCTAATCAAAGAGGCTGCTTAAAAATAAAGCAACAGATGGGGTAAAGTTACCCCTTCCCTGTTTTTTTTTTGTAGGGACAGGATCGTCTGTTGAATCCTAAGTTTATTATGGCACCAAATGAAGGCCCGAATAGCTTTAATTATAATGGAAAAAAAGGGGGTTGGGAGGCTGGGATAGCTTGAAAATTATACAGTAATTTTGGTAAATCATCCATTTTAACATTTTAGTTTTAGTAATCTGATTTGTTTGTAAGTTTTAGTCATATTTTAGTCAACTAAAATATTTTCGTTGATGAAATTAACACTGGATGCAAAGATGGACTGGAAGACTTACATGGATACTTGGAGGCAGCACAATGTGTGCACTGCAAGACTTGTAGAGGCAGAAGGTTTTTTTATCCTAATGCATTTTATGCATTAAGATAAAAAGCTTTCTGTGTGCAGCAGCCCCCGAATACTTATCTGAGCCCCATCTAGATCCAGCGATGTTGTAGAATTGTCTCGGCTGCTCCGGACACCCCTCCTCATTGGCTGAGACAGCAGCGCGGCACCATTGGCTCCCGCTGCTGCCAATCAAAGTCAATGAGGAGGAAAAAGGGGGCAGGGGCAGGCCGCAGGGCCGTGTCTGAATGGACACAGGGAGCTGTGGCTCGGCTTGGGTGCACCCATAGCAAGCTGCTTGCTGTGGGGGCACTCAACAGGAGGAATGATCCAAGAGAGACAAAGAGGGACCCAGGAAGAGGAGGATCTGAGCTGCCCTGGTTAAAACCATTACACAGAGCTGTTAAGTATGACATGTTTTTTATGTTTAACTAAAAAAAACAAGACTTTACAATCAGTTTCAATTGTTTCTTTTTGTATCCTTTGATCGGGTTTGACCCATTACTTTTATTAGAGGAAAATGGCATATAAACCCTTTTTAAAGTGGGGCAATTGATTAGTTTTGATCTCTTCCATTTTTCATCACTTTTTTTTACAAAACTTTTGCAAAATGTTAGCGTTTAGCATTTATACTTTTATCATTTTGAGTAAACATTTAGTGCAGACATATAGCCATTTACAATATTAAAGGGATTGTAAAGGCAAAAGGTTTTTTATTTTTTAAAAAAACCTTCTGTGTGCAGCTGCCCCTCTCAGCCCCCCTAATGCTTACCTGACCCCCCCCCCCTCGATCCAGCAATGTCCAAGACTGTCTCAGCCGTCCGGAACTCCCCTCCTCATTGGCTAAGACACAGCAGCGGCGCCATTGGCACCTGCTGCTGTCAATCAAAGTCAGTTAGCCAAGGAGGAGAGGGAGGGGTCAGGACCGAACCGCAGCTCCATGTCTGAATGGATACATGAAGCTGCAGCTCGTCTCAGGTGCCCCCATAGCAAGCTGCTTGCTGTGGGGGTACTCAAAGGGAGGGAGGGGCCAGGAGAGCCAAAGAGCAACCCGAAAAGAGGAGGATACAGGCTGCTTAATGCAAAACCACTGCACAGGACAGATAAGCATAACAGTTTGTTATTTTTATTGAAACAAAAACAAAAAAAATTTACAATCACTTTAAAGACCAACTTAGTTTTGGATAGACTTTTATCAACCCATGGGGGGATTAGATCTCACTTTCTCTCCCCTCTGATAGCTTGTGACACCAGGATAAGAAACGAGGAGGGCAGTTCTCAACAGGGTAGGAAGGCACAGACAGTAATAATCACCTGAGGATCTAACCATTCCCCATTTTATATGCAGTATGTCCAAAATGCAAAGGATCTAGGGTACTTAATACAGCAGCAGACCATGCTTTGCGGGAGCTAAGGTGAAATGATGGTTGGCTTGTTATATCAAGTCCAGTATTTATTTTATCACCAGCACACCATTAATAAAAGTATAAGCAAAATTTGTGACCAATGAAGCAACGATTCAAGACCACTAAAGCTGTCCATACACTGTGCGAAATTCACTTGGTTGGTGGCATGGTAAGCTCCTCCAGCCGGACGTCTTTTGAATAAGAAATGAGAGGAGCAAGGCAGAAATTTGTTGGTCAAACAGCTGCTGTATCCAATTAGATGCAGCCACTGCTCAGGTATTCTGACAGCTGTTGCCGGCAGCTGTCAGACTGCAATAGTCCAGCAGAGGGGATTCATCCACCTGCACTGTATAGCACAGATTAAAGACTGTTAAATTTGTATTTTTTATTCAGCCCACATATACAGTATATCAGAGTCTTGGCAATCTATAAATCTCTTGATCAGGCAATAGTGACTGCAGGAGGTTCTTAGTGACTTTGAAATGTTGCTTTATTGGTGAGGAATAAAAAACATGAAGCAACTATCACCAGCACATGTTTAACTATGGTGTGCTGGTGATAGTATATACCGATTTTATTTATCTTTTCATTTTACTTTTATGTATGTGGTGACACTACTAAGAATTGGCGGCTAATCCTTGGGCCCTGTCCACACTCTGTATCTATTATTCACTTATTACATCTGGTACAGTTGTATTCAAAAATTTTCAACCCCCCAATGCTGTAAAGGGTTTTAGGGAATTTAGTGTACATTTGTAATTGTATTCAGAATTAAATCCTACAAGGACTTCTTAAAGAACCATATGCAACTAAAATGACATCAATTGGTTTTGTAATACAGTAGTAAATGTTTCTTTTGTGAATTCTTCATTGACACAATTATTCAACCCCTTAAAGACTACCACTCTGAAGAACAGAGGTTCATTGAAGTGTTTTCAATCAGGTATTGAAAACACCTGTGGATGTCAGGGAGCAGCAATAAAGCCTAATAAGCACCAATTAGGCAGCTTTAAAATGACTGTGATACTCAGCTCCTTCTAGACATTTACTGGTGTGGTTACAAACATGGTGAAGTCAAGAGAATGGTCCAGGAAGACAAGATAAGAGGTGATTACTCTTCACGGGAAGGGCAATGGCTATAAGAAGATTGCAAAGATGTTAAACATGCCAAGAGACACCATAGGAAGCATCATTCGCAAATTCAAGGCAAAGGGCACTGTTGAAACGCTACCTGGTCGTGGCAGAAAGAAGATGCTGACTTCGACTGCTGTGCGCTACCTGAAGCGTAGAGTGGAGAAAAGTCCCCGTGTGACTGCTGAGGAACTGAGAAAAAATTTGTCTGATGTGGGTACTGAAGTTTCTGCTCAGACAATACGGCGCACACTGCGTAATAAAGGCCTCCATGCCAGAACTCCCAGGCGCACCCCCTTGCTGTCTCCAAAGAATAAGAATAATAAAACTGATAATGATGTGAGCACAGAAAATACATTTGTGGTTATTTCATTATAAATGTTATGTTATATTTGTCTGACCTACACGTGCCTCTTTGATTTAATTGTAAGCAGGATGACTGAATGATCAAAATCAATGTCAAACTGGCCAAAACAATCAATTTCAGTGGGGGTTGAATAATTTTGAATAGAACTGTATATGGTCAAGCGCATTGGTTCTTTATTTTCATCAGTGTATACTTTGTTGCAGTATGTGTTCCCATTGAAGAGATTTCCAATCAGTTTCTGTGCTGATAGGAAGTTAAGGAAATAGTCCCCAGTGCATGTTTTACAGAAATATTGTCAGCCGTGTGTTCAAATAAAGAAAAGACAAACTCCCAAGGTTTGTGCAGTTGAAGCTAGCCAGGCGATGGCATAAACATGGACAATTCTATTATTGATATCTGTATGGAATTTACACTGCATTTATTTCTAAAGACGTACTCAAAGCTGGAATTAAACTTTAAAGACGCCTAGAAGTAGAGTTTTACCAGGTGGATGGAGGGATGCGATTACATTTAGAAGAGTCACAGGTTATTTAATGCTCTTGTTTTACATGCTCTTCACTCCTTAAGATTCTTGGAATCTATTAGACGTATGAAGGCGCTTCCTAAGAATCATTAGCTTTTATTTTTCACAATCATTATGTTCATTGATTGAAGACACCTGCATTTCCTTGCTTGTTTCCTTGTTTTGTGATTAAAGCAGCTTGAAATAGTTACGTGAGTCAGGATCTGGGAACATTTATAAATCTTGTGGAGGCAAAAGATCTGAAAATTATTTTCCTCCATTTTTCACTTTGAAAAATGGCAAAACATTGACAATAATGTCTAAGTAACATATGTGCACACCCCATTATCAACAATGTGTTGACCTTAATAAAAACAAAAAAAAAAAAAAGACCTGAAAAAAAAAAAAGTGTTGAGCTAAAACCAAACAAGTCTCACAAAAAATGGGAAAGCTTTGAAGCAGTGGCTAGCAGACATTCAGGAGGTGCTATTACTGCCTCCTGACACCTGTTTTTTTTTTGCCAAGTGGCAATTTTTTATTGCCAGACTGCATCGCAGCTGTGAGCCAAGTGCTTGGCTCATGGTTGCAGTGCAGGCCCAGTAATCTAATTGGGTGGGTGCCAGGGTAAACATGTCATTGCTGCAAAGTAAAACATTGCAATGCACAGCCCTATCTGGCTGTAATGTTAGAATTCGACTGGGTAGAAATACTGTAGCTCAATTACTTGTTTTTAAACTAAGATCATTGTTGGGATATTTCCTGTCATAGGATGCCCATGGTGGGGACCAAAAGCCCAGGTTTGGTCCACCATCGTCACTATGATGAGTAGCCAATGCTTTAGCAAGTTCATGTAGTCAGACCGTGATTGAAAACAGATTTTTCTGAAATAAAACAAAAATTGTATTGAAGTGCTTTAGCAAACTAAAATTCATCCAGTTAGACTTTACAACTACTTTGAAGTGAGTTTCTGTTCTTAGAAATAAAAATATCACAGAATACATTTTTAGCATATCGGTTTTTATTCAGTAAAATAAGAGAATCGGTCAAGAGTCTGGATACATTTGCAAGGCTCTGTAGTTCCTCCATAAAAGCCATATGTTCTGTACTGTCTCGTTATGTATTGCTGCTTGGATCTAGTGAGCATTACAAGTGCTTGGTGAAGCAATCTGTGATGCTGTGTGATGCCTCTTCCCTGCCTGTGATAGGAAAGCTGCAGCTTTACTTCCATAGCACAGGCCCCAGCTCCTGAGCTCTGCTGTGAATCCACTGACATTTATTGTTAGCTGATGTACAGTGTGTCTGAGCCTACACTCCCCCTCATTTATCCTGTCTTTAGGATCATGTTTTGCACATCTATATGCTGGAATTGATGTGAAATATAGAGCGCTTGGCCCGGGAAGACAGCAGTCTGCTTTTATCTTCTGCCTGGCTCTGCGTTTATTGTACTCACCTGGCAACAGACTCCTCTTCTCCTCTTTTTTCCATTTTATTTATCACAAGGGCTTTGCAGGCGGATACACAAAAATGTAAGCGGCTTTAGTTTGAAATAAAGTTTTAGTTTGCTTACAGGAAATGTTTAAATAAGAATACATGCTTAGGACTGTTAATGCAATGCCTAAATCGATCATGCGGCATAACTCGCAGAGTGACAGAACACCAACGCCTTTCATAAAATTGTCATGTTATTTTCCCTTTTCCCTATAAGACTGCACGCTGCTTCTGTTTTATAAATCTGTTTTCCAGTTCTCAGCACTAGGATGAAACAAATTGGAAAAAGGCTTAACTGACTGAAAGGATAAATATACACTGCTCAAAAAAATTAAAGGAACACTTCTTAATCAGAGTATAGCATCAAATATTGATAAGAAAAAGCGGAAAAGAAAATTAGCCACTAATAATCCCAATGAAGAACTCAAGTATTGATACAATAAAAATCCATTTTATTTAAACATCGCGTTCCTTCGATTCTTTGAGATACCCACGGGATCCAGATACCTTCAATATTCGCAAGATTTACGCCTATATACAGTACAGGTATTTCTATAGATCTCCTTGGTGTACTTATCACCGGGAGAGATCTTGTTTCACAATTGGGAGATATTGTTTTGTATTTTCATTTATTTTCATACATTCATTTGCATGAATTGATTCTAGTATATAACCTTTTAACAATGTTTAAATAAAATGTATTTTTATTGTATCAATACTTGAGTTCTTCCATGGGGTTATTAGTGGCTACCTTTAAAGTCCCATTTTCTTCTCAGCTTTTTCTTGTCAATATTACATTGGGATGTGGGGCCACAGTGATTTGAGTCCTGTCTCCTATTTTTCTGCTAAGTATAGCATCAAGTCAAATAAACTCCTGGGATATTGATCTGGTTTGTTAATCAGTTTCAGCTGCTTTGGTGTAAATGAAATTAACAACAGGTGCACTAGATGGGTAACAGTGAAACGACCTACAAAACAGGAATGGTTTTACAGGTGGAGGCCACTGATATATTTTTTCCCTACTCATCTTTTCTGACTGTTTTTCACTAGTTTAGCATTCGGCTAGGGCCAGTGTCACTACTGGTAGCATTAAGCGATACCTGGACCCTATAGAGGTTGCAAAGGTAGTCCTACTCCTCCAGGATGGCACATCAATATGTGAAGGATTGCTGTGTCTACCAGCACAGTCTCAAGAGCATAGAGGAGATTCCAGGAGACAGGCAGTTACTCTAGGAGAGCTGGACCCATGAGTAGAACCGGTATCTTCTCCTTTATGCAAGGAGGAACAGGGTGAGCACTACCAGAGTCCTATAAAAATAACCTCCGACAGACCACTGGTGACTGGTGTGAATGTCTCTGAGCAAACATTCAGAAACAGACTTCGTGTTTCATGAGGGTGGTCTGAAGACCCAACATCCTTTAGTGGGCCCTGTGCTCCATGAAGCTCGAATAGCATTTGCCATTGAACACTAGAATTTGCAGGTCCGTCACTGGCACCCTGTGCTTTTCACAGATGAGAGCATGTTCACCCGGAGCACATGTGACAGGCGTGAAAGGGTCTGGAGAAGCCATGAAGAATGTTATGCTGCCTGTAACATAGTTCAGCATGACCAGTTTGGTGGTGAGTCAGTGATGGTCCGGGGAGGCATATCCATGGTGGGACGCACAGACCTCTACAGGCTAGACAAATGGCACCCTGACTGCCATTAGGTATCAGGATGAAATCCTTGGACCCATTGTTAGACCCTACACTGGTGCAGTGGGTCCTGGGCTTCTCCTGATGCACAACAATGCCCATTCTTATGTGGCGAGAGTATGCAGCCAGCTCCTGGAGTTTGAAGGAATTAATAGCACTGAATGGCCCCCATGCTCGCCGGACCTAAATCCAATAGCACACCTCTGGGACATTATGTTTTGGTCCATTTGATACCACCAGGTTGCACCTCAGTCTGTTTAGGAGCTCAGTGATGCCCTGGTCCAGATTTGGGAGGAAATGCCCAAGGACACAATCCGTCGTCTCATTAGGAGCATGCCCCGACATTGTCAGGCATGCATTCAAGCACGTGGGGCCATACAAATTACGGAGTACCATTTTAAGTTTCTGCAATGAAACTTCAGCAAAATGGACTAGCCTGCTGCATCATTTTTTCCCCTTTTATTTTTTTTGGATGTGTTTGAATTCAGCTTTTTGTAGGTTGATAATTTTAATTTCCATCAAATGATGTGGAAAGATATAAATAGACAGCGCTAACAGGTAAAAAAATATATATGTATATATAATGTGCTATAAAATTAATAAATATGCTGTGACAAAAATACATTCATAATCAATGGGTATAAGTTATTAAAGTGCCATAATGTGCAATACATAAGTGTCCATAATCTATAAAGTGCAAGTGAATTGATTAAGTGCAGTCCAAAAGATGGTTTCTTCCAACGAAACTAAAGTGCCAATAAAGGTGCTCAAATCCTTTAAAGTGCCCAGGTGCTCTTCAAGAAAAGAAGGGGAACCCCCAATGGGGATGCACTCACCAGATTAAGAATATAAATGGGCCTTGAACATATATATAGTGTTCTTTGTTCGGATTGCAGGATAAATGCAGCTACCCAGGCATGTACAATATCCCTTGAACGGATGGATGGATAACATGCACGGCTTAGGATGGCTCCTTAAAATAGTCTCCTCTCTCTCTCTCCAATATGGGTTTTTTAAAAGAAAAGGAAGAAGCCATACATGGTGAAGCCCGTAGGGTTTATTAAGATCAAAAGTAAAAAATAATACTCACAAAGGTATCATCAATAGATAGCATTGAACAGCATTGAATATCCTATGCAGCTGATCCCTTTACTTCCGTGGCGCTGCCGGCGTGCGTTTCACGGTGGTTAACAGGAAATGACGCTGCTGTGTTCCGCTGCCCGGAAGTTACGTAGACGCGTTTCGCCCGCCTTAATGGGCGTTATCAAAGACATCACTTCCGGTAAGGCGGCTTATGTTTATATACGTGTCTGACTCCGCTTACAGCCAATCGGAGGAAAGAGGGGGTGTGAAACCATCAATCTAATAACTTTCCATTGCCAGTCTAATACCAAGCGTGTCCCCACGGGACCAAACGGCAACAAAATCCGCAATCTTTATTTGCAAAAATGGGAAAAAATTATTTATATATAAAAATCTATAAAAATTAATGAGATATTTAAAATTACCACCTCATTTCCTGTTACCGATGACTTATTACATGTTAAAATCATTAAAAAGTATTGTACTTCATAAAATGCATAATAAATTGCTAGAAAATTTAGATTTATTAAATACTAATCAGCCTATATAAGTATATTATCAATCAATAAATCCGAAAAAGATACATTCAATTAATCCGAAAAAAATATAAAATCATAAACATAAAAATAAAATAATAAAGTATAAATAAAAAAATAAAATAAAAAAAATAAAATAAAAAAATAAAGAAATAAAAAAATATTTAATAAAAATAAAATTGTAAATAAAACATAAAATTAAAATAAACAAAAATAAAAATGAAAATAAAAATAAATAATAAAAATAAATAAAATTAAAAAATAAATAAAAATAATAAATATAAAAATAAAAAATAAAAAATAAATAATAAAATAAAAATAAAAATAAAATGAAAATAAAAATAAAAATAAAAATAGAAATAAAAATACAAATAAAAATAAAAAATAAAAATAAAAATAATTTGTTACATAAGGAAAATATATTGATTCTGCCTAAACTCCAGAAAGACATCAAGGAAAAAACGGATAAACAAAGAGGAAAAAATTACCAATTAGATAAGAAACAGTTTAGGTCCAATTCTATGTTAAGACCCCGGGGCTGTAATGTCCCGAGGCGGTGGATCCACTGGGTTTCGTTTTTTGAGATTGCTCTCTTCAAGTTGCCTCCCCTCCAATGTGGTTCGACCCTATCTATACCACAGAAGGCCAATCCTCTGGGATCGCTATTATGAACCAATCTAAAATGATTGGATACGCTATGATAGCGATATCCCTTTTTGATATTGGTCACATGCTCACGCAATCTCACTCTAAGTTCCCTTGTTGTCCTCCCCACGTACTGTAGCCCACATGGGCATGACAACAAATATGTTACATGGGTGGACGAACATGTGATAAACTTGTCTATGGTATACTGTTTCCCATAGACAAGAGAACTGAATTCGGAAGTTTTTCGTTTCCTATACCTTGAAGTTTTGCATATTGCACATCTCCCACAACTAAAATAGCCAACTTGGTCTAAAAAGGTACATGTTTTGACTGGAGGGTTTACCACATTGTGCGCCAATTTTAATCTTAGAGTATTCGGTTTAGTATAAATAAATTTCGGCCTTGAAGGTAAAATGGTTTTTAAAATATCATCCTTTAAAAGCAATGGCCAATGTTTTTTTATTATATGTTCCACCTGTTTATATTGCCTAGTAAAACCTGTCATAAAAGCCAAACCATAGTGATTAAAATCATTGGAATCTTTTTTTCTGTCCTTTAGCAGTTCTTTTCTATCCATCTTTCTGATACTTTCTTTAGTGTTTATGAGTTCTTTGGTGTTGTAACCTTTCTCTTCAAATCTTCTTATTAATAAATTAGCTTGCTGATCATAATCTTCTTCTCGGTCACAATTCCGTCTCACTCTAAGCAGTTGACTCTTTGGAACCGAGCTGAGCCATTTAGGGTGATGGCAGCTCCCTGTAGGAATATAGCCATTCCTATCAACGTCTTTAAAATATGTCCGTGTAAAAAGCCTTCCTTCAGATTTAAAAATTTCAAGGTCTAAAAATTGAATGGATTGGTTTCCTATATTTTCAGAAAAGGAGATGCCATACCTATTCCTTCCCATAGATTCCAAAAATATCTTAAGAGAGTCCTGAGTACCTCTCCACACCATGATTATATCATCTATATATCTGTAATATAGTTTCAGATGAGCTGATTGGTTTTTTAGGATAGGATTAATGATGTGGTATACTTTTGTTCCTAACACATTACCCAGTCCATATCAGTATAGATATCCAGCATGATATATTTCCCCATTGAGTCTGATGCGTTTTCAAAGTGTTCCTTTTTCTGAGTGGTGTACATTCATATATAGTATATCTATGTTTTTTGCCTAAGCCCCATGATCAAAAAAATGTTCTCCATGCCACAATGAAGAAAAAGCACCACACTCCAATGCCATAATTAAAGCTAGGCAGCTTTATTGATGGACAGCAGTCACTGCATTCATTCACCCATCCAAGCTTAAGCGTAGAGATTGAGTGGACATCTCTGTCATCTGTGATGAAGCCCTGATGGGTAAAACGAGTTAGAGGGCCGGACCTAGGTTGGAAGGGTGCATTGTTTGCTGTCCATCAATAAAGCTGTGTAGTTTTGATGTCATTGGAGTGTAGTCCCTTTTCCTCCTAGTGGGGTGTATTGCGTGGAACTTGGACAGGCCAGGCTACCTGGGCTTTGACACCCACCTGCCTTCAGAGCAGGAGAACAATTGAGCAGCTTGATGTAGAGACTTTTGTTTGCCTTTTAACATGTTCTGCACCACACATGCATTCTTACCTGAATCCAAGAGCCACGTGTAAATTCTCCTATTTTACTGTCTGCCTGCCCAGTCATTCCCCATTGACATCTCTGAGGCTATCTGCTGAGTTCCTCTTGCATACTAGCTTCATAGAAGTTTGTGGGCATCAACTGCACAGGCCCAGTCATCAGAAAAAGATTGTGAACTCATTATATGAAGGTTGCAGCAGGTCGCAGTCATTAGATTCTAATAAAGTGGGGGAGGGTGGCCTCTTTTTAACAGGGGGGCTTGGTATAAGCCTCGTGCAGTACAACAGAACTTTAACTGGAAGAGAAATATGCAGCACAAGTCAGTTGTGTTGCAGTGAAACAAGCAGGTAGACATAAGTAAAGCAAAATGTCAGATGACGAGCTGTTCGGTCTGCTTCTTGTCCATTTCTTTCCAGTCCCAGGCTGAGGGGGGGGGGGGGGGGAGAGTAGACAAGACCTATAAGTGTAAATTAACTGCTGCAGTGAAAAATCAGATCTCCTGCCCTACCCAACAGGGCTGTGCTGTATAGTATGGGGCTGTGTATATCTGGGGACTGGATGGAAAGAAATACAAATACTTGGCAGGGAAAACAGCTCCCACATATGTATTTTATCTGCATATTTAGCTGTTGGCCTGGAGTCCAGCTTTCATTTAGGTTGAAAGCAATTTACCCCCTCCTAGATGGTAATTCTTTCTCCATTTTCCTTCTCTTTTAGGTAGTGTAGTATAACCCTAGTTCCAAAAATGTTGGGGTGCTGTGTAAAATCTACATAAACAGAATGCAATGATTTGCACATCTCATAAACCCATATTTTATTCATAATAGAAAATATAAACATATATGTTTAAACTGAGAAAATGTATAATTTTAAGAAAAAGAAAAGTAATTTTGAAATTTATGGCAGCAACACATCTCACAAAAGTTGGGACAGGATCATGTTTACCACAGTGTAGAATCCCCTCTTCTTTTAACAACACTCTGTAAATGTCTGGGAACAGAGGAGACCAGTTGCTAGAGTTTTGGGAAAGGAATGGTGTCCCATTATTGTCTGTTATAGGATTATAACTGCTATTTGCCATATTATTGTTTTTTTTTTTCAAGATGTGCCAAATATTTTCCGTTGGTGAAAGTTCTGAAGCACCTGGACTCTCATACTACGAAGCCATGCTGTTGTCATTGATATAGTATGCGGTTTAGCATTGCCCTGCTGTGAAATATGCAAGACCTTCCCTGAACAAGATGTTGTCTGGATGGAAGCATATGCTGCTCTAAAACCTGGAAATATCTTTTGGCATTGATAGTACCTTACCAGATGTGCAAACTGCCCATTCCATGTGCTACTGATGCACTGTCATACCATCAGAGATGTAGGTTTTTGAACTGAGCACTGATAACAAGCTGGAAGGTCCCTCTCCTCTTTAGTCTGGAGGATAGTTGTGAAACGAATGTCAAATTTTGATGGTTTTTACCACAAAACAGTTTCCCACTTTGCAACAGACCATTTTAAATAAGCTTTGGCCCAGAGAAGATAGGGGCGTTTCTGGATCATGTTCAGATATGGCTTCCTCTTTGTATTTTGGATAGCACGGCAAACTGTGTTCACAAACAGTGATTTATGGAAGTATTCCTGAGCCCATGCAGTGATGTCCATCACATAATCATGCCTGTTTAAAAATAGTGCCATCTAAGAGCTCGAAGATCATGGTCATGGAATGTTGCATTTCAGCCTTGTCCCTTGCATCTGGGAATTTCTCCAGATTCTCTGAAACTTTTGTGTTCTGTAGATTTAAAGTTTTTGCAATTTTTTATTGAGGAACACTATTCTGAAATTGTTCGACAATTTTTTAGACTCTGCTTTTCACAGATTGGTGAACCTCAGCCCATCTTACTTCAGCACCATTCTGACTCTCCAATATGCTCTTTTTATACCCAACCATGTTACTGACCTTTTACCAAGTAATCCAATTAGTTGCAAAATGCTCTTCCAGCTCTTCCTTGTTAGTATCACTTAGCTTTTTCTTGCCCTGTCCCAACTTTTTTTAAACATGTTGCTGCCATCAATTTCAAAACTCCCTTGTTTTTTTCTTAAAACAGTACATTTTGTCAGTTTAAACATCTGATATGTTTTCTATTTTCTATTCATAAAATATGGGTTTATGAGATTTTCAAATCATTGTATTTGGTTTTTATGTAGATTTTACACAGCTTTCCAACTTTTTTAGAATTGGAGTTGTATACCAGGTTGTACTATTTCTTTCTACAGAGGGAAATGTTACTTTGTTCAAAAATGGCCAGATTTATTCCAGAATTCAGTGTTTCAATATTGAAAAGCAGGGGTAAATATAAAGTTGAAATTTCACTGTATGCTTAGTTCATTTCAGTTGTACAGTTACATCCTTTTCAGTATTGGTTGTGGTGATAAAACTGCTGCCTCTGGAAAGTTCCTGTACCTCATCATGAAGAATGTTTAAAGCAGGGAGCCTCAAACTGCGGCCCTCCAGCTGTTGCTGAACTACACATCCCATGAGGCATTGTAAAACTCTGAGATTCACAGACATGACTAGGCATGATGGGTATTGTAGTTCCTGAATAGCTGGAGGGCCATAGTTTGAAGACCCCTGGTTTAAAGTGTATGTGTGGCTAAGATTTTTTTTCTTTTTAATTTTGGATAAAGTAGTGAAGGATTTAAACTGCTGTAAGTTTATTTTGTTCTGCCTTCGGTGTCCCTTTAGGGAGATTTCTCCTGCCTTTCTGCCCCAGAGTTGAAGCAGAAACCCATAGTACAGCTCTACAAAGTGAGGTAAATTTTTTTCTTAGTTGTCAATGGACCAGTTGCCATCTTTGGAAGATTTCCAATCACCTCTTTTTTCTGGTGATCAGTGTAAGGTTCTCAATTTCCCATCACTTTTGATTTTGTGACAATGGTCATCAGAAGAACTTAAAAGTATGAATATTTGCTATTACATGACTGCTGATTGCTCAGTTCTCATTTTTTACTGAACAAAGTCAGTCGGTCACCGGCTCTCTGCTCTGCCAGTCCAGTGCTCACTGGAGGGCCAGGCTGGGGAAGTGGAGGAGTGGCTGGCTTAGGCTCTCAGTGGCACGCTGGATCTGCTCTGTGATGTCAGCCGAGAGCAGGCTTTAGCTGGGGGTTGATGGGATCAGTGGCAGTGCTGGGGGGGGGGGGGGTGGGATCAGTGGCAGTGCAGGGGGATGGTGGGATGAGTGGCAGTGTTGGGGGGATGAGTTGCTGTGCTGGCAGGGGACGGGATGAGTGACATTGCTGGGGTTATGAGATAATTGGCTGGTAGAGGGATTGAATCAGTGGTAGTGAAAAATGCTGTCAATTGTTTTGTCCATGATCGTCCTTTGCCAATCTATTCAAAATTATTGGGCTGTCCTAATGCAACATGTAATAATGCGTGACGCATTACACGTTAATGCATAAAAACGGCAAGGTGGAAATCCAGCCTTAGTTTGTGTTTACATTTTAGTGGGGAACCATTGGAGAAAGACCAGAAGTGTGCAGGCAGTAGGGTTGTGTGATACCAGAGCCATAGATGTGTTCAGATTTATAACAAGTCTCATTCTGGGAGGTATGCCATACTCGCATGTGTAGTTAAACCTCAATGCACATTTGCATACGTTTTTATACTTGTAGGTCCGCGTAAAGACATTCACTTGTATGGGTGGCTGTATGCACCATTTGTGGCTCCCTGGGTGCAGAAAGCGCTGGAAATTTTATGCTTTTGCACATTTGAGCTTTCAAATGTCCCTGTGCATGAGGCCTAAAAGTGTATGTAACTCCTGACAATAAAATAAAAAAAAAAAACACCTGTCATTTGCTGTAAAACCTTAGAACTAGATTTGTGCTTAGTTCTAAAAAAAAAAAAAAATGTGCTTTAACACTGACATAAAAACACCTTGTCAAGTGAAGTGCATCGGGGAGTCTTTATTTTTCCACTGGTCAATGAAATGCAGTTTACCAAAAAATATGAGAATAAAATGCCAGATTCAGAGAGGAAAAGTGTACAGGAAAAAGTTGTTTTAAAGGAAGACTGCAGAATAATTCCTTAGCCCTGGATTACACTGCAGCGGCTTGTCATGTGACTTGAGAGTTCAAAGTTGCATGACAAGTCGCGCCCCATTAATGGCAATGGAACTGTTCTAATTGGTGTGACTCAAGTCTCTTTCAAGTCTAATTTCAAGTCTGATTTCAACACGACTTACATTGACTTCTGTTGGAGAAAGCAAGCCGCGATGAAGTTGCACAAGGATGTCGGCTTTAAAGTCTTTAGGCTGGTAACGGGATGTGCTGGGCCTTCTGCTTCCTCAGTCTTCTTCCAGCAGTCTTCAGGCTGGTAACGGGATGTGCTGGGCCTTCTGCTTCCTCAGTCTTCTTCCAGCAGTCTTCAGGCTGGTAACGTGATGTGCTGGACCTTCTGCTTCCTTAGTCTTCTTCCAGCAGTCTTCAGGCTGGTAACGTGATGTGCTGGACCTTCTGCTTCCTCAGTCTTCTTCCAGCAGTCTTCAGGCTGGTAACGGGATGTGCTGGACCTTCTGCTTCCTCAGTCTTCTTCCAGCAGTCTTCAGGCTGGTAACGTGATGTGCTGGGCCTTCTGCTTCCTCAGTCTTCTTCCAGCAGTCTTCAGGCTGGTAACATGATGTGCTGGGCCTTCTGCTTCCTCAGTCTTCTTCCAGCAGTCTTCAGGCTGGTAACGTGATGTGCTGAGCCTTCTGCTTCCTCAGTCTTCTTCCAGCAGTCTTCAGGCTGGTAACGGGATGTGCTGGGCCTTCTGCTTCCTCAGTCTTCTTCCAGCAGTCTTCAGGCTGGTAACGGGATGTGCTGGACCTTCTGCTTCCTCAGTCTTCTTCCAGCAGTCTTCAGGCTGGTAACGTGATGTGCTGGACCTTCTGCTTCCTCAGTCTTCTTCCAGCAGTCTTCAGGCTGGTAACGTGATGTGCTGGACCTTCTGCTTCCTCAGTCTTCTTCCAGCAGTGGGTGGTCCTCCAGAGTTTGCAGTGTTTAGTGATGATATGATCAGGTCAGTGTTACTCTCTGCATAAATATGCTGTGAATGAATGATGACGTGGTGCCGCTGCCATGGCAGGAGGGCCTACGACACCCTGCAGTCCTAGTAGGTTGTGTTGAGTGATGCATTGAGCCTTGAAGACTGGGAACATCTTTTGACCAAAAAGATTTACAGCAGGGGACAACTTTACACTGCAGATGAGTATTGCAGCTTGAGTTGCTTTTTTAAAACCTGCCAGGGGCCTGTTTTCGATTTGGCCTTAAATAATATTATGTAACCTGCCTCCACAGTCTTTTATGTCTACAAATGTCAGGCAATATGTGGCTTCCAAGAATGTTGTAATATTATTTATTCTAATTGACTAAGACCACAAGTCAGCCTTCTGCTGTATATTTACACATTAAGAATATAAGTGAAAGAAAAGTCTTCAGTGTTTTCACTCTAATACACCAAACCAATCCTTGTTGGTAATGAAAGAGCAAATAGCACCAGGCAAAGGGAATCATAGGCTATCGATTCAGTGACATTGTGCTAGCGCAGCTCTAGCCATAGCTGTGTGTAGAGTAGCGTGCCACTTGCTGATACCATGTATTATTTAGCAATTTGTTAGGGGAGGCTGACAGCTTTATGGATGCTTATAGTTAAAAAGGATGTAGTGGAAGTGCTGATACCGAATATTGTGCCTTTCCTCTCATTCCTACAGAAATGGTGTGTGGGGATGTGTTTGATATTAATGTAATGTACTTCTCAGGTAGGCACGCACACGCCTTCTGAAAATCCTTTGTTTTTTTTTTCCCTCTGATGCAGAGATTCTGTATGTGCACTTATTTATTAATCAGGGATATGCAGAAGTACATGTGCAGTGTCTTTCTAAAAAGGCATTCGTACATAATTACTTTGTATTGGCTCTTGTGTGCCGAGTGTTTTCATTCCATGCTGACCTTTTTCTTCACAGAGCTTTCTTGTTTTTCTAGCCCTTTGTAAAGAACATTTTCCCTTTCCCTTTTTTCTTGTAGCAATTTCCTTTTTCTATTTTTTATTTTTTTATTGGTTTTGGCAAATGTGGCAACCCAAACAGACAAAAAGCTGCTCAGTTTGCTTGTGAACTACTATTTTCATCAGTTTTCATGCAAATAATGACATTTTCCAATACTTTAATAGAGAACAATGATACCCCAAATGAGACTTTAAGGACTTTATGCTGATCACTGGAGCCTGTGGGCACACAACCTTTGGTATCCAAACTAAAGGAATAGTAAATCAGTGTAACAGAGGTATAGTAAAAAATTACAAAAACCCTATTTAACATTCATAAAACATGGCCATGTGGTCAATTGGTAACTGCATAAATTAAAACAAACAACGTGATGACACAGAATGTTGTAAACAGATGGCACCCTCTAACTCAAAAGTGCTTTCCTTGGTGAAAAACAGTGCCTATTTGGCCCGTCTCTTTATACAATATTTTCTAATACTTTTGGTTTGCCAACCCTTCTGACCCTCCTTCACTTTTCCTTGTCTGATTTTGCTTTGCCCATTCAGGGCAAGGTGACAGTGTCTGTGTAAAGGGGAACCCCTGACCAATTGATTGTCAGCTTGCTAGCACTCCTCCACCACTGCTATCTGCTTCCATTACCTCAGCCAGCACAAAATAGCCAATGTTATTGGTCATGGGGGAGAATGTGACCTCCTCTCATATGACCATGCTCAGGCCTAGCTGCCAATTAATAGGCCTGAGCACTGTTGCCTGTAAAAAATAGTGGCGTCACCACTCCTAGTCTTCTACACCAGCTTACAAAGAGGGTTTTGTCATTGGAAGAAGGAGCAGATAGGAAAACTGATGAGATGATTATCAATGGTAGCTCCTTTACAAAGATATGCTCTCTTAGCCTTCAATGGGCAAGGGGACCATGTCTCTGGAAAGCAAAACTTTCATGAGAAAAACTTAGAGGCTGCCATCACCAATACCATTCTCAAGATGTTTGTTGTCTAGCTCAGCCTTTCAGCTGGAGTGCTTTGGCAAAATGTCTAACAATTTCCCAAAAATTGTATATAGGCCAGCAGGTGTATCAACTCTGCCATTTAGTTACACAAAGTCATAGGTTTTCATTGTGCACCATTACAAACTTCTAACAACCAATGACGTTATTGGTTGATAAGGAGTATGTCTGGTGCCTGCAGAGCATCCTTGTTTGCCCCTTCCCTGCCCTTCTCCATCAGCACTAGGGTTAAATTAGCTAAGTGAGGGAGAGAAACTGAGGAAGAAAATAAACATTGGAATACCAGTAAGAACCAGTGTGCAAAGGTGTGTTTGCTTTGGAAGTATACATTATCTCCAAAACTGGGTGTCCTATGTGTGTGGATTTTGCTGCATTATGTAAAGTTTACTTTTTACAATTTAGAATGCCTCGAGTTTGTGCAGAATTTTAAAGGGTGCCTTGACTAAAGAAAAAAGGTTGAGAAACACTGGTCTAGCTAGTAACTCACCAGTAAGGGTAGAGGCACAGACTTGGAACATATAGTATACATATCTGTTATTTGCATGTTTCTGTTAAGAGATACAAAGTATTAAAGCAAATGGCAGCCAGGAAACTAGCATTTGTAGAATTAGAAGTAACAATGGTAGCATCCATGTCTCTCACAAGAAAGGTTAACTCTAAAGTACCCCTGTCATGAGGACTGGATGCTCATCACTGCAGCCTGTGGGCACACAACCTTTGGTATCCAAACCAACACCCTTCTCTAAGGAACACCCTCTTTGGACAGAACATGTTCTCGTTTAACTGGTTGTGATCTGCCATAGAACAATGTGTTAATAAGAAACTTCTGGGTTTTTTCAGATGCTGAGGGAAGAAGTGGGTGTCTGATAACTATGTAGAGAAACACTGACTCTTCCCCTTTACCATCTATGGGCACAGGGCTACTAAGCCTAATGGTAAATACACCCCCCCCCCCATAATGGAAGAATTATGAGAGTTATCATTGCTAGCCTTCTCCTTAAAGTGCTTGCATTCTGGGAGAGTCTGGCCCCAATACTTCTGGGGCACTGTACCTTAATGCAGAATTAAACCACTGAACGAATGGTGTTCCCTTGCCCCTCTTACGTACCATTATAAGGGCTTCAGTGCATGCGCGCCCCTGTAACCCATCAGGTGTCTAGGACCTGGCAGAGGCCAGCAGTGCATATGCGCTAAAACGATGACATCTTCTGGCAGATTGCCACTATACCAACTGGCAGCATTTGTACGCACATGCAGAAATAAGCCCAGGGCTGCTGTTAGAAATCACGGGGCCCCATACAGCCTACCTGACAGGGCTCCCTTTTCCCAGCTGAAAGTGACTGAGGACATAGATTTATCTGTCCATTTCTCTGTAGCCTCAGCTGCACAGATGCATGAATAGGAAGCGCTCTGAAGCTTCCTGCTCATTCACCAACTGAATCATAGTAAACACAGTTTACTATGCTTCAGAAATGGACACAGGTGTGATTGGTACCGATCGCTTACTGTGTTTATTTAGGAAAGGACATATTTACTGGCCCCTTCCCCATCTCTCCATCCTGAAACATCCCCCTGTTTGTCCGCAGCAACTTCTGGTAGGAAAGGAGAGAAGCTGTCAGCACTGAGGAGAAAGGGGCACACAGGGGGCCTGGACAGCAAGTGGAAGGGGCACATGTGCTAGAACCAATGTGCAAGGAGCTGGCAACGCTGCAGGGGGAGGCATAAGAGGATTGGTGTCTGCAATAAGACAGTACAGCCGGTACCTCCTGCTCAGCAGGTGCCTGGGCCCCCCTTTTGTACTAATGGTGCCCGGGCCCAGTACAGGAGGGCTAGCTGTATTGCCTTATCAGCAGCCCTGAATAAGCCACATGTGTGCACAGTGGCACCGCAAAGTTTCAGCTTAGTAAAACACTGCCTCTTAGGATAGCTGTGATATAGCAATCCCAGGGGACAAAGGTGCCTGGCTTAGGCCAGGAAACCGGAAGTGCTGAAAAAAGTCCTAAAAAGTGAAAATTATAATAATTATTGTATTAACAGCTTGTGTAAGAGGAAGAGAAAGGGATACAATAATAAAAAAAAAAAATTGCACAGAATTTAGTTTCATTTTAAATAAATAAGCCAGAAAAATTAACTTTCTTCATTGCTTAACGTGTTCTGGGTCAGATAATATTACACCTAGAGTACCAGGATGGGAACCAGCATTTTCAATTCAGAAATAAATATTTTAAAACCCTTATCCTTATGAGAACCAAGTTACTGTGTTTGCTTCCTACCCTCCTCCTCTTTTACAGCATTATAGTTTCCACAGATTACAATGAAATTGGTTATGTGAAGTGGGCCTAGGATCAGATATACTTTTCATGTTATGTGCACGCATGCAACTACAAAGTGTGAGTATAACACTTACAGGTATTATTGATCTCTCCTGGAGATCACAGTACTCCCCCTGACAATACCTTCATGGTTTTCTCATCAACAGGACAAAGCCATCTTTCTTCACGAGTCATTATGTGAAAAAAAAAAAAAAAAAAAAAAACCTGTTGCGTTATGTTGTGGTGTGGCAGGAATTTATTTATTCATGCAGTTTTGTAAAGTCACTTTAAAGAGGAACTTCGACCCCCAGTGGGTAAAATTTCTTATAACCCCTTTCTACCTTGTCTGCTGGGTTGTGTTAAAAAAATCATGCCCAGCAAATCCAGCATTGTCCTATTGTGATCAGTTACTCCGATGCCATAAGCTGGGTCAAGTGCTGCCATCTTCCTTTCTGATGTCATTAGAAGCTGTCTGTCTCTTCCAGGTTCTTGCAGCCGGCCCCTCATGACATGCCACCAAGTTCACTCTCCTTGGTGTCTATAGGCTGATTCCTCCTGGGATTTCTGATGTGGATATCCTAGAGGCTGCTGGAACAAATCAAATGTAATTTTCATCTAGGTGTGAATGGAGATAGGGGACAGTCCAGACTGAAAAAAAAGGCTTTTAGAAATGTGAAGGGGGGGGGGGGGGGTTGTGGTCGCCAAAATTGAAAGTGGTTTTGGGTAATTAAGGTCTACTTTAAGGTTTGTAAGTTCCATTAGGAGAGCCTATTACTACCTTGTACAATGTGTGATCACACATAAACATTTGTGTGCAAATTTATTGGTTGAGATCCAATGGCAGTTATCCAGTGTCTTTTGACCATCAAACATCTACTGGTCAACTTGTGAAATTAATAATGTGAAATCGCGCTACCAAAATAAAAAATATAAATACAAATACAAAATGTCCATAATACACCAAAGTGCTCCAGATCGTGCAAATGCAAGATTGCAGAGGTCTTCTCTGGTCCCTCTACACAGTATTCGTGATTAGTGCTCTCTTCCACCACCATCAGATAAAATTCCCATTTACCAGATGCAAGCATATACACGCATTTAGGATTACTTAGGAGGTGATCACTCATAAAAACAGATGCTCCCCACCAGCATTCCACTCCAAAGGGGTGTACCATATGGTCAGGGTAAGACAAGAGACCCTTCATAGTGTAGTATTTTTAACATTTTAGCTTAGGTTAAAAATACTTACAGATGTTGCAAATCAAACAGGCTTTTCTCACATGGCAGGGACGCCGGATTGCGTTTATGTGACGCCTGACGACGTCAGATGTTACTGACGAAATGTGTATGGTGGGATCAGGGTGACACGTCACTTTTAGAACGCAGGTGGAGCGCAATCTGCCGCCCCTGACATTCGAGAAAAGCCTGTTTGATTTGCAACATCTGTAAGTCTTTTTAACCTATGCGCAATTATTAAATGTTAAAAATATTGCACTATGAAGGGTCTCTTGTCTTTCCCGGACCATATGGTACACCACTTTGGAGTCATTGTCTGATTGGAGTGGAATACTGGTGGGGAGCATCTATTTTTATGAGCGATCACCTCCTAATTAATCCTTAATTGCGTGTATATGCTTGCATTTGGTGAATAGGAATTTTATCTGATGGTGGTGGAAGAGAGCACTAACCAGGAATACTGTATAGAGGGACCAGAGAAAACCTCTGCAATCTTGAATTTGCACGATTTGGAGCACTTTGGTGTATTATGGACAATTTGTATTTATTTTTTTTATTTTGGTTGGGCGGTTTCTCATTATTAATTTCACTTTACAGGTTCACACAC
This sequence comes from Pelophylax lessonae, assembly GCF_965119305.1. NCBI lineage: Eukaryota > Metazoa > Chordata > Amphibia > Anura > Ranidae > Pelophylax > Pelophylax lessonae. The sequence goes on from NC_138770.1 coordinate 136,852,372, forward strand.
CTTACAACTAGCTGCTTCACATATATAATTTGTTTACTTGTTAGAAATCATTTTTGTGATTTTACAAGTGTTTTTCAGAAAATAACACAGGTTTGTACCCAGAATGCGCAGGTAGATGGTAGATACATACCCCCCTTGTTTTTTTTTTTACTGGTCAACTTGTAACTTATGTATTAATATCGATTCATTATACATGGAGTGATCATCTGGAGCATCAATATAATATTTTCCTGTGGCTTAAAGACAAGATCATGAAATGTGTTACTTCAATAAACTAATAACATGTAGGAAACAGTAATGATGGTAATAAAACAAACCAATAGTCCTAGGCGCAAGGATAATACGACATATAGGACACTTAGGACAATAACATTGTATTATGTACATCGCCACATATGATTTCTCATGGAACATTGGCTTTGCCTGCCTCCCCTGATTTTCCTACTGGCAATTATCCACAGAGGGGCCATTTAAGTATATTTAAGAACAACAGGCTACTAAGTTACAAGCAGGAGCTTTGATGCATTCACTGTGTTCATTGCCCCCCAAAGGTTGAAATCACACACACCGAACTGGAGTGTAACACAAGCCTGGCCAGGTGGTAAATGGTGCCCGGGGGGACTGTGAAATAGCATGGATATTAGACGTCTTGTGCTTTCATTAGCTCCTACTGCTAACATCTGACAGGCTGGCGTGTATTTTTATCTAATACCGAATGTTGCACTGCTACTTTGTAAATTTTCACAGTCTGACAGCTCTCATTCCTTTTGTTAGAGACATATTAATAATTAAACACTCTTGCAAATAGCAGTGGGCCTCATGGAACTTGGTGATGGAATTTCCACAGACTGTGTGCTGTATGGCTAGCTACTGTATCTTGATGTATAGATACCAGGCTTGCTGTCTGCTTATCTTTATATGCATAAGAACACAGAGTAAATTGCAGTATAACATGTACACAAAAGGAAAGTCCAAATGGAAATGTTTGTTTCATCATTAGCAAATGGCACACCCTTGCTTTTCTTAAAGGTGGAGGGCATCTAAATGCTCCTTCCCTGACACCCCAAAATAATTTGTCATCATTGCCCTCCCCAACCAATAAATAGTGCAGATTGAGTGAACAGTTTTCACAGATTATGCAAGGCTCCTTTTGCATCCGTGGGAACAGTCCTAGTTCAGACTTGCACATCTTTAACACATAGTTTCCAACTGCCCCTCATTTGAAGGAACTGTCCATCTTTTATAACATAATATGGCTAGCCATACATGTATATTCATTAGATTCCCCCATCTACTCTAAACAGTGTGGATAGAGGAATTCCCACTAATGGCTGTTGTATTAACACAGCTGCAGCACCCATGGCTGCCTTAATACCCAAGTAGGGACTGAATCTGATAGGATTCAGGCACTGTTCAGACAATCATTTTCCACTCGGCTCATTCAGTTTTTAAATTGAATTTTGTTGAGCCAGATGGTGAGAATAAGGGAACCCTTGGCTTGAATTTTGTCACGATCAGCAGAAATTGGAATAAATTTGAGCCATGCATGGCTAGCTTATCTCCTTCGTTTCAGTTGTCCCTCTGGTCTGAGAAACTGGAAGAATTATACATAAGTCATCGCATGATAGATGTGGAACCAGCCTAAAGGTTTGTATTGACAGCTTACAGTATACTGCTGACTGATTTGCAACATATTCTGGTATTGGGTATTCACACAGCTGCAGCACCCATGTTTGCCTTAATACCCAAGCAGGGACTGCATCTGATAGGATTCAGGCACTGTTCAGACAATCATTTTCAACCCGGCTCATTCCATTTTTAAACTGAATTTTGTTGAGCCAGATGGTGCAAATAAGGGAACCCTTGGCTTGAATTTTGTACCTGCAGTCTGAGGGACAGGAAGAATTATTCATAATGAAAGTCACAGATGTGGATCCAGCCTAAAGGTTTGTATTGACAACTTACAGTTTACTGCTGAATGATTTGCAAAATGTTCTGACATTGGGTATTCCTTAGAGTGGTAATAAATAAATAAAAAAAAAAAAAAGCGTGTGTCCTGAATGCAAAGCAATCACTGCTCATGCGCAGGTGACACCATGCGCTATCGTATTGCGGATGTAAATATCTCCTAAACTGTGAATGTTTAGGAGATATTCATTGTACCTACAGGTAAGCCCAAAGGTGGCCATTAATGGTTTGAATTTTGGTCAGATCAGCAGGGACCTGCCGAGATTCTAACCATGTATGGACAGGCTGATTTTCCCAAGTTGATCTATCGATCAACTTGGGTATAACCACCCTGTCGGGATTTTTCATGCGATTATAATCACTGTGTGTTCTCCCGACCCGGGATGGCTTTCCGCATTCCCCCCACCAGAAGATCAGAATAGCTCTGCGGAAGAGATTCCCACATCAACAATGACTGTGTTCATGCGGGAATCGAGTGATTTTCTTTCCTGCAACCCTTGGTTCAAAGAAAATTGCTCCATCTAAGGGCAGCTTTATTGTAAGCCTACCTGTAGGTACAAGTTTAAGTTTACTACCACTTGAAGGCCCAATTCCAGCCAAAAAAAGTTGTTTCGGATAGAATGGGGAAGAGTTAGAACTTAAAGTTCTGAATGCTGTCCTTGTTGGGCAGATTTCCTCCTCACTCCCTGTCAAGATTAAAATAGGGCTATGCATACATTGCTTAGCATGTTTCCTTTTTTAATTCTTCCATTTCAAACTCTTTATTTTTCCTGTGAATTCCAAACCTCCTCTACATTTTAATGATTTTCTCACTGGATTAAGCAAGTGTATTATTGTACAGATTGTGCACACAGCAGGTCATAGCGATCCCAGGAGACAAGCAGTGCTTTCAGAAATTTTGGGTGTTTTGTATTTTTTTTTTGGTTAACCCTATATACCTCTAGAATAAAAAAATAAAAAAAACACTGTTCACACAGAATCATATAAGTGATCAGAATGATTACAGAGATGTTTTAAAAATATAAATTTTAAAGTGTTTTCCAAGTGCAAAAGCAAAGAATATTGCAACTTATCAGTCCTTAGATATAGTGGTTGCATTCATTTTCTGTCAATTTGTTTATTTTATTGGCACCTGGTGATTCTACCAGTAACACAATTCTTGCAGTAGGGTGACAACACTCTCTGCCTATGGAGGAGCGAGCAGTGATGTCATGCTATGACAGGAAGTATTTTGGGTGTACAAAACACCTCCCCTCTCCCTATCTTATTAAGTTAAGTGTAGGTGTTATGTAGTTCATAGAGGTAACCTGGGCAGGAAGATGAAATCGCATTGCAAAATGCATAGGAGGTTACAGGATTTATGGCAGGATTAGCTTTTACTTTTTTGCACTAACAGATAGAACAAAACACTTGCAGCAGCTGAATTGAAGATCTCTAAACCTGGCTATGCTTTCTAGAAGAAGTGTCTAGATCACTAGAAGTCCAGCTGGACAAAAATACAAATAATTTGTGATGATGATAATTTAAAGCAGTTTAGAAATGTTTATGGTATGCCTGAAGTCCAGCTTTGAAGTATCACTGTCTGCACACAGATAGACTGTATCACCAAAGCATACCACCATCCAATATGGTGGACATTTGTGAAAACCTGTAAAAGTAAAATCGCATGTGTAGCACCCTGCTAGGTAGGTGCCAGTGAGAGGGTATAGTTTTGAGCTCTGTCTGCTTACCAGAGGGGCTGCAGGTAAATTTATGTTGCGCTCTGCCTACCAGAGAGCAGGATGTGTTGGTTAGGCCTGCTCATTGTGCTCAGTATGAGATTCATTCAGTTTGGAGAGTGTTTCATGCTGGTCCAATAGGGAGGCATGTTGGACAGTGGGAGGAAACCTGACGAATGGGTGCATAGGCTTTTAATACAGTCCTGATGAGTGGCAAAGGGCAGGTCGCCTTGGTGCATGCTGGGGTACTGTATAAAAGCCAGGAGCACATGTGCTCGGGGTCTTTCGTTGGAGAGCTGAGTCTCGGAGGGAGGGGGCGGCTGCCTCCTCCTCTGTAGAGGTGAAATGCAGTCGAAGGAGGTCATCCTGAGGGCCATAGGAGAGGTTTAGAGGAGCTGAGCCCAGAGGTTCAGGGAAGCTGACTGAGATGGCTGACACTGGAGACCCTGTGGCTGCAGAATCGTGAGTACAGGGACTCGTGTCAAGGGGCCTGACCTGAGGGGGGCCACCCCTGCTCATAGGATAGTCAGTGGACGGGTGTCAGCAGAAAGAGGATGCTAGGGAGAGTATCCTAAAGATAAGATAATATATTGTCCACCAAGTAGTCTTGAGAGAAAACCAGAGAATTAATCCCATTCATCTAAAGTGGCAGGATGAATTAACAGCTGGCTGTTCCATACCTACAAGTGAAGTGGAAGATAGAAGTCCTCAGATATTGTGAATAGTTCTATTGTAGTATCCTACTATTTCCTTCTCCTATCTCCATTACAAAATTAACAAACCAAACACCCCTGGACTGTTTAATGAAGGGAAGAGCCAAGAGGAATATAAGAATTGCATTTGCTTATAGCCATGTGTTGGTAACCAGGGGGACCTGCAGGGTGGATTCAGTAGTCCCTACGGGGGCAGTGCTACACTTCTGTTCAGATTTTGGCATAGTTTAGTAACTGAATTAAAATATCTGACTGGAATCTAAACAAAAAAAAGAAAAATCTCTGTAAGCTGCAAGTTTCATCAGCATTCCCACATAGATAGATAAACTGAGCTTGTACTTCTTATGTGTCATTTTCTGCAATTGTAATACAGAAGCTGTGAGTCGTGTAAGATGCTGGGTTTTGTACAATGTATTTCATTTTGAGACTGTTCCACCCGATCTGTTCATCTTCTCTGCATGAAATACAGACATGGATCAAAGGCTTATTCCACGTTTCTCTATTTCTTCTCATTAACCTTTTTACCATGCACGATTGTAGAGAAAGAAAAAAAAAAGTAGATTTCTCTTTCTTTGTATATCTAGAGCATGAAGTGCTCATCAGCAGCTTTTACTAAAGGGGCGCTCTACAGTGACTGTTTTCGTCCCTTTTCTAAGCCATCTGCTGCACAGATGGGCTATATGTAGACAGGGCCACTTCAAACCAAAGCAATGGTCACTCTAGCACTTCAAAAGTTTAAAAGTCAGACAAGTAAATGTGTCAGCTGCTATTTATGCCTACTCATACCAGGATCATATACTAAGAACAAAGGGAACACAAGAGGGGACCAAACTAAGTGCAGCAATAGGAAACCTTTATTCAATATAAAAGACAATTGGTAACTCACTCAATTGGATGAAAGTCAGCACTTATCATGACTATTAATGAGCTGCCAGCTCAGATGTGCTCTAGGGTCTGTTATTCCAGGTAAGGGTGCTCTATCACTGCCACCAGCTGAGCAATGGAAAGAAACCAGGAAGTGGCCATACCAAGACAACAGCCATACTAAGAATCTTAAAATATGCGGAGGGTATAGAACATAAAAGAGCATCAACACTGTAAACCAATAAATTCATAAAATTATTTAAAAAAAGTTGTATAAAAAATAACAGTATATTGAAGAATGTACCCTCTACATATGCTAGGGAGCCTTTTTTTTTTTCATGCACGTGTAGTTGTAAGGGTTAAAACTGCCCAGGGTATAATTAGTGCCCTTGCATTCAATCACATAATCTTAAGCTGGGTGACTCAGAAATGCATATCCACACCCCCTTCACAGCTGACAGCTTGTTTCAGCCAGCACTTCTTTTCTTTCCATTATCCAGCTAGCGATGGTGATAGAACACCCTTGCCTATAATAACAGACCTCTGGAGCTCATCTGAGCTGGTGGCTTGATGATATTCATAAGTGCTGACTGCCATTCTTTTGAGTGAATTTGCAGTTATATTTTTTTATCTGATAAAGATTTCCTCTTGCTACACTTAGTTTGGCGCCCTCATGTGCTTCCTTTGTCCTTAAACAGATACTCTTTAGTCTGTGAGGTGCTTCAGCTAATGTACACTGGAATTAACCCTTGATGGACTATGAAGGACTGTGTTATCTGTGGCCCCATGATCGCTATACCTCTGCCTTGTGTCTATTGTGATTTAATTCATTTTTTTCTTTACTTTTTTTCTTTCATATTCTAGGTAAGATACTTTGGTTTTTAATGATCCATACAAAATAATGTGTATCTAAAGTCAGATTTAGAGGAGTCAAAACTCCCTGTCAGGCTATCCAATGGGGAGATTTGCTCTTTCTGTTCATTCTGGTGGCTTTCGTCCCCAGAATAGCAACTACATTGCACCAATCAGCAGCGCTTGGTGATTGGCACACCATACTGCTGACTTGTCAGATCTCTGTATGGACCCAGCTGCTCTCACAGTGTGCATGAATTCTTGCATGCAGCATGTACCGCGCATTTTCTCCCAGTGCTGGGTGAAACCAGCACTATAATTAACAATGCTGGACAGCAATGTTACAAGCTTCTGTCCGGTTCACAGTTTCACTTCAGTTGGACTTGAGCTCTCATATCTGTATATACTTTTTTTTTTTTCCATTAAAGTTTTTTATTAAGTTTTAAAAGGAGTACAAACAGTACAAGTATAACATAACACAAGTCAACATAGCAAACATTGTAAAGAGTCAATTTGCAACTTGGACAGTGGCATCTGTTAGGGTTACAAGTGAAATACATACTGGTGAAAAATTAGCTATACGTAACCTAATATCACTGAAACATAGAAATAGGCAAGCATCGCAGCTACAGCCAGAGAAGAAGTGGGTTGAGATGGGTGGCATGGGTCTCTGGACAGGAAGGGAGGGAGCAGGTTGGGAGGAGATAGGTGAAGAGGTAGGAGATATCTGTATATACTTCATGGGCTACAGCAATTTTTACATTTTAAACTTTGGGCGTATTTATTTGGTAATACCCTTGTCATTAGTGGTTCTAAAGCCTAAACATTTTTTACCTTAAAGTAGAAGTCTACCCTAAAACTAAAATCCCTGCATCTATAGACCTCCATGATCCTAGACCTCCATGATCCAACACTAACCTATCTAGCCCAGTAAAGAAGAAATCAATATACTGTATATACTCGACTATAAGCTGACCCGATTATAAGCCAAGGCACCTAATTTTACCACAAAAAAGTGGGAAAACGTATTGACTCGAGTATAAGCCTAGGGTGAGAAATGCAGCAGCTACTGGACCCAACTGGACCACCTCGAGACCCAAAACATGGGCTGCGGGCATGGTGCAGGAGATGCAGGGCTGTGGGCATGGTACAGGAGATGGTTCAGGCATGGTACAGGCAGGGCACAGGTGATGGTGCAGGAGATGGTACAGGCATGGCACAGGTGATGGTACAGGAGATGGTACAGGCATGGCACAGGAGATGGTACAGGCAGGGCACAGGTGATGGTACAGGAGATGGTACAGGCATGGCACAGGTGATGGTACAGGCATGGCACAGGAGATGGCACAGGTGATGGTACAGGAGATGGCACAGGTGATGGTACAGGAGATGGCACAGGTGATGGTACAGGCATGGCACAGATGGTTCAGGCATGGTATAAGAGATGCAGTGCTGCGGGCATGGTACAGGAAAATGTCCTGTACCATGCCCGCAGCACTGCATGAGTAAATGCAGAGGCTGCGGATAAGTCTCACTTACCTGTCAGGGAGGCACCTTCCATTTAAAAATGGCTCCAACACGTCACTGCGGATGCGCCGCCAATGCTCGGGAGACCCCGTACACGTTTGGCTATTCCCGGGCAGACGGTGCATGCGCAGTGACATGTTGGCGCCGGGCGGCGCAATTTTTAAAAGGTAAGTGAGACCATGACTCGAGTATAAGCCGAGTGGGGCTTATATATATACTTATTTCAGCATAAAAAAACATGCTGAAAAAATCGGCTTATACTCGAGTATATACGTTATATACCTTTTTTGAAGCCTGTCCGTAAGTATAGAGATGTTTATAAAAAAAAAAAAAAAAGCTTTTTTTGGGCAATATCGTTTTGCAAAATGTGTTTCATTTTCTAGGGAATGTACAGACAAGAGGGAACAATTTTCTATTTTGAACAGAACATTTTGAGTTTTTACTGTAAATAAAGTATACATTTTATTCTCTAGCTTTTCCTTTTTTTCCATAACGCTAAAATGATGTTCCTGGTAAAAAAAAAAAATGTTTTGTTGTGCGACAATGGAAGCAAAACTTCCAAAATGGAAAAACTATTTTTTAACATATATTGCTAACAAAAAACGGAAATGAATAAAATCAGAAGAACAATAGCTAAGTCAAGGAAGAGGTTCATTAGTGTTTTAATGGGGTTTAATAGGAATGCGTTTAATATATATATATATAAAATAAACTTGTGTTTTTTTTAAGTGATGTTATACCACCAAAACGATATGGAGGGATATAGAAACATTCTGTGCAGAGAGAAAAACGATCTGACACAGGAACAGGAAATACCTGGGTCATCTACTAGAGTCACCCTAGTTTCTCTCTGTTGTCAATCGTGGACCCCAAGAAAATGGTCACCCAATGCATTCCTATAGGAGAACTACCTAAACATGGCTTTCCATGCATTTCAATGGGAACATTTTTACATTGATGCAGAGCGAAACTACAGCAAAATTGTGGCCCCCACAGCGCGCTATTGTGGTCTCTAGGACCCCCAGGGGGTCATTAGACAGTGACATCGGGGGAGGTCCCCAGGATAAACTTCCCCCCTCCACAGAACCGCCGCAGCGGCCGCAATACACTTGCCCCCCTGAGGTAGGAACTTGCTTGGGGCGGAGCCTAAGGGGGGGCTGTTATCACTGAGAGACCAGGGGAACAGAGGGATACCCGAGGGTCTGACTTTCCCAGGGAGGGGTCCAGGTCCACCCTGAGACGGCCAGAGAAATGGGGGGGCACTTACTCATCATACCAACGGCATCAGGTGGGCACCACTCTGAACAGACTACCTCTCCACCCGGGGTGGGGGTGCTGACGGCCAGGGGGTACGCTGTGACTCAGGGTAACCCAGGTCGTATGCCCCAGCAAGGTGTTTCACTCGCAGGCCAGCCCCCATCCATCAGGGCTCTGTCATAGCGAGGCCTAGTACTGGACTATAACCTGCGCATGCTCGCTGGCCGGGCTGGGAGACCTTAAGGATCTATCATATCCAGTCTGAAACCCAGCCAGCTGTTGCTTGTAGTTCTCTCAGGAACAAAACTAACTTAAAATTAAAGTCTTACAAAAGGTTCCCAAAAAAAACAGCTAAGACCGAAGTCCCAGCAGGGAACTAGGTCCTACTCCTAAACTAGGCAGAAGCAAACTGAAGCCTATAGCAGAGTGCATGGGTGTATGCCTGCAGGGACTGCCCCATAGGCGTGGTAAAGCTTTTTCCTGCCTAGTGTTCTAATCCGTTAGGGGGCAGCATAACCCAATGGTCAAGAATTATATGAAGCTGCGTCTGTCAATGAACTTCAGAGAAAAGAATTTTACCTTAAGTCAAAAATCCATTTTTATTTTTAAGTGATGTCATATGCAGGTCCAAGGTCACACCTTTGATCTAAATATGAATGAATTATCTCTACAATCCAGGCTTCATTACTAAAGGTCTCTTTTTGTTCCCCCTTAATCTAATGGGCCTGGGGCAAATAGTCATTGTAATAATATAGGAGCTGGCCTAGACTCTGTTAATTCCACATTCCAACAGCTGCCCCTGCAAGATTTTTAAAAGCTTTGCTAAAGAATGGCAAAAGAAATAAATTCTGGAAAAAGCTATAGAATGGACTAGGGAGGTTTGGAGGTAAATTTAAGTCTTGCCTATACAAACCCTTAAAACAGACTAGTGTGTGTGCGTCACTAGCACTAAGAACCTATATAAAGCCTGTCTCCAATTTATCTGCATAAGTTTTTTGCTTTAAAAAATAAAAATCTGTAAAAGTCAGCTAATAATAAGTATCGCTGAATTGTACAGAGTGTTTCTCCTAAATCTCTACAGTTGAGAGACTTATTACACCTGCGGGAGACCCTTTCATTTTCTTCCCACGCGTTTCAAGTCTTGAAATTCTAGGATACTTCTAGTCTGTAGGTGTTATGTTTGATTCTCTGAACGTACCACAGATACAAAAAAAATCTGTATCTTTAACATCTGATGTCAATTTTCCCCTTTTCATTTACACGTTATTAAAATTGCTCATCCGAAACATTTGCAAACAAAAAGCATTAAAAACCTAGTTTCCGGAAGCCTGAGGAGTTTGTAAAAAAGTAATGTGTACTTGGTAATTACCAGGCTTACTTGTTTCCTTACAACATCCTGAGAACAGCAAATGACAAAGGCTTTGAAAGCACCTTGGGGTGTAATTTCTGTATGTTAAGTCACCAAACAGTCATTTTCGTAATGTATTTTCTCCAACCTAGAACTACAAATTAGGGAACTGAAATAAGTTGTGGAAAATAGGAAGAAGATGGAAAGAAAGAAAAAAAAGTTCTCAATATATTTTCTAAAAATAAAAGCATCACACAAATGATCACTTTCAGTTTTAGCTAGAGGGCTTTTAAAGTGAAATTTAGACATTCATATTAATAGAAAGCTCCCTTTGTATTTTTTAAAATGATGTTGTATATCAGCATTTGCTTTTATAATCACCTTTTCTTCCATGGCAGTCTTCGTCACATGAAAGGATCATTGATCTGTTCTAGTTAGCATACTTGTATCATCCACAAAAACCTATTTGAATTATATGTTAACCATTAGCGTTTCCCTAAAAAACGCTATCTGTAAATAATATCCTATATAAAGTAGATGTAAACTCAGTCAGTTAAATCCCATATAATATTTAAAGTCCCATCAAACTTTAAGTTTAAATGGGCTAAATACATTCTATAACCATCAAAACAAAAGGTGTGCAAGGCCTTAAAGTTTGTTTTATTTAGAAAGTAACCATAATCTTGAGCAGAAAAGCCTTTCCGCTGCCAGCATGCTGTAGAAGAACCCTTGGTCTTTATGTGCATGTAGTGGGCCCTTTGTTAAGGCTCTCCAATCAACAGGGGGCATGAGTTTTGCTGGTTGCAGAGATAGGTCTGACTCAGCGGGGGGGGGGGGGGGGGGTTTGGGTCGATTTTTCTGTGTAGCTTCTAGACAGGGGAATTAAAATGAATTATAAGACTTTCTACATCTTTTGTTTAATGTACAGTATTTAGCTGATTTAAACTGAAATTTCAATTGTTAAAATAGAATTCTAACTTACGCCTTAAGTGGCCTTAAACATTTACTCAACCCCCCCTCCTTATATCTATGCTGACTAACCTGCGAAAAAAAGATACACATACCCTCTTCAACGTTCTGGATTTTTTGTCCCCTTTGTAATGAAATAAAAAAAATAAAAAGTTAAACTTGAGCCCCTAAAATCTCCCCCAAAAAATGTTTGAGGCCTCCCCACCCCCACATACATGAACATACAAGCATAAATGCATGTGTGGGGGGGCACCTACATGCAAAAAGTTGATTGTGCTATACTTTACATATCGGTATACATGCTAAAGTGTTCAAGATCAATAATTCTAGGCCCATTATAAATATAGGGGACTGACGTCTGTTATTGTTTCATGGACGCATACAATTTTAAGGTTTGCCAGTACTCTTGCCAGCTAGCCTGCAAACAAACCACATTGACCCTGTCTAACAATTCACGTAAAAAACAGCGTTTTGTTACACACATATGCAAATATACGTGGAAGCCGCAGCGGCCACATCAGAGCTTCCCTGTGTATTGTGGTCCTAGCTCTATAGTTTTGAGAGTCTCCAAGTTGGTATAGCAGTAGATAAATTAGAGGAAGGCTTGCCTGGAGGGAGGGTGCTCCTCCCTAAAAGCACAGGGACATATTGGATGCCCAGCACAGCCCAATGGCATCTGAAGGAATCCAATGTGCCCCCACACCAAATAAGGAAACAAGCTATACAAAAGATGGCAACCACCCCAATTTATTACTAACATTTGTAGTAAGGTGCACATGGAAGGGCAACACCCATCACAAGCTTGCCCTTAATGTATCCACTGCTATATATGCTTCAACTTAGAAACCTTCAAAACTATAGAGTTAGGACAGCTGTATACAGAGGAGCCTTGACATGGGCACTGGCGCTTCCACATATATTTGCAAGTGTGTGCAACTAAACCCTCTGTTTTTAACATGAATTTTTAGACAAGATCAATTTGGTTTGTTTGCAGGCTAGCTGGTAAGTGTGCTGATAGATTTTAGTTTGTGATGTGTGTTGCGCTTCCATGTGCACCTTACTGCAAAGACTAGTTATAAATTGGAGTGGTTGCCTTCTTTTTGTGTAATTTTAAACTTTGACATGTTGGGTATCTATTTACTTAGCACTACCCCATCTATTATATTTTACAAAAAACTAAAAATGGCTATTTATTGCGTTTGTGTGCCCTAAAATTAAGTTTAGTGTATTTTTTTTACTGAAATTTTACTAAACCATTGCACTACTTCTGTGTGACATAACACATTGGAACTACCACTATTTCACTCTCTAGGGTATTTGCTTTTAGGAAATATATCATGTTTTGGGGGTTTTATGTTTGTTTTAAATTATCATACAACTCTCTCTCTCTCTCTCTCTATATATATATATATATATATATATATATATATATATATATATATTTAAAATAAATATTTATTATCTTTTGGGGATAACATGGTATAGGTGTATTTCTGCCAGTCATGTACTGTGTCATGCCCTTCCAGCCTGTGTCTTAGAGTAAGAGGGAGGTGAAGTCTCCATTAATCTACATGTAATATCCTGCCCCTATTGTGTTTAGCTGGGTAATGGGCGGGGAGGGGGAGGGTGGAAGTGGGCTGTCATTTACCACTGTGTATACGCCCACATGTGTGACCCTATGGTCACATGGTCTGCTCAGATGTGATAGGGAGGAAATTGAGTATGTGCAGTAGCTGCCCACACTGGTCTACAAAATCCCCAACTGCAGTGGGGACATGGACAAGAGAGAAAGATAGAGAGCAGCAGGGTCCACCAGGTTTTTTGCAGAATACAGAAAACAAATCCCATAGTGAGCATGAATAGCTTGTAAAACAGCATTTACTGATCGTTTTTAATGATGTGGGTTTAATGACACTTTAAGCCGTTAATGAATTCTGATTCCTCCATGGAATGACCCTGGTAAAAAGAAGGGTCCATATCGTTTGTCTCTTTGAACACCTTTTCTGAGCAGCTTCTGAGAAAAATCAGAAGGATTATATCAAGGTGGGCCAAAAGCACTCAAAAGCTCTCCAGTGCAATTAAAACACAACATGTGCCTTTTCCTATGCCTCCTATAAATCCAAGATAAGAGTTTATTCCATGCTAGGAACTGTAGCTGAAAATTTCTCTTGAATATCATAGCATCATAGGTTAGACATCTGGATCTGACATACTACATTAAACATGCATTACATGTGCAGTATAGTGCTATAAGACGTAGGATGGTTGGACATGCAGAGAAAAATGATTATGTGTTGTGTTGTCTGTGCAATTTTGCAGAGTATCTGCTCTCTCTGTTACATCCTGGAAATGTGATGCTCTGAGTCATGAAAGGAGCTGAGATTTGTTACTAAGAATAGAACACTTTTGTGGCAAGGCTTTTGTCTGTTGGTTCTTCCAGAAGGCTGCAACATACAAAGGAGAAAACGTGCAATCTTACATTTTTCTCACAGGTATATTTCTATTTCCTCTTTTTAGGTCAACGACTCCAACTGTGACTCCGAAATCCTCTCTCTGCTTTTGGATGCCAAACTGATGGTGAAATGCATAAGCACCGTCTACTACCCGCACCTGGTTAACCACTTACTGGCTAAGCAAGAGGATGGCCAGTGGGATGTGGAGGAAATAGCAAAACAGCTTCATAGTTCTGGACACAAAGCAGAAGCTGGGTCCCTTCTAATGTCCTACAGGGGGACACATCCTGCTCTCCGAACCTTCAGTTCCGCTCTCTCCAGTCTTAAGCGCTGGTTATAGATACACAAGCCAAGCAGAGCCACAGCAAGAAGAGCTGAGAAGAGTTTCATTGCTGGCTCTCTGGTAGAGCATTTCTTTTCTGCCCTAGCATGACTGCGACAGGTCAAGGTTGGCTTTTCAGCCAAGCTTCTGCTATCGTATGATGAAGTCAATTCTCCATATATTTCTAGAAAAGATTTTGCTAGAAGGGTTACAAAAATGCCATATCCACGGACGGATTTCTGCAGACAGTATATAGAGCACCAGCTTTTCCTGATTACATCATTACCTGTTACCACCAGGGTTTCAGAGATAGAGGATCACATCCTGCTGCTCTTCTTATGCTTTGAAAGTATAGAGTTGTGTAATATATGCACTTTGTATGGAGTATTATTTCTGATTGACTTAAATGTTAGTATCACTGATTTCTATGCAGCACAAATCAGTCTGCTCAAAACGTTAGATCTGTAATAAGTGAATAATAGAGTCTTACATTTGGCAATCCCACAGCCTCTGCTGCAGCCACTTTATGATTGGAGATCCTCACTCACATCCAGTATTCTCTGTTGTGCTAATTAAAGTTTATGTCTAGCTAAAACTTATTTTCTCTTCATTTTGGATAGTGTGGAAGGATGGGAACCTTGTTTGAGTTTTTACTGCTATCTAGTCGTAAGACAAAATCTGTAACCGAGATCCAAACGTGAGGTTCTTTTCCTCCCCCACTCTTCTTGCATTTGAAAATTTTCCCTTACTAAAGCCTGGTATACATATGAGTTTTTTTTCGTTCAAGCCAGCGGGTTGAATGAAGAAAAAAACCGTCAGCTCTGGTCAGAGCAGCTATACTAACTATGCAAAGTTAGTATAGTGATCTCCCCTGCTGAGCTGTTGTGTTCTGACAGAAGGACGCCCCCCCAAGGGCTTTACTTTTTGGTTTAATAATTTTCACGAGAGACAGTAAAGCCACTAGTTTTTTATCATTCAACCCAACAGGGCTAAACAAATAAAAACTGACAGCAGGTCGGAGATACTGTAATAACTATCCAATGATATAACAGCGGTTTTGTTCTGCTATTCTATTGTGTTCTGACAGGGGGATGCCTCCCTCACCCCCCGCCAGAACACTCCAGTCAGTGCTCTCAGAATCCAGCTGAATGGACCAACTGCAGTACACGCAGACTGAATGTCATCCGACATTTGGCCCGTGTGTACTAAGCTTAAGGCTGTCACACTTCTGGTTTAGTGTCTAGCAACGTATCACCAGCAGCAGAATCACTCCGGAAAGGTTTCCACTACAGAATCGCTCAGTTAATAGCCTAGAATGCTGCAGATTTTGTCTTGCTAGCCAAGCCTAGAAGGAAATTACTTAAAAAAAAAAAAAACTGGTAAGTTAATGACCCTGTAGCTGGCAAGTTGTCACCGATGACAGAATCACCCTTGTAACATCAGCCTAGTGAGGGAAAATATCTCTGATTGTAGTACAAACATGATGAGTTTTAATTCTTTCCAACTTTATCCTAATCCAAAGAATAAGGTTTTTAGATAGACATACCCTTTAAATACAATTTCATAAACTAGACCCATTGGTAATGGCTGCAGAAGGTGGTCAAAATGGGGCAATCTACAAACCAAACTTGTAATGTTTATCTGTCTTCCCTAAGCAGGTCATACATTATACATTTTTTTTTCATTCATCCAGCGAGTTAAATGAAAAAAAAAAGTGTCGCTTTTCCCATCAACACACTTGGTGCTGATTTGGAGCCTTCCCCCCTGGCAGAATACAATGATCAGTGGTGTTGGGTATAGCTGGCGGCACTGGTCATTCGGGGAAAGCCTGACAGGCTGGTTTTACACAAGATAGGTGAACTTGTTTACAATGAGCTAGCCCATACATGGATTGAAATTCAGCCCATCCATGTATGGCCGGCTAGTGTGGAGACATTTGGCATACTAAGCCAGTAGCCAGCATATCAGTTCACTGGAATTGAACACATAAGTGCCCCTCATCCTCCTGCTAGTTACAAGTGAAGTCATAGACTGGATTTTCTGCATTTACAAACTACTAATTTCAGAGAACAACATAAAGAAAACTTGAGAGATTCATAACGTCGCTTGTAAGTCCTTTTTCTCACCATTCATGTGCTCCCATTTTTTTTTTTTTTTTTGTGATCATGGAAGGTTTATTTTACTTTTATGCATTTTTACCTCATATACACATATTTAGAAGTTGCCTACTTGCTAACTAACATAATTGAGTTTCGTTTTCACACAAAGTCCTTATGCCACTTTGCAAATATGTAAATGGAGAAAACAATAGACCCCACTACCCATTCTCATATACTTAAAAGGCCATGCTCTCTCCTATAGACATTAATTACGATAACCCTGTGCTAGGTCGTGGTGCCTGCAAAAGTCAAGAGGATCCAGATGCATGCAGCCCCTAGAGGACACCAGCTGAAACAACATTCTGTTCTCACTTTGCCCTATTTATGATTGTCCGCAGTGGTGGAAACACTAATCCTACACTTCCATGAGTAGGAAATTAAACTCTGCAGTCTCTGAAATATGAAATAAATTAGAAAGCTGGCATGCACGTTTACATCATCTAATATCAATAAAGTTCTTACACTCCTTCTACTATGGAGGAGACTTTTTATTTGATGTTTGTTTAAGCTGTTATGACATCTTATAATAGGAAATTGTAACTTCATTTGATGTCCCAAGTGCTTCTTCTGTCATACTACAGCATGTACTATGTCATTTTGCTTTGCATATTTATGGAAGCGAACAACTTGCTCATTTTAGAGAGAAATGACAAACTGGAAAGCCATATGGATATTTTTATGTTGATGTAATAAAATGTAACAGCCTGATAAAACTTTAAGGATTCTCATTTAGTTTTATATTGGTATATTTTGCATAAAAAATTTGATTGAAAGAAGCTCAAGTTATGCAGTTATCAAAGTGTGAGTCCACCTTAATGAACCTTTGCATGGAGGAAGACAAGACTGTGAAGAATCAGCCGTTCAAGCAAAATTCCTTCATATATAGGAAAACTTCATTTTCTGTTAAAGAGGAAAGAAATAATGTAACAGAAAAAAAAAAAAAATCTTCCAGCAGGTAAGAAAACTGCAGCAGTTCCCCTGGCTACAGCCAAATGCCAGGTCATTGTGAATGGCAGTGTTCAGGAACTCCCTGGTGGTAACGGAGTTCACAGGGCGTAAACATGCCCTCCTACCTTACACACATTTCCTTTGGTCAAAGTGTAAGGAAGCAAGAGCAAACAGGCAAGCTTCCAAGCTTCCAAACAGGCAAGTGTTTCCTGTTCCTTTTTTCCCCTGACCTTTCTATTTCAATCAATAGCCATTTGTGATCTTCTAAAATTATCAGAAAATAGCTTTCATACAGCCATAGCAACTGTAAAAAAAAAAAAAAAAATCCTATCCCCCTGCCTGTGTAATTGGCTGACTGATGCTTCCAAAAGTAAAAGCAGGCAGTTTAGTGTTGTTATGGTGATATGTCAGAGAAAAACTTGATCTATCCATGACACTTTGAGCTGTTGTCTGCAAGGCCGTGGAAAGCCGTGATCTGAAATAAAAATGGATTTAATTGGGAGTTTTACAATTTGCTTTACACAAACAAATGAAAGTGTATGTTACCCCAAAAATGTTTTTCGCATCTAAACCTGCCCATAGATGGATCGAAATTCACCCTACCATGGACCAGCTGAATTTCGATCCATGTGTTGTCACTCCCACTTGACAGAAGTCACATGTAATAATTGACTTCTGTCAAATGGGAATGTTGGAAAACTTTTGTCGATCAGTGACTGCAGGTGCTGATCAGTGTGGAGTCCCCACTGTCAATATACAATTGCACAGCAGGGAGGATACCTCCAGCCACCT
The DNA here is from genome assembly GCF_965119305.1 of Pelophylax lessonae. Classification (NCBI taxonomy): domain Eukaryota; kingdom Metazoa; phylum Chordata; class Amphibia; order Anura; family Ranidae; genus Pelophylax; species Pelophylax lessonae. The sequence goes on from NC_138770.1 coordinate 136,870,262, forward strand.
TGATTGTTTGGATGGGGGGGACCTGTTCCTTTTTTTTCTTGATCAGCCACCTGGCTGATTGAGGAAAAATAAGAGTAATTCATGGCCATCCTAAGTAAATGTGGCGACATATTATGTAACAGAAATACCAGGTAAAGCTGCTAGTTTCCCTTCTTTAGTGTCAATTCACACCGGAATCGCACAAGGAAGGCGCTCCACACCTGTGCGACTCTGCTTCTGCATTTGGGGTGTGGTTAGAATTACATTGACCCCCCGCAGCAGATCGCACACCCAGTGCGTGTTGAACGCAGTGTGGGAACTGTGCATGGGACACGTGTTTCCTGCACCGCATTATGGTGTGAACTGGCCCTTAGATTTCTTTCTGACTACATCAGACACAGAACCAGATCTGTGTGGACATGGTTAGGTTGTGTAGCCTCATTTCTTTTTCTAAGATACAGGATGCTGTGCTAACACACTGTGTCTTGTATCTCCCATGGTCAGATTAGCGGCATGGCCAGCACTTGATAATAGTGGCTTTTGGAAGCACCTTCTGGAAAGCTGTATGGAACGCAGCATACAGTGTGGAGAGTACTTCCCCGCTGTGTGTGATGAATAAACATATCCACTTGCTTTGGAAGATGAAGCCCCCTGCTATCCAGAAAAAGGACCATACAGAAGGCTTTGTGGTCACATGACCACAAAATAAAACAGAAAACCTACTAAACTGTGCTAATTTACTAATGCTATTGAGCGTATCGTATAGCAACTATATTTGCTGCCTTAACATATTATTTAGATAACATGGTCACAAATAGTTTAACTCTTTGAAGGTTGAAAATTGTTTTTTTTTTTTACATGGTCGCTCTTTTTTTGTTTTTAATGCTAAAAATAAAAATCGCACAGGTGATCAAATACCACCAAAAGAAAGCTCTATTTGTGGGGAAAAAAGGACGTAAATCTTGTGTGGGTACAGCGTCGCACGACTGCGCAATTGTCCATTAAAGTAACGCAGTGCCGAATCGCAAAATAGGGCCTGGTCAGGAAGGGGGCAAATACTTCCGGTCTTAAAGTGGTTAACCACTTAAGCCCCGGAGGATTTGGCTGCTGAAAGACCAGGGGGTATTTTGCGATTCGGCACTGCGTGACTTTAACGGACAATTGCGCGGTCGTGCGACACTGTACCTAAACAAATTTGACGTCCTTTTTTTCCCACAAACAGAGCTTTCTTTTGGTGGTATTTAATCACCTGTGCGATTTTTTGATCATGCGCTATAAACAAAAAAAGAGCGTCAATTTTGCAAAAATAACAATATTTTTCACATTTTTTTATATGAAATTCCCCCCAAAAAAAATGTAAAAATCGAAATTTTTTAACATTTTCGGCCAATTTGTTTTATGCTACATATGTTTGGTAAAAAAAATCGCAAAAAGCGTATTTTGATTGGTTTGCGCAAAAGTTATCGCGTTTACTAACAAAGGGAAAGATTTCTGTCATTTTTGGTGTTTTTTTTAACGCATAATGGCGGAGATCTGCGATTTTTTTTGCGGTACTGCGACATTGCGGCGGACAGATCGGACCCTTGACTGACATTTTTGACACTTTTGGGGTTACCAGTGACATTTCTACAGTAATCAGTGCTATACATATGCACTGTTACTGTAAAATTACACTGGCAGTGAAGGGGTTAACTTTATTTGAGAGGGAGGGGCTGTGTGTGTCCCTAGGGGCGTGATTCTAACTGCGATTGGCTGTGGCTTGAGCTGTAGCAACAATGATCAACGGTCCTACATAGTAGAACTGTGTGATCACTGTTTCTACACAGGAGAATGACAGGCAGCTTGTTTACACAAGCCGCCTGCCTTTCTCCCTCTCCCCCGACGATCGCTGAGTGAGCAGCGTACATCGGGTCCGCCGGTCCCACGCGCGGGGGGGGTCCGTGACCACGCGGGAGCGCGCCGCCGGCGGCACGCGCTCACTCCCCAGAGCCTCACAGGCTAGTGACGTACCGGTACGTCACTCTGCCTGTGAGGGGCTGACCGCCGCAGTATATGTACTTGCGGCGGTCGGCAAGTGGTTAAAAACGTGTTATAGACTTCCATCACCGTGTCAACTCTATTGCTTCCGCACACAGAAGCAGGAACAATTTGTGCGTTGGAATGATCAGAAAAGCGCACACTAATGCACATGTATAAATATGAATTTGGCCAAAAACAATTTATTTTTTGCATTCTTTTATATGACATTCTAAAAAAAAAAAATAATCAACATTTTTTAACATTTTAGGCCAATTTGTTTTTTGCTACATATTTTTACTAGTAATGGCGGCAATCTGCGATTTTTTGCGGAACTGCGACATTGTAGCGGACAGATCGGACCCCTAACTGACATTTTTGACACTTTTGGGGTACCAGTGACATTACTACAGTAATCAGTGCTAAAAATATGCACTGTTACTGTAATAATGCCAATGGCAGAAAAGGGGTTAATACTGTTGGTGATCAAGGGGTTAAATGTGACTGTGGGGGGGTTGGGCTTGTGAAATGATCACAGAGGCATGCAATCCTATATAGCAGGATCACATGGTCTCTGTGATCAATGCAGGGAGAAGGACGGACGGCTGCGTTTACTGTACATCAGCCGACCGCCCTTGTCCCTTGTCTCTTTTTCTCTCGCTTTTAGTGCATTCATTTCGCACCTCCGTCCCGCCCCCTCTAAGTCAGCTCTATAGCTCCATATATATATATATATATATATATATATATATATATATATATATATATATTCACTTCCTTCCCGCCTCCTCTAAGTCAGCTCTGCAACGTGTTGTAAAATTTTCCCACGGTGGTAACTCCTTCCCACCTCAGCCCCTCCTCCTCTCAGTCAGCTGTTCGCTAAGTCTCAGAATTTCATCGGACCTTCAAAATGTCTTGTGCGCATGCGCATCGGGGCTCGCACCAGCTGGGTTATGACGTAGCGTCACCGGAAGTGACGAGGTCTGCAATTTTCATGGGTCCGACAAAATTTTAGAACACCGGCTTGTTTTGTGTCGTTTCAGATGAAGTGGATGGAGGGCAGCATGGAACGTAGCGTCAGAGATGGTGTGACATCACCGGGATGTTAGAACCATTACGCGTTTCAGAGCATATGAAAAGCTCGTTCTGGGCATGCACACTCCTTTTTCAAGTGTAGTGAAAATGGACGGGAGCCAGGTTTAAATAGAGCGAATAGCAATTGGCCATAATATGATTGGATTGGAAAAAAGGGGAGGAGGGGGAGGAAAAAAAGGGAGGGTTTGGATGATAATACAATACATAAGGATGTATATAAGGATAATAGCAAAAAACACTATACACAATATATGCACATATGAAAGACATGAGAATAAAAGACATATGTAAATAGAATTAGTAAAAACACATATGCTAATAAATGTATGGAAAATATAATGATAAAATAAAACAGAGGACTATCTTTCAGGTCCCTAGAGAACCAGGAAATGATAGTGGTACACATACAGTGCCTTGCAAAAGTATTCGGCCCCCTTGAACTTTGCAAACTTTTGCCACATTTCAGATTTTAAACATAAAGATATAAAACTGTAATTTTTTGTGAAGAATCAACAACAAGTGGGACACAATCATGAAGTGGAACGAAATTTATTGGATATTTCAAACTTTTTTAACAAATAAAAAACTGAAAAATTGGGCGTGCAAAATTATTCAGCCTCCTTAAGTTAATACTTGCGATTACAGCTGTAAGTCACTTGGGGTATGTCTCTATCAGTTTTGCACATCGAGAGACTGAAATTTTTGCCCATTCCTCCTTGCAAAACAGCTCGAGCTCAGTGAGGTTGGATGGAGAGCGTTTGTGAATAGCAGTTTCCAGTTCTTTCCACAGATTCTCGATTGGATTCAGGTCTGGACTTTGACTTGGCCATTCTAACACCTGGATATGTTTATTTGTGAACAATTCCATTGTAGATTTTGCTTTATGTTTTGGATCATTGTCTTGTTGGAAGACAAATCTCCGTCCCAGTCTCAGGTCTTTTGCAGACTCCATCAGGTTTTCTTCCAGAATGGTCCTGTATTTGGCTCCATCCATCTTCCCATCAATTTTAACCATCTTCCCTGTCCCTGCTGAAGAAAAGCAGGCCCAAACCATGATGCCGCCACCGCCATGTTTGACAGTGGGGATGGTGTGTTCATGGTGATGAGCTGTGTTGCTTTTACGCCAAACATAACGTTTTGCATTGTTGCCAAAAAGTTTGATTTTTGGTTCATCTGACCAGAGTACCTTCTTCCACATGTTTGGTGTGTCTCCCAGGTGGCTTGTGGCAAACTTTTAACTACACTTTTTATGGATATCTTTAAGAAATGTCTTTCTTCTTGCCACTCTTCCATAAAGGCCAGATTTGTGCAGTATACGACTGATTGTTGTCCTATGGACAGAGTCTCCCACCTCCGCTGTAGATCTCTGCAGTTCATCCAGAGTGATCATGGGCCTCTTGGCTGCATCTATGATCAGTCTTCTCCTTGTATGAGCTGAAAGTTTAGAGGGACGGCCAGGTCTTTGTAGATTTGCAGTGGTCTGATACTCCTTCCATTTCAATATTATCGCTTGCACAGTGCTCCTTGGGATGTTTAAAGCTTGGGAAATCTTTTTGTATCCAAATCTGGCTTTATACTTCTCCACAACAGTATCTCAGACATGCCTGGTGTGTTCCTTGTTCTTCATGATTCTCTCTGCGCTTTAAACGGACCTCTGGGACTATCACAGTGCAGGTGCATTTATATGGAGACTTGATTACACACATGTGGATTCTATTTATTAGTCATTTAGGTCAACATTGGATCATTCAGAGATCCTCACTGTACTTCTGGAGAGAGTTTGCTGCACTGAAAGTAAAGGGGCTGAATAATTTTGCAAGCCCAATTTTTCAGTTTTTTATTTGTTAACAAATATCCAATAAATTTCATTCCATTTTATGATTGTGTCCCACTTGTTGTTGATTCTTCACAAAAAATTACAGTTTTATATCTTTGTTTGAAGCCTGAAATGTGGCAAAAGGTCGCAAAGTTCAAGGGGGCCGAATACTTTCGCAAGGCACTGTATATAGTTGCATCCGGGATATTCCAACGATGGCGTGAAGACAGAAAAACATGACTATATAATAGAAATAACTGTGGTGACACGATGTGTCATAATAAAAATTGTAAACATATGTAAGACACAAGAATGGGAAGTGCTGAAGAATGGTACCTGAAAGATAGTCCTCTGTTTTATTATTTATCTTTTCCATACATTTGTTAGCGTGTGTGTTTTTACTAATTCTATTTACATATGTCTTTTATTCTCATGTCTTTCATATATGCATATATTATGTATACTGTTTTGTTGCTATTATCCATATATATATATATATATATATACACTCAGCTGCAAGAAAAAGTATGTGAACCCTTTGGAATGATATGGATTTCTGCACAAATTGGTCATAAAATGTGATCTGATCATCATCATCTAAGTCACAACAATAGACAATCACAGTCTGCTTAAATTAATAACACACAAAGAATGAAATGTTGCCATGTTTTTATTGAACACACCATGTAAACATTCACAGTGCAGGTGGAAAAATTATGTGAACCCTTGGATTTAATAACTGATTAAACCTCCTTTGGCAGCAATAACTTCAACCAAACGTTTCCTGTAGTTGCAGATCAGACGTCCACAACGGTCAGGAGTAATTCCTGACCATTCCTCTTTACAGAACTGTTTCAGTTCAGCAATATTCTTGGGATGTCTGGTGTAAATTGCTTTCTTGAGGTCATGCCACAGCATCTCAATTGGCTTGAGGTCAGGACTCTGACTGGGCCACTTCAGAAGGCATATTTTCTTCTGTTTAAGCCAATCTGTTGTTGATTTACTTCTATGCTTTGGGTCATTGTCCTGTTGCAACACCCATCTTCTGTTGAGCTTCAGCTGGTAGACAGATGGCCTTAAGTTCTCCTGCAAAATGTCTTGATAAACTTGGGAATTCATTTATCCTTCGATGATAGCAATCTGTCCAGGCCCTGACGCAGCAAAGCAGCCCCAAACCATGATGCCCCCACCACCATACTTCACAGTTGGAAGGAGGTTTTGATGTTGGTGTGCTGTGCCTCTTTTTCACCACACATAGTTAACTTAACTTTGGTTTCATCTGGCCACAAAATATTTTGCCAGCACTGCTGTGGAACATCCAGGTGCTCTTGTGCAAACTGTAAACGTGCAGCAATGTTTTGTTTGGACAGAAGTGCCTTCCTCTGTGGTATCCTCCCATGAAATCCATTCTTGTTTAGTGATATAAGTATTGTAGATTCACTAACAGGGATGTTAGCATTTGCCAGTGACTTTTGTAAGTCTTTAGCTGACACTCTAGGATTCTTTTTCACCTCATTGAGCAGTCTGTGATGTGCTGTTGCAGTCATCTTTACAGGATGGCCACTCCTAGGGAGAGTAGCAGCAGCAGTGCTGAACTTTCTCCATTTATAGACAATTTGTCTTACCATGGGGTGATGAACAGCAAGGCTTTTGGAGATACTTTTATAACCCTTTACAGCTTTATACAAGTCAACAATTCTTAATCTTAGGTCTTCTGAGAGTTCTTTTGTACGTGGCATCATTCACATCAGGCAATGCTTCTTGTGAAAAGCAAACCCAGAACTGGTGTGTGTGTTTTTATAGGGCAGGGCAGCTGTAACCAACACCTCTAATCTCATCTCATTGATTACTCCAGTTGGCTGACATCTCACTCCAATTAGCTCTTGGAGATGTCATTAGTCCAGGGGTTCACATACTTTTTCCACCTGCACTGTGAATGTTTACATGGTGTACACCCCTCACATTTTTGTATTTTATCTTTTCATTTGACAACACTGAAGAAATTACACTTTGCTACAATGTAGTAAAAGTAATGAGTGTACAGCTTGTATAACAGTGTAAATTTGCTGTCCTCTCAAAATAAGTCAACACACAGCCATTCATGTCTGAACCGCTTGCAGCAAAAGTGAGTACACCCCTAGGTGATAATGTCCAAATTGGGCCCAGTTAGGCATTTTCCCTCCCTGGCTTCATGTGACTCCTTAGTGTTACAAGGTCTCAGGTGTGAATGGGGAGCAGGTGTGTTGAATTCGGTGTTATCACTCTCTCTCATACTGGTCACTGGAAGTTCAACATGGCACCTCATGGCAAAGAACTCTCCGAGGATCTGAAAAAAATAATTGTTGCTCTACCTAAAGATGGCCTAGGCTATAAGAAGATTGCCAGAACCCTCACACTGAGCTGCAGCACGGTGGCCAAGACCATACATCGGTTTAATAGGACAGGTCCCATCTCAGAACAGGCCTCGCCATGGTTGGCCAAAGAAGATGAATGCAGGTGCTCAGCTCAGCGTCATATCCAGAGGTTGTCTTTCAGAAAAAGGCGTATGAGTGCTGCCAGCATTGCTGCAGAGGTTGAAGGGGGTCAGCCGGTCAGTGCTTAGACCATATGCCTCATGCTGCATCAAATTGGTCTGCATGGCTGTCGTCCCAGAAGGAAGCCTCTTCTAAAGATGATGCACAAGAATGCCTGCAAACAGTTTACTGAAGACAAGCAGACGAAGGACATGGATTACTGGAACCATGTCCTGTGGTCTCATGAGACCAGGATAAACTTACAGTATTTGGTTCAGATGGTGTCAAGCATGTGTGGCGGCAACCAGATAAGGAGTGCAAAGACAACTGTGTCTTTCCTACAGTCAAGCATTGTGTCATGGTCTGATGCTGCATGAGTTCTGCCGGCACTGGGGAGCTACACTTCATGGAGAAAACCTGTACTGTGACAACATGTACTGTGACATACTGAAGCAGAGCATGGTCCCCTCCCTTCGGAGATTGGGCTTCAGGGCAATATTCCAACATGATAACAACCCCAAACACACCTCCAAGATAACCACTGCCTTGCTAAAGAATCTGATGGTAAAGGTGATGGACTGGCCAAGCATGTCTCCAAACCTAAACCCTATTGAGCATCTATGGGGCATCCGCAAATGGAAGGTGGAGGATTGCAAGGTCTCTAACATCAACCAGCTCCCTAATGTTATCATGAAGGAGTGGAAGAGGACTCCAGTGGCAACCTGTGAAGCTCAGGTGAACTCCATGCCCTAAAGGGTTAAGGCAGTGACGCAAAATAATGGTGGCCACACAAAATATTGACACTTTGGACCCCATTTGGATATTTCCACTTAGGGGTGTACTCACTTTTGTTGCCAGCAGTTCAGACATGAATGGCTGTGTGTTGACTTATTTTGAGGGGACAGCAAATTTACACTGTTATACAAGCTTTACACTCACTACTTTACCTTGTATCAAAGTATCATTTCTTCAGTGTTTAAAAGCTATAATAAAATATTTAAAAAAAAATGTGAGGGGTGCATTCATTTTTGTGAAATACTGTATATCCTTATGTATTGTATTATCATCCAAACCCTTTTTTTCCTCCCCTTTTTTCAAATCCAATCACTTTATGGCCAATTGCTATCCACTTCCATTTAAACATGGCTCCAGTCCATTTCCATTACATTTGAAAGGAGTGCGCATGCCCTGAACGAGCTTCGCGCGTGCTCTGAAACGCGTTGTGGTTCTAACATCCTGGTGATGTCACCCGCCATCTCTGATGCTGTGTTCCATGCTGCCCTCCATTCACTTCACCCGGAACGGCACAAAACAAGCTGGCATCTTTTCCTGCCAAACCGTGGCCACTGCAGACCTGGATCAGTGTGACTCATCTATACTCCATCGGGATACTCACTTCCCAGATGAGCCTTACTTTCACTGACTTCTTGTGAGTTCCTAATTGTTTTTATCATCATCCATTGCCAAATAAATATTACACTTAGAGGCGCTTTTCTGTTTTATTTACCCTTAGCTTCCACCCCTGGGAATGATTTCCCTAAGTGTTCAGCATGCTCCCCCTAGATTATCCTTTATATTTTTTTTCCCCCTTTTGAATCTTTTTAATACAGCCCCCTATTGGACATGTGCTACCTCTTAGAAAGAACTATACAGACTACCTTTAACAGGTCCTACAAATGGTAACCCTGAGCGCATATTGTACACATTTTCTCTACTTGTCTTGGGGTGTCTGCGTTTTAGATGAAGCAGTAAAGCTGATATTTTTGGACAGCAGCAAGGTCAGTCTGAGGAGGGAGGGTAAAGCCCTGTACACACAATAAGAAAATTGGAAGTAAAATTTAGTCTGGCTTTCGACAGCCGATTACAAATTTTTGTACAACAAAAGCTGAATGCACAGGCTATAATATTTTTATTGTAAGTGAACACATCAGATTTTCATTTAATTAGTACTGTTTTCGTCCAAAAAAAATCATGAGAGCAAGACTACGCAAACAAAAGAAAACATACAAAACAATTCAACGCATGACATCACTTCTAAAGTTGAATTCTGTCGTACGAGAATTTTCGTATGAAAGTAATCTCTTCACTTTCCATATGAGACTAGCATGGAACAAAAAACAGACGAAAATTAGTCCGATAATCGGATAGTGTGTACGAGGCTTTAGGCTAGCAGATTTTGATGGACTTGACCAACAAATTGAAGCTGAACTCCAGATAATACCTAAAGTGGAACTTCACCCAAAAGGGTTTTGACAGGTACCTGCTCCTACTTCCACTCAGAACGCCTAGGCGATCCTAGAGAAGTTCTCATCCCCCCCCCCCCCGGCCTCCCCCTCTGCAGTCTTCTGAGACTTGTCACAGGACCATTTACAATGTGCAGCATGGCTCATGTATGTGCAATGGGCACCCATCTGTGAAGCTGCAAACTGTAACAGCTGGGTGTGCACAGGTAAGATGGTGGATGAGCACAGTGCAGGATCCTGGGACAAGTGAGTGTCTGTTTAATAAAAGTCAGCAGCTACAGGTTTTGTAGTTGCTGACTTAATTTTTAGAAAAATAACTGGAGATTTTGTTTCTACCTTTTAGGATAAATGTTTACATAAATGAATAAAAGCTGACCATTTTAATCACCCCTCTCAATGTTAAATGCTTTGTCTCTCTAACCCTCTACCACTTTATCTGTTTAAGGAAGATGAAAAATAACAGTTTTAGAGCCCATTCACACTAGCACGACTTGTGAGGCGACTTGTGTTGCCCCAGGTCACCCCAGGTCGCTTGACATAACAAAAGCAATGTTAATCAATCAGTGCCATCTTAATTGGCACTACTAAAGTTGCTCCGACTTCAGAAAAGGGTCCTGTACTACTTTGAGGCGACCTGTGATCCGACCTGTCCCATATACTTCAATAGGAGTCGCCTCCTTATCTTAATTGACACGACTTGTTATCAGACTTTCCAGGAAGAAGAAAGAGATTAGCCAGGCATTCCCCACATTGCAGCCATGCCTATTTGGTGTGTATATATATATATATATATAAACATATATATATATATATATATATATATATATATATATATAATGTGTAATGGTATATATATTCCATTATCTCTGCTTGGTCTGTGTGAGTGGCACTGGGGGACACAGATAAGTGGCACTGGTGGACACTGATTCATGGCACTGATACGTGGCACTGGTGGACACTGATTAGTGGCACTGATTTGTGGCACTGATACATGGCACTGATACGTGGCACTGGTGGACACTGATTCGTGGCACTGATTCGTGACACTGGTGGACACTGATCCGTGGCACTGATACGTGGCACTGGTAGACACTGATTTGTGGCCCTGATACGTGGCACTGGTGGACACTGATACGTTGCACTGATACATGGCGCTGGTGGACACTGATTCGTGGCACTGATACGTGGCACTGGTGGACACTGATCCGTGGCACTGATACGTGGCACTGGTGGACACTGATTTGAGGCCCTGATACGTGGCACTGGTGGACACTGATACGTAGCACTGATACGTGGCACTGGTGGACACTGATTTGTGGCACTGGTGGACACTGATTTGAGGCCCTGATACGTGGCACTGGTGGACACTGATACGTAGCACTGATACGTGGCACTGGTGGACACTGATTTGTGGCACTGGTGGACACTGATTCGTGGCACTGATACGTGGCACTGCTGGACACTGATTTGTGGCACTGATACGTGGCACTGGTGGACACTGATTCATGGCACTAATACATGACACTGATACGTGGCACTGGTGGACACTGCTACGTGGCACTGGTGGACACTGATTTGTGGCACTAATACGTGGCACTGGTGGACACTGATTTGTGGCACTGATATGGGGCACTGGTGGACACTGATTCGTGGCACTGGTGGGCAGTGGCACTGGTGGACACTTATACGTGGCACTGGTGGGCAGTGGCACTGGTGGACACATACGTGGCACTGGTGGACACTGATACGTGGCACTGGTGGGCAATGAGGAAATGAGTAAAAAAAACAAAAAAGGGGAATTAGGTCACAACACATTATATTCTGATCAGCCAAACACAAAGTCATCTGTCATATAAGCCACAAGTCGCGGTAAAGTTGCGGTAAAGTCGCGGTAAAATCACGGTAAAAAGTCGCTCCGACATGGGGCGACTTATGGTCGCGGCAGTGTGAACCGGCTCTTACTGGCTAGATCATCAGATGAAAATAAAGGAAAAATACACAAAAAAAAAATCTAGTGCAGCCACCACATGTAAGAGTTGCAAAGCTGAATTTTAATAAATGTTTTTGTTTAAAAGAGAAGTTTTTTTTTTTTCAAAATCATATATACCTAGTCGGAAGCAACATCTGACCCCGATTGCGATTGCTCAGTTCTCAGAGCTCCATGAGCAGAGAACTCACAGGAACACTGGGCTGTGGAGGGGGCGAGAGCTGCCGGCTCAGGTTCTCAGTGGCTCACTGAGAGCCTGAGCCAGGTGCCAGTCCAGGGTTGTGGGCGGATGCTGACTTTTTTGCCATGATCTTGCCCTAGCGCTGTCTGATGTAAACGGGTCACAGGAGTAGAGAACGAACTTCACTTCTGTGATCCCCAGGAGAAGTACCAAAGCCAAACAAGCTGCTTTATTAATGAAACCTAAAAAATGTCATCAAGTTCACTGAGAAGGATTATGCTCACAGAAGCAGTACAGAAACAGGTAGGAATCTAAGATACAGTTTACCAAGGTCTTTGCAAGGTATTTATTTCACCTCAAGGAAATACCATGTCCCCTAACCTGGAGACTCACATTACGTATCAAATGTTAATATTTCATAGAGGTGTATTTTTAATGCAAAATACTTGGCTTTGTCCAGTTTCTTACAATGAATAGTGAAACAACAATTGTGAGACGAATATAAGTAACAATCAGAGAAGCCAGAATTTATTATTAATATTTTTTTCTTTATTCTAAAACCTTGAAAAAACTCATTGATATTTTAAAATTGTATCTGGGATGTCTGGCTGGCTTATTTATTAAAGTCAAAGGCAAGAAAGTTGCCGCTCTTTCAAAACAATCTCACCAAACCGATCAAAGGCAGGCAATAAATAATAAAAATCTGTTCCATGGTGCCACTGAGGGATTAAAAGAATGGAAAATAGCTCAAAGTCCATTTTTGTTCCCACTACCTTATACCAGCAACAGACAAAATCAAAGAGTGGATCCCAGGCATAAGGGAGAATGTAAAATAATGTGTCTTGTATTACCTTGGCAGTGGCACAGCATGGGTCACTCCAAGGTTGATGATCTGGTTCAGGACTTTGGGAAATAAATGCGGAAAAAAAAATAAATACTGTTGCTAGGTTAGTGAGGCTGATTATTTATTTGGCTGATTGTGGTAGAAACAAAAATTCTATATATAAAAAAAATGTGTGTGTGTATATGTATATATATATATGTATATATATATATATATATATATATATATATATATATATATACACAGGTACACACTATATTGTCAAGAGTATAAGGACGCCTGCCTTTACATGTACATGAACTTTAATATTGGGTTGGCCCACCCTTTGGAGCTATACCAGCTTCAACTCTTCTGGGAAGGCTGTCCATAAGGTTTAGGAGTGCGTCTATGGGAATGTTTGACCATTCTTCAAAGGTGCATTTGTGAGGTCAGGCACTGATGTTGGACAAGAAGCCCTGGCTTGCAGTCTCCACTCTAATTTATACCAAAGGTATTCTATTGGGTTGAGGTCAGACCTCTGTGCAGGCCAGTCAAGTTCCTCCAGTCATTTTAGAACAGGAAGTGGCCATTCCCAAAGTTGGGAGCATGACATGTTGCAAAATGTCTTGGTATGCTCCCACCTAAGAGTTCCCTTCACCGGAAATAAGGGGGCAAGCCCAACTCCTGAAATACAACCCCACACCATAATTCCCCTCCATGCGAGTACATCCCTCACATTTTTGTAAATATTTTATTATATTTTTTCATGTGACAACACTGAAGAAATGACACTTTGCTACAATGTAAAGTAGTGAGTGTACAGCTTGTATAACAGTGTAAATTTGCTGTCCCCTCAAAATAACTCCACACACAGCCATTAATGTCTAAACCACTGGCAACAAAAGTGAGTACACCTCTAAGTGAAAATATACAAATTGGGCCCAATTAGCTATTTTCCCTCCCCGGCGTCATGTGACTCGTTAGTGTTACAAGGTCTCAGATGTGAATTGGGAGCAGGTGTTGGCCTAAAATGATAAAAAATTTTGATTTTTACATTTTTTTGGGGGGAATTTCATATAAAAAAATTTGAAAAATATTGTTGTTTTTTCAAAATTGTCTCTATTTTTTTTGTTTATAGCACAAAAAGTAAAAATCGCACAGGTGATCAAATACCACCAAAAGAAAGCTCTATTTGTGGGGAAAAAAAGGACATCAATTGTATTTGGGTACAGCATTGCACGACCGCGCAATTGTCCGTTAAAGTAACGCAGTGCCAAATCGCAAAATATGGCCTGGTCAGGAATGGGGTAAAAGCTTCCGGTCATAAAGCGGTTAAAAATATGCTCATTGAGAATTTTTTTGTTAAAGATATGTAGCTAAATACATTTTGGCCTAAATATATGACAAAAATTGAATATATTGGATATTTTTTAACTGTCAAAGTAGAAAAATATTATTATTTTTTCAAAATTGTCGCTTTTTAATTAATATTGCAAAAAATTAAAATCGCACAGGTGATCAAATACCCCCAAAAGAAAGCTCTGGTTGTGGGAAAAAAAAGATGTAAATTTTGTTTGGGTACGGCGTTGCATGACCGCGCAATTGTCAGTTAAAGTCGCACAGTGCCGAATCGCAAAAAGTGGCCTGGACGTAAGACAGCAAAATCCTCCGGTGGTAAATTGGTTAATATTGGGGAAAGCAATCATGGGATGTGTAGTAGGAGGAGAGGTCAGTTCATGTGACCATGATTATATATGGCTGCTGAAGCCTCAAACCCAAACTTCAGAACTAGTGCTTCCGAGGTTTGCAGGGCAGTATATAAAATCAGCAAATTAAAAAATCCTTTGACAAGTCCGTTCAGAAATAAAATATATTAATAATAAATAATACAAAAACAAGTTGTGCATTTATACATTGTAACTAACTTGCACATTTGTTTTTACATGAGGGTTTTGTAAAGCTTTTAGCTTTACACCTTTCTGGAAGGTTAAACAGTTACAAGCTGTACTGAATATAAATAATACGAAGATAGCAGGAGGCTGATACAAGGTCAACGTGAGTCGTTTTATACAGCGCTAATCTTTAACTGTGCAAAACACATTATAGAGCATCATCCAGATGACAGAGCATGGAGGTCAATGGGACAGGTCGGCTACCCACCTCCACTATTAGCCCATCATCCTGCCTGACGTGTAAAGAGGCTGATTTCCTTCCACTGTTCTAATAGCCACTTGCACTTTCTAATTATACCTACTGCTCTTTTAAGCTCATTAACACTGTTGTCAGATCTGCTGGTGATAATTTAGAAGCTCGATTGTGCTCCATATAAATCGTGTTTTGCCATGTCGATGTGTTATCTCAAGGAGTCAATAACAGTTTTCTCTCATGGCTTTTGCCAATAATGGTTTACTTTAAAGGCTGGGTTCCCCTACATCAGCCAGAATAAGAATGGTACTTTTCAGCTTTGCATCATGGGAAATCACATTCCAGAACATACTGCCGTCTGTGTTATTCTAATATTACATTTGCCAACTGCCTTCTGTAGCTTTACTGCTAAAGTGCAGCTCGGCTGCACGGGATCACTTATACAGGTGTATCTCCAAAAATTAGAATATCATCAAAAAGTTAATTTATTTCAGTAATTAATTTCAAAAAGTGAAACTATATATATAGAGTGATATATTTCAAGCATTTTTTTCTTTTAATTTTGATGATTATGGCTTACAGTTAGTGAAAACACAAAATTCAGTATCTCAGAAAATTAGAATATTACATAAGACTAATACAAAAAAAAAGGATTTTTAATACAGAACTGTTGGCTTACTGAAAAGTATGTCCATGTACAGTATAGTATGCACTCAATACCAGATCGGGGCTCCTTTTGCATGAATTACTGCATCAATGCGGTGTGGCATGGAGGCGATCAGCCTGTGGCACTGCTGAGGTGTTATGGAAGCCCAGGTTTTTTTGATAGCGGCTTTCAGCTCATCTGCATTGTTGGGTCTGGTGTCTCTCATCTTCCTCTTGACAATACCCCACTCCTCCATGACAACATCACAGGGCTGGTGGATCTTAGAGAGGTTGCGCTCCTCCACCTTCCGTTTGAGGCTGCCCCACAGATGCCCAATAGGTTTTAGGTCTTGAGACATGCTTGGCCAGTCCATCACCTTTACCCTCAGCTTTTATAGCAAGACAGTGGTTGTCTTGGAGGTGTGTTTGGGGTCGTTATCATGTTGGAATTTTGCCCTGCAGCCCAGTCCCTGAAGGGAGGGGATCATGCTCTGCTTCAGTATGTCACAGTACATGTTGGCATTCATGGTTCCCTCAATGAACTCTAGCTAACCAGTGTGGGCAGCACTAATGCAGCCCCAGACCATGACACTCCCACCACTATGCTTGACTGTAGGCAAGACACACTTGTCTTTGTAGTCCTCACCTGGTTGCCGCCACACACGCTTGACACCATCTGAACTAAATAAGTTCATCTTGGTCTCATCAGACCACAGGACATGGTTCCAGTAATCCATGCCGCTAATCTGCTCATCTTTAGCAAACTGTTTGCTTGCTTTCTTGTGCATCACTTACACATCATCTGTTTTGGACTATATTAACACGTGCATTGACAATGTCACTACCGTCAAACACGTGAAATGGTTTCCCAACCAGAAGCCATGGATGAACTCTGAAGTCCGTCTCCTGTTGAAAGCAAGAGATGCTGCCTTTAAATCTGGCAGTGTAGAGGACTATAACAGAGCCAGGTCCAACCTGAAAAGGGGCATCAGGAAAGCAAAGCTCATATTCAAATTACACATAGAAGAGCACTTCCACAACTCTGACCCCAGACGCATGTGGAAAGGCATCCAGTCAATCACAGACTACAAACCTACAGCTCAATCAACCAGCAGTGCCTTTCAACCGAACGAACTTAATCACTTTTTTGCTCGTTTTGACCAATGCACAGGACATATTACACCAACCATGGACTCTGCTATTATTTACAGCTCACTTTCATTCTCTATAACGGACGTCTATTCAGTGTTTAGCAGAGTGGATGCACGTAAGGCAGCTGGCCCAGATGGCATACCGGGACGTGTTCTCAGAGCATGCGCTGGACAACTGGCACATGTTTTTTCTGACATTTTCAATCTGTCACTGGCTCAAGCCACAGTACCAACATGCCTGAAGACCACTACTATCATACCAGTGCCTAAGCACTCAGCTGCTGAATACTTGAACGACTTTCGCCCAGTTGCACTCACCCCTATTGTTATGAAATGCTTTGAGAAACTGGTCCTGAATCACCTTACTGCGGGCCTACCACCTACACTGGACCCACACCAGTATGCCTATCGCCCGAATAGGTCAACTGAGGATGCAGTTTCCACAGCTCTTCATTCTGCTCTCACCCACCTGGATAAGAGCAATACATACATTAGAATGCTGTTCATTGATTTTAGCTCTGCTTTCAATACAGTCCTCCCCACTGTACTGATCACTAAGCTCAGGGAACTGGGTATCTGCACCTCCATTTGCAGATGGATTCTGGACTTTCTCACCAACAGACCCCAATCTGTCAGGTTGGGAAACCAGGTATCCTCAACCCTCATTCTGAACACTGGCATACCGCAGGGCTGTGTCCTGAGCCCACTGCTCTACTCCCTGTTCACCCACGATTGTGCTCCTCTGTATAAATCCAACATCTTTATCAAGTATGCGGATGACACCACCGTGGTCGGCCAGATTGAAAACAATGAGGAATCGGCCTACAGGGAAGAGATCTGTAATCTGGCAGTATGGTGTGCCACCAATAATCTGACTCTCAATGCCACAAAGACCAAAGAGCTCATTGTGGACTTCCGGAAATCCAACAGCAGGAGACATCTACCAGTCAACATCAATGGAACCGAGGTAGAGCGAGTCTCCAGCTTTAAGTTCCTGGGAGTTCACATCTCTGAGGATCTGTCCTGGCAGCTGAACACGTCAGCTCTGGTAAAAAAAGCACAACAACGTCTGTATTTCTTGAGAAGTCTCAAGAAATCTCATTTGTCCCCGGGGATTTTAACGAGCTTCTACCGCTGCATCATTGAGAGCATCCTGACCAACTCCATCACTGTATGGTACGGAGGCTCCACTGTGAGTGAACGTAAAGCACTGCAAAGGGTGGTCAAAACTGCTCAACGCATCACTGGCACCCAATTACCTGCCATTGAGCACCTTCACCACAGCAGATGTTTGCGCAGAGCTCACAACATCATCAAGGATTCTTCGCATCCCAGTCATAAACTGTTTAACCTCCTTCCATCAGGAAGGAGATACAGAAACTTGCGCACTAGAACCAGCAGGTTCAGGGACAGCTTTTTTCCATCCACCATCATATTACTGAACTCAACATTACACCGCTAATCATTACAAAACAAACACAAACAAAAGACTGTATATAACCTCTGTACTATACATGTACATACTACATAGTATATCTTTTCACTCCTTAGTACATCTGCACTATTTATATCTGTATGTATCTTTATCATTACAGTACATTTTGCCCAATATTTCACATTCATTTGTGTATATATATTTTTTAATTATGCTAGATGGTTATCTGCACTGTAAATATGCTAGATATTATCTGCACTTTTGCACGATTGCTACATTTTGCACTTCTGGTAGATGCCAAACTGCATCTCGTTGCTGTGTACCTGTACTATGCAATGACAATAAAGTTGTATCTATATCTATCTATCTTTAGAAGAGGCTTCCTTCTGGAAAGACAGCAATGCAGACCAATTTGATGCAGTGTGCGGCGTATGGTCTGAGCACTGACAGGCTGACCCCCCACCCCTTCAACCTCTGCAGCATAGGTGGCAGCACTCATATGTCTATTTCCCAAAGACAACCTCTGGATATGACGCTGAGCACGTGCACTCAACTCCTTTGGTAGACCATGACGAGGCCTGTTCTGAGTGGAATCTGTCCTGGTAAACCGCCGTATAGTCTTGGCCATCGTACTGAAGCTCAGTTTCAGGGTCTTTTAGCCTAGGCCAGATTTATGTAGAGCAACAATTCTTTTTTTCAGATCCTCAGAGAGTTCTTTGCCATGAGGTGACATGTTGAACTTCCAGTGACCAGTATGAGAGAATGAGAGCGATAACACCAAATTTAACACACCTGCTCCTCATTCACACCTGAGACCTTGTAACACTAATGAGGGAGGTAAAATGGCTAATTGGGCCCAATTTGGACATTATCACTTAGGGGTGTACTCACTTTTGTTGCCAGTAGTTTAGACATTAATGACTGTGTTGAGTTATTTAGAGGGGACAAAAAAATGTACACTGTTATACAAGCTGTACACTCACTACTTTACATTGTAGCAAAGTTGTCACATTAAAAGATATAATAAAATATTTACAAAAATATGAGGGGTGTACTCACTTTTGTGAGATACTGTACGAGATTTGTATCATCGAATACGGGGCGCGTGCCCACTACCCCAGCTGTGCTGTCATTTGCTACAGTGCAACCACGTCCCAGCCAATGATTTATGACCAGAACCCACCAATCAGCTGAGTGAATTACATAAAAGAGCCCTGTGTAAGTAAACAACACAGAACTCTCTACTGATGGTAGTGATGTGCCATTTTTTTTCTCCCTGCAAAGCAGGGGCTGTAAGCCGGCACATTGCTTAGTAAAATCAGCACACACAGTAAACACTGTTAGGCACACATTTAACCCCTTGATCACCCTAGATGTGAACCCCTTCCCAGTCAGTGTCATTAGTACAGTGACAGTGTATAGTAATATCACTGATCACTTCACTAGTGTCACTGGGGATGTCAGTGGCAGTTAGTCAGTCCCCCCCCCCCCCAGTGTCAGTTAGTGTCATATTCCCTGCCCACTTCGCAATCCCATTACAAGTCACTGATCCCCGCCATTACTAGTATGAAAATAAATAAACATTCCAATATATATACAATAGTTTGTACATGCTATAACTTTCATGCAAACCAAGCAATATACACATATTAGGACTTTTTTTTGTTTTTTTTTACCAAAGACATGTAACAGAATACAAAATGTATTGGCCAAAATTCATGAGGAAATTTGATTCTTTTTATTTTTTTTATTCAACATGTTTTATAGAAGGAAGTAAAAAATATTGTTTTTTTTATGTATTTTTCATTTATATCAAAAAAATAAAAAAACCCAGTGGTGATCAAATACCACCCAAAGAAATCTGTGTGTGTATCTATTTGTGTGAAAAAATGATATACATTTCAATTGGGTACAGTTCTTTCCTGACAGACTCCATGGCAGCCTACGTGTGGGTTAGTCCCGCCTCCTCCTACCTCATAGGACCCCACTCCCATAAATTTCACTCTGCCCCAGAGACCATGTTCATTTTTTGTCCTCCTCCTGTTGGATGGATATCAAGTCTTACCTCATGAAGATTTTCGGTCTATTTCCTGGTGATTTACACGATCGATTCCAGGCTGAATTCCTGAAGAGTCCAGTACGCCCTAGCTACTAGCGGGGTAGGACACGGGTGTGCAATCCCATGCATTGGAGAAGCATAAAGCCTGGCCACTGGTGGGCAAGCTGAATATGGCCAATCGTCCTAGCTACTAGCGGGAGGCCCATTAATACACCCCGAATCGATGCACTGGAGGTTTTCGTGTCCCAGGTCAGACCGTGGTTCGGAGCGTGCTTGGTAACGTATGGCAGCCATTTTTTGTATATGTATTTTGTCTTGCGGTGTTTTGGAACGCAGGTGCGTTTCATCTTGCGGCCCGGCTCTTCCTGTGTCCCAGCGCAGCTTCCGGGTCCCCGCTGGGTGTCTGGGGGCGGTGCTGGCGCAGTGGAGTGGCTGTTCGTGCTCCCACATGCGCACGGATGCTGTCTGTCACGGGGGGGCGGTGACATCATCATCTGGCGGCAGATTTAAAACTGCTATCACAGTGGATCACATTGGGATTGTACTGCGGGCATATGCGGCGGCTTCCCTGTGTTTGATCGTTCTCTGCTAGTGGTAAGCTTAATCCTGCTGGATGTCTGTGTGCTGTCTGTGGTGTATGCAGCACTTCCTTATTCCTGTGTTTATTAGTCTTCCTGTTAAGAGCAGTATGGATACTTCACCGCCCCCCAGTGGCCAACCCTTACTCTACAGGTAAGAGTGGTATTATTTTTACCTATCCCTGTACGGTTCGGATTTAGGGCAGTAGGGGTAATTTTTCCCTTTTCTCTTAGCCCTTCTAGGTCTGATAAACAAACTAAAGCACTCGAAGATAAGGACCTTACTAGGTCACAACGTCATCACACTTCTCCTGGCACTAGTCGCCACAAGTCTTTTACCAAACATCACAGGGAAGGCTCCACGGTTACATCAGCACAAAGACACCCTGATAGAAGATCTTGCTGGGGTTGTGCAGCACGTGTTTCTGATGGCAAATCAATATGCGATGCATGTTTTGCCCATGCCTCTAGAGAAAGGGGGAATGATAACCAGCAGGTGGAATCCCTGGTTAGACGGGTGGTCCAAGAATCCCTACAAAACCTGGAGGTTGACAGCACCTGTAGCCCCTCGGCTGGTAGGGCAGACATCCCTGTTAGGGATAGCCTCAGTACTCCCGGCCCTTCTCAGCAGAGCATTTCCAGCTTCAACTCCTCGGATAGTGAGGACGAATGGGATACTCCTGGCACAGGCTTTGATTTTGCCTTGGTCCCTACCCTGGTTAAGGCAGTAAAGGGAGCCCTAAAGTGGGAGGAGCCAGTAGAGTCACCATCTAAACAAAGAAGGTACTTCAAGCACCTAAAGAAAGAGCACCATAACTTTCCATTTTAAGGTGAACTTGGTGAAATTATCTCGGATGAGTGGGGATGTGCAGAGAGGAAAAATTCTCTGGTATCCAAAGTTTCCAGGATGTACCCATTCAAGAGTGAGGATGTGAAGCACCTGGAGTCAGTGCCCCTAGTGGACGCCGCCCTCATGATATTAGCGAGGCACGTCACTCTTCCACTCAAAGACACAGTGTCTTTTAAAGATGGGCTGGAAAGAAGAATCGACACTGACCATAAGAAGATTTATGTGTCTGCTGGAATGGCTTGTAAGCCAGCCCTAGCCATTGCGGCTTTATCCAAGGCCATGGAGGCCTGGACAATAGAGGTGGATTCGGATCTAAGGCCTGTATCAGAAGAAGTAGCCAGAGCTTCAGCAGTGAATGAGCTCAGAGTGGCGGCTTCTTTTCTGGGGGAGGCTTCCCCAGATATTATTCGTCTGGTGGCCCGAGGCAATGCTCTCTTCAGTGACAGCTAAATGGGCTCTATGGCTGCGCCCCTGGCTGGCTGATCCTTCCTCCAAGCAGGCTTGGTGCCGTATTCCATTCGAAGGGTCTTCCTTGTTCGGGAACAAGCTGGAGAGCGCTATTTCATGAGCCACGGGCCGTAAGTCGGGGTTCCTCCCGCAGGATCGTCGTCTGCTGGGTCAGAGAAGGACACAGTCCAGACAATCTTCGGATAGAGCGAAGGATGCTCGAAGTTACAGACCTGATCGTGAATTCCGGAAAACATGGAGGAAAAATCCATCTTCAAACCAAAAGGCTTCCAAAGGAGGCTCTTCTAGTAGCCAGGAAGCGGCTAAGTTCTTTTGATGTTGGGCCTGTCCAGACGTTTCAGGTCGGTGCTCGCCTTCTCCGGTTTCAACACGTCTGGGCAACCTCGATAAAAGATTTTTGGGTCATCAGGACAATCTCTACAGGACACACTTGGTCGTTCTGCAGTCCACCTATCCTCAAGTTCCTTCCCACAGCTCTTCCACGGTCGGAAGAAGAAAGGCAAATCCTTTCGGCATACGTAGATGCGCTGCTGCTTCAAGGCGCAGTAGTTCCAGTACCAGCCAAAGAGAGGTTTCTAGGCCTCTATTCTCCACTCTTCTTAGTAATGAAGAAGAACGGCTCCTGGAGACCGGTCATAAACCTCACACATCTAAACTCCTTTATAAAAAAGGGAAAATTCAAAATGGAGACACTATTGACAATCCGCCAGGCGGTTCAGCCAGGAGATTGGCTTGTGTCAATAGACTTGAAGGATGCATATTTCTATGTGCCTATAGCAACAGAGTTACAGAAATACCTGCGGTTTGCTGTGGATCAACACCATCTTCAGTTTACATGTCTCCCATTCGGGCTCACAACATCTCCTCCAGTATTTTCAAAACTCTAATTGGCTGTGATAGTCCTGATCAGAATCAAGGGAGTGCGTCTTCACCATTATTTAGACAACTTACTACTTCTGTCGCAAGATCGAGAGCAACTCCTGGTTCACAGAAATCTAGTCACGGCGACTCTTCTCGAGTTCGGCTGTTTGCTAAACTTGGAAAAGAGCCATCTGGAGCCCACACAGGCACTTATCTTTCTCGGGGCTCAATTCAATACAGTCAAGGGCACCATCTCCTTGCCTCTAGAGAAAATCCTGATTATCAGAGACAGAGTACAGCTGGCCATGTCAACATCTCATCTCCGGGTCTCACAGTGCCTCAAAATAATAGGTACTATGGTGGCCACGACACCTATGGTGAAATGGGCTCAATGGAGGATGCATCCTTTTCAAACAGGATTTCTTCGCCAATGGTGCCCAGGCGACATGGATCTTCTGATTTGGATTTCCCCAGTAATGTGGCACAGTCTCCTGTGGTGGTTGCAGAAGAGGAATCTACTCAATTGCCATTCTATCCTTCCCATCTCTTGGGTCACAATAACCACGGACGCAAGCAAACACAGGTTGGGGCGCTCACTGCCTATCAGAGATAGCCCAGGGCAAATGGAATCCTCGGTTACACAGGGAAGTTTCGAACATCCTGGAGCTTCGAGCAGTGTTTCGAGCTCTCCAAGCATTTCATCACCTTACAGTAGGAACATCTGTCCTCCTGAGGCTGGACCATACGACGGCAGTGTCGTATATAAAGCGTCAAGGGGGAACTCGCAGTCACTCTTTATTGAGAGAAGTCGAGCCAATAATGGTCTGGGCTCAGAAATACTTATCCAACCTCACTGCGGTTTTTCTGCCAGGGACACAGAACATCCAGGCGGATTTTCTATCACGAGTCTCCATGGACAACGAGTGGAGTCTTCATGCCGATGTGTTTCAGTGGCTAAAATCCCTAGGGTTCCTTCCGGAAGTGGATCTGTTCCCTTCCCCATGCAACTTCAAGTTGGAGAAGTATTACACGAGATTCAAATGCCCACAAGCTTTCGGGGTGGATGCCTTAACAGAGCAGTGGAGGTTTCACAAGGCTTACGCCTTCCCACCAGTTCCGGTCCTCCTTCGATTCCTGACGAGACTCAGGTCGGAAGAAGTGGAGGCTCTTGTGATAGCCCCATATTGGCCGAACAGGCCCTGGTTTCCGATGCTGCTACAGCTGAGCTTTCGCGAGCCAGTCCCACTACCTTCCAGGCAGGATCTTCTGTCTCAGGGAACGGTGCTACACCCTTGCCCGGCCCATCTGCACCTGATGGCCTGGTTTTTGAAAGGGAAAGGCTGGAGGCATTAGGGTGTCCAAGTGGAGCTATCTCCACACTGTTGAATGCAAGAAGAGCTGGAACAAATAGAGTCTACGAAAGGATATGGAAGAAGTTCATGTCTCATATCTCCGGAAATATGGATGTGCAAGGCACTCCAAAGGTTTAACACATTTTGAGTTTTCTACAATCTGGCCTGGATCTGCCTTTATCAGTCAGTTCTCTTCGAGTTCAAGTGTCAGCTATCTCGGCTTTCACAGGAACATCCTGGGCAAAGCATCCTCTAGTGAGGCAATTTTTCAGAGGAGCTTCTAGCCTCAGACCACAAAGGAAGCCCAGATTCCCTAAGTGGGATCTTCCACTTGTTCTGGATTTCTTTGCAGACCTCAGAAGAGATAACCTGGTTCAACTCTCCATCAAAGAATTGTCTCTTATAGTAGCGTTACTGGTGGCAGTCGCCTCAGCAAAAAGGGTCTCTGAGCTAGGAGCTTTGGGATGCAAAGAACCCTTTTTTGTCGTTTTTCCCGGATTGGGTGGTTCTGATTCCCATGTTGGATTCGCATCCAAAAGTATCCTCTATTTTTCATGAAAATCAGGAAATTGTCTTGCCAACATTCAAATCCTCTGACTCTGCGACTCATCCACTGGATGTAGGGCAAATTCTGAAACTATATCTGGAAGCCCCATCTCATTTCCGCCATTCGGATTATTTGTTTGTCCTGTTCTATGGGAAGAATAAAGGCTTGTGTGCTTCATCTAGAACGATCGCATCTTGGATTGTCCAAGTCCATTCAATGGGCCTATAGAGCTAAAGGTTGGCTCCCCCGGAGGCGGTGACAGCGCATTCTACAAGAGGAATGTCGACTTCTTGGGCAGCGTTTCGTCATGTGGCTCCTGAAGTTGTAGCGGCCTCATGGTCCTCAATTCACACTTTCATGGCTCATTATTGTGTCAAGCCAGCTTCTTTATCATCTGTTGATTTTGGTTTGCGGATACTATCAGTTGATGGTGCAAATTAAATTTCTTTTGAACAGCAGATTGCCCACCCTGGTGTGTTTGGCTAGTTATTTCCCACACGTAGGCTGCCATGGAGTCTGTCAGGAAAACGGAAAATTTATATCAAATACTTACCGTAATTTTCCTTTCCTGATGGACTCCATGGCAGTCGGAGTCCCCACCCATCTGCCGGAGGAGGCTATTTTATGGAACATGGTCTCTGGGGCAGAGTGAAATTTATGGGAGTAGGGTCCTATGAGGTAGGAGGAGGCGGGACTAACCCACACGTAGGCTGCCATGGAGTCCATCAGGAAAGGAAAATTACGGTAAGTATTTGATATAAATTTTCCGTTTTATGACGTCGCTGTTTGCAGGTAAAGTAGCGCAGTGCTCTAAATTGCAAACAATTGCCTGGTCATGAAGGGGGTAAAAACCTTCTGGAGCTGAAGTGATTAAAGGACGGGAGGGAGAAAGGAATCCGCGCTAGGATAAATAAAATCACAGATAAAGGACACCTACCATCTGAGAAATGTGTCGGCAGCCATTGCTGATTTACATGGGCAAAGCATAGGTTCAGTAGTGTACTGAGGAGAATATTGTACTGGCATCATGGCAATAAGAAATAGTGCTGTTCTATACACATTTTATTTCTGATTCCCTGTTGTACAACTACCCATTGTGCCATGTGATTATTTTGGTAAGAATTATTGCTAGAATGCCCACGAGAGAAAGCATAGCAAGCACCTTCATATCTAGACCCACTAAGATTAGCAGATTTAGATGCTCTTGACTAATAAATAAAGCTTACACTTTATAAGCAGTTACAGCAATTTGTTTTTTTCTGTTGGTAAAAAAGCTTTTAGGCCCTGTTCCCACCTGAGCTTTTTTCAGCTCATAAAATGCTCATCTCTGAAGTCTCAAAACGCCCAACAAGCAAAAACCTATTAATTTCTCGTTCAAATGTTTTTTATTTCAAAAACCTTTTAATTTCAATGGCCCCTCTTCAAATATGAGCCTTTTGTCGCCTGAAGCAAAATGCCTGAAGCTCAAAAATCACATGGGCTTCTTTTTTGGCAGATTACAAGCGTTTTTGTTAGATGTCAATGCCTTCCTCCAAACACCTTAAAGAACGCCTGAAAAAACACCTGAAAAATGCCCAAAAAATGCCTAAAAAACGCCCAAAAAAACACATGAAAACAATATTCTCAGGTGTGGATAGAGCCTTACATAAATAAAAAAAAAAGCTGACTTTTGTAGGCCCCCTGTCAGTGTTCAGTGGTTTACATTATCCCTCTAACTGCTACTTTGTCTGAACAGTTTTGTTTGTTAAAGGAAGTTGAAAAATAACAGATGTACTGGCCAGATCAACAGGTGGGAAAAAAGTCTAAAATTTAAAATGAGTGCGGCCACCACATCTAAGAATTGATAATCTACAATTTAATACATTTTTGCTGTTGAGTCTAATATCATTTTAACCACTTCAATTCTGGTAGGTTTACCCCCCCCCCCTTCGTGACCAGGACATTTTTTCTGATATGGCACTGCGTTATTTTAACTGACAATCACGTGGTTGTGCGACGCTGTACCCAAATAAAATTTGTGTCCTTTTTTTTCTTACAAATAGAGCTTTCTTTTGGTGGTATTTTATCACCTCTGCGTTTTTATTTTTGCGCTATAAACAAAAAAAAAAAAAAACAAACAATTTTGAAAAAAAAAACACAATATTTTTTACTTTCTGATATAAAACATACCCAATAAAAAATGTAAAAATCTAATTTCTTCATCAATTTAGGAAAATAAAGAATACAAGAAAAAAAAAGGGGGGGGGGGCTTGATGATTTTCTTGGTACCATTAGACACATAAAAGAAAACAAAGTGATTTTATTGTAAAAATATACAAAATGACAAAGTGTTTATATAAAATAGGGATATACATTAAAAATTGTTACATTAAAGCATCCAAGTGACTTTTTTGCAGCTTATTTTGATTGTATATTCCTTTGTGTAATGTTTATATGTTTTAAACCACTCTTATAGTGATTATTATATATTTCTTGTTATAGAAAAATTCCTTTTCTCACCCCTGAAACTCCTGAAGAAGCAAGTAACCGCAAAACATGTTGAGTATTGGCTAGCTGTACTTCCATTTGTAAACATTACCACCTTGTACAAATTGGACACAATTTGTAAAGCACAGTTGAGCCCCTATAATGGGTGTAACAATTTTTTAATATATATCCCTATTTTGTGTAAAGACGTTGTCATGTTGTATATATTTTTAATATAATTATTTTGTTTTTATATGGTCTGACACGTGTCTAATGAAAATGAAAAATCCTCAACTCCCCCCCCCCCTTTTTTTTTTGTTTTCTTAACTGTAATATAGGATGTAAGTAATGTACGCATTTATAACTATAGATCTACGTGAAAAGAGCACAAAAACAATCAATTCCAGTTTAGGCCAATATGTATTCTGCTACATATTTTCAGTAAAAAAAAAAAAAAATCCCAATAAGCGTATATTGACTGCTTTGCGCAAAAAAAAAGCGTCTACAAACTATAGGATATTTTTATTTTTTTATTTATTTTTTACTAGTAATGGCGACAATCGCTGATTTATAGAGGGACTGCGATATTGCTTCAGACAAATCGGACACCTAACTGACACTTTTGACACTTTTTGGGGACCCGTGATACTAATACAGTGATCAGTGCTAAAAAAATTTGCATAATCACTGTACTAATGACACTGACAGGGAAGGGGTTAACATCAGGGGCGATCAAAGGGTTAAATGTGTGCCTAAGCTGTGATTACTAACTGTGTGGGAGGTGCTTTGACTGGGGGAAGGCAAAGATCCATGTTCCTGTTCCTGCTTAGCAGAAACACAGGATCAATACCTTCCCCTCTGACAGAACGATTATCTGGCTTGTTTACATGGGCATATTTTAGTTCTGCCTGCGTACTGTCTAATCAAGGGGCACCCCCGGACATCGAGTCCGCGGTACCCGCTGATGGGCTCTCGATGTGTATACTCACAGTGGGAGCAGGAGGCCAGCCACGTGTGTGTACGCCCCAGACCCAGACGTGTCAGATCACATAATAGGTATGTGATCTGGCACAGAGGGGCTGCCCTGCCACAGTAAATGTATATGGGGCATTTGCTAAGCTGTTAATATAACATCCAAAAAAAAAAACTTTTAGCAGGTTAAAAAACTACAGCAGTTCTCATTCACCTAGCTATAGCAAAATGCCACATCGTTGGGAATGGACAAAATTCAGGCATTACCTGGTGGAAAGCAAGCACCCCCACCCCCTCCCACTTCACACACATTTCTATTGTTCTATGTGCAGATGCTTGGGGGGGGGGGGGGTGTAGAGCAAGCAGGTGGGCTGAAGAAGTGTCTGAGTTTTGCCTGTTTAAAAAATCCAGCAATTGCTTGTAGCAGAAGTCATTGAGAGCTGCATCTTCTTTTTTAGCTGGTCTTTCCATTTTAATCATTAGCCATTTGTGTTTTCCAAACTGAAAAAAAAAAATAATTCTGTCTAGTAACAAAGCCCAGCACTAGCACCAGACTACTTCTGCATACTAGTGATCGACCAATATTGTTTTTTTATTGCCGATACTGATATTTTTCAGTCACCTGATATCGGTATCGGCCAATATTTTCGGACATTTAAAACTTTTTTTTTTTTTTCACAGGTACTCTGGTGGAGGAATATGGGGGTCTAAAATACCCCAAACCCCTCCTCTGCACTTAAAAGCATTCAAAATGCCAAGTTTGGCTGTTTTGAATGCTCACATTTTTTTTAATGTGCCGCTGAGTACCCGGAAGTGATGTCATGACATCACTTCCAGGTTTTTTACTTGGAGACCCGATCAGAGCCGAATGCGGCTTTGATCGGGTCTTCTCTTCGGCGGCCATGCAGGTCAGAGGCACAGGTCACGGAAGGCGGCGGGAGGCGTCCCCTCCCGCTCCTTGTAACGACAGCCGAGCGGCTTCTCAGCTGTATCGGTTGTCATTACAAGACAGCCGACCATCGGCTATGGACGCCGGTACTGGGATGATGCCTCTAGCTGCAGGCATCACTCCGGTACAAGTACTTTCCCAAAATATCGGCAATATCGGTAACCTCAGGGGTCGATTCCGATATATCGGGGAAAGTGCATATCGGCCTTGCCGATAATCGGTCCATCCCTACTGCATACCAAGACCAAGATGGTACAACCTCTACGGAGATAAGGGTTGAGTTCCTCCTCGGAGTCATTCAGTGGACTCACTCAGCTTTGGGTGTGTATCCTGATATTCACAGAACAGCAGTCTATAGTATAGGAAATACATTAACTGGACTAAAAAGACACATGGGTGCCAACAACATCATTTTTTTAGACATTCAGATCTCAATGCAGCCCATTGCATCAAATGGTCCTGTACAGAAAGGCACACAAATATTAGTAAATTAGTAGAAAAAAAATATATAAGAGTATTAAATGTGCATATGCTTGAATATTCCCATTATATCATTCAAATATTTGGCATTCTGGGAGCTAGAAGAATATTTACGCTCATATACAGTATGCATGTGAATTCACACACTATACTAACCATACTTGTGTTTATGGGCAGGAACTTTCTGCCAGGAAGATACGGTATTCATATACTGTATCAGTATCATCTGCAAGGACCCCAAAAAATAAATGTTTTTAATCCTGAAAATAATACATGAATGAAAGTATTAAAAAAAATATATATTTTTAAAGCTCTAACAAATTTCTTTTTTCAGATTATTGACTTTAAAGGTCATGCCATCTATTTCAGCAAGCATTCAGTTTGTACTGTTAGTATGACATTTATCTGAAAGTGTTTGACATTGGAATCAATTTATTGTGGAATTATATTTTGTTGTTTTATTTTAACTTATAAAACATAAACCTAGGTGATAGCACTGCTAAAATTAAATCCAATAAACCATATAAATATACAAACAGTAACTATAGAAAAATATTAGACAAGGAATAATTACAGTGCAATAGAGACGTAATAAATAATTGACGGTGCAATCCAAGGAGAACAGCTCCTATGGTGCAAAAGTTGTGCAAAAAAAAAAAAAACAAAACAGCTTCTCTATTCATTAAAGGTGCTTATGATAAAACATATCTTAAAGTGCAATGCATAAATAAGCACTCCTAAAGTGCAAAAGTCCAACATCATTATTACAGTGTGTGTCCTCTCCTTAGATATTGTGTGTGTGTCCTCTCCTTAGATATTGTGCTCCAATCACCAGGTGAAGTGTCTGCTCACCTCCATTATTGACCCACTAAGGGTCAGCACAGCAAAAATATGAAAGTACTTTATGGTGTCCAATCGCTATACAGCTCCACACCACTTGGCGGTGCTCCAAAATGACATATATGGGGAAAAAAGAGACATTCTCCAATAGTGCAGTACCCGAGTTAGACGATGCAATAAAGCACAAACCCATTAAACTCACATTTATTAAAAAAAAAACACAGCATATAAATACAATACAATTCCAGCAGTATTCCAATAGATCACATCAAACCTGCCCACTGCTTGGTACCTCTACGCGTTACGCCACATCCCTCGTGGCTTCAACTGGAGGAGAAACCAAGCGGTGTGAGTGGGGGCAATTTATAACGACTAATTTTTGCTGTGCTTACCCCTAGTGGGTCAATAATGGAGGTGAGCAGACACTTCACCTGGTGATTGGAGCACAAGATCTTGCATTGCACTTTAAGATATATTCTATTTTAGGCACCTTTAATAAGTAAAGACGCTGTTTTTTTTTTTTTTTGCACTATAATCATTCCTTGTCTAAAATGTTTCTATAGTTACTGTTTGTATATTTATATGGTTTATTGGATTTCATTTTAGCAGTCACATAGGTTTATGTTATATATCTTGAGGATGTGGGAACTCATTTAGTTGATAGCAGCAGCCTTTATTATTATTTTGGGTTCTTAATTTGGGGGGTAGTGCACATTTTTTTTTGGTTTAATATCTATTTTAACTTACCTATTGTCATTTCTTTTTACTGCTATTTATTTTTAAGAACTGTTAATTACCTCTTCAGTGTCTATTTCCATGTCAATAAGTGCAACCAGCACCCCTGTTGAACAAGTGAGGTCCTGGAAGACAATATTATAATTTAGACAGTGTGTAGCATGACCCACAGGGATGTACATGTGCTGTACTTCTAAAAAGAACACATTATCTTTATTATATGTCAAGAAAATGGGGCTTGTCCGATTATATATCCTTATGAGTTTAATTTAGACAATAAGTGGGTTCTGCGTCTGGTTATGTTTCTGTAAGACTTGTCCCGCTCTCTGTTAACTTATTTAGCCACTTCAATACCAGGCACTTTTTCCCAATTTCAGTGCAGCCATTTTTCATATTTCTGTGCTGCCACACTTCACATGCCTGATGGGAGGGGTCCTGCATGGCTCCGAAATGTTGCACTTACCTTGTTATGATGTGATCCTTTCACAATAAAAAGTTTTGGACTGCTATGCAATATCCATGGTATGCTGGTGAACATGTATATGGCGCTGCAGTGCTATCTGTCACCTGCTGTATCCAGTGGACACAGCAGATAGCAAATCATTGTACTAGGCCACCGCTGGTATCATGTGATCACTGTGACCAATCACAGCAGATCACATGACAGTTGTACACATTGAATGGCTTTCATTCAAAGCCAATCATTGTGAAATATTGTGGTGATCTCTGTGATTGGTCACAGTTTACATGGTACAGACAGTAAAAATGACAATGCATCTGTACCACGTGATAGCTGTGGCTAATCACAGCTTCACAATAGTACACACTGGATGAATGGATGCAATTCATAAAAAAATATTGCTTATAATGTAACAGTGATCACTGTTATAAGGAAATAAGTATACATGGTTACCAGCACACCATGGATCTTGCATAGCAGTCCAAAACTTTTTATTTTGCGAAAAGATCACATCATAACAAGGTAAGTGCAACATTTCGGAGCCACGCAGGACCCCTTCGTCAGGCATGATTTTTCTTGGGTACTATTGCACTTTAAACTATACTGGATAGTCTCTATGTTATATATCTGGACAAGAGATGTGATTCACTGGTTTCGAGATATTTATATTTACTGTGTATTGCCCATATGGTAACAATAGCTATAACACCACAAAATATTTAAAGGGGTAGCATATGAGATTATTACTACTTTACACCTTTATACTGTGGCAGCACCATCCATACCTCTTTCTATCTATAATATTCAGTTTCTTAGCTATTTGAATGGTTACATCATGGGCTACCCATGTACCCATGGTGTATTTGACTACTTTAAATATATAAAAGGAGGGAACACAGAATGGGAACACAGAATAAACATACAATAAAGCATTACCATGAATGTATCATTTCAAGGAAAGAAATAACACATTTTCAAAGGAAAAAAATAATCACACATATGCAATTTTTTTGCTCTTTTAATGTGTGTGATTTCTTTTAAATGACACATTAAAGGTAATAAAAAAAATGGAAAATCTAAGTGCATGTAAAATCCCTACAACTGTGCAACTAAATGACTAATGTGTAAAAAGTTTTATAAGCACTTGTTATTTTTCACCTTTTAAACGTAGGTGACTAACATAAATCATAGACTTCCAATGTGAGCTAATATCAACCTGTATTCAGTCTCTGCGGATCTTCCTCTCCTCTGTGCTCATCCACACTGTGCAATTTCACCCTAAGACCTAGTCAATGCTTGAAGTTGGGGGGGAGGGGGGGGGCACACATGTAGAACCGGTAGTTGAACTGCATTTTTACTGCCCTCAACCTCTCCCCTAAGTTGCAAAGGCAGCTGTACAGGGGTATACACATGGCAAAAATCATCTTCCCTGTCATGTTCACTGAGCAGTACTATCCAGCGAAAGCAACTCATTTACAGTATCTCACAAAAGTGAGTACACCCCTCACATTTTTATACATATCTTATTATATCTTTTCATGTGACAACACTGAAGAAATGACACTTTGCTACAATGTAAAGTAGTGAGTGTACAGCTTGTATAACAGTGTAAATTTGCTGTCCCCTCAAAATAACTCAACACAGGGCCATTAATGTCTAAACCGCTGACAACAAAAGTGAGGACACCCCTAAGTGGAAATGTCCAAATTGGGCCCGAAGTGTCAATATTTTGTGTGGCCGCCTTTATTTTCCAGCACTGCCTTAACCCTCTTGGGCATGGAGTTCACCAGAGCTTCACAGGTTACCACTAGAGTCCTCTTCCAATCCTCCATGACGATATCACAGAGCTGGTGGAAGTTAGAGACTTTGAGCTCCTCCACCTTCTGTTTGAGGATGCCACACAGATGCTCAATAGGGTTTAGGTCTGGAGACATGCTTGGCCAGTCAATCACCTTTACTTTCAGTTTCTTTAGCAAGGCAGTGATCGTCTTGGAGGTGTGTTTGAGGTCATTATCATGTTGGAATACTGCCCTGCGGCCCAGTCTCTAAAGGGAGGGGATCATGCTCTGCTTCAGTATGTCACAGTACATGTTGGCATTCATGGTTCCCTCAATGAACTGAAGCTCCCCAGTGCCAGCATCACTCATGCAGCCCCAGACCATGACACTCCCACCACCATGCTTGACTGTAGGCAAGACACACTTGTCTTTGTACTTCTCACCAACAACACAAACTTGCCACCATCTGAACCAAAAAATTTTATCTTGGTCTCATCAGACCACAAGACATGGTTCCAGTAATCCATGTCCTTAGTCTGCTTGTCTTCAGCAAACTGTTTGCGGGCTTTCTTGTGCATCATCTTTAGAAGAGGCTTCCTTCTGAAACGACAGCCATGCAGATCAATTTGATGCAGTGTGCGGCATATGGTCTGAACACTGGCAGGCTGACCCCACACCCCTTCAACCTCTGCAGCAATGCTGGAAGCACTCATACGTCTATTTCCCAAAGACAACCTCTGGATATGATGCTGAGCACATGCACTCAACTTCTTTGGTCGACATGTCCTGCTAAACCGCTGTATGGTCTTGCCCACCATGCTGCAGCTCAATTTTAGGGTCTTGGCAATCTTCTTATAGCCTATGCCATCTTTATGTAGCGCAACAATTATTTTTTTCAGATCCTCAGAGAGTTCTTTGCCACGAGGTGCCATGTTGAACTTCCAATGACCAGTATAAGAGAGTGAGAGCGATAACACCAAATTTAACACACCACTAACGAGTCACATGACACCGGGGAGAGAAAAAGGCTAATTGGGCCCAATTTGGACATTTTCACTTAGGGGTGTACTCACTTTTGTTGCCAATGGTTAAGACATTAATGGCTGTGTGTTGAGTTATTTTGAGGGGACAGCAAATTTACACTTATACAAGCTGTACTCACTACTTTACATTGTAGCAAAGTGTAATTTCTTCAGTGTTGTCACATAAAAAGATATAATAAAATATTTACAAAAATGTGAGGGGTGTACTCACTTTTGTGAGCTACTGTATGCAAAAGGGGCTGACTCACAAATGCTTGTGGTTGTGGCACAGTGGTGCAGGCAGTGAGGAAGCGACATAACTAACGCTTCCTCACCGCCTTTGAAACGCCCTATGAAAAGTGATTCACCACAGATCGCATTTCAGAGGGTTACCACAAGCCTTTTATGTGTACCAAATGACTCACAATAACACTATATATGGATGACATTGTATAATAATTTAATTTTTAAGATAAATATGCAGATTTTAGGAATATTGTATAAGATGAATAAGTACAAGTATGATGGGGTAATGTAGAAGGTAGTATGGAAGGAAGGTACGGTATATAGTAATGACCTGCAGCTTTTCACAAAGTGGTTTAATGATGAAACGTTTCGGGCTGATTGGCCAGGATAGCACATGCAGCGAGTCTCAAAAGAGGGACCAAGCAACTCCCCATCAGAGGAAGTAGGTGATTGAGCAGTTTATACTGGTGCCGGTCTATGTATCAGGGAAAGTGAATGCTTCTTGGTTTTTATTAAAAAAAAAAAAAAAAAAAAAAGTTGTTATAATATACTACGTTGCACGTCAATTGTTGGGCAATATACAGTTCAGTTACAAAACTAAGTAAAGTAAAGGAGGACATGAGGAATCCAGGTTGGATGAGGGGTTCTTATCTTTGAAAGGAAAAACTGTATACAAGCTGGCAGAGGAGTTTATGAACATCGGAAGACCCTAATTTATTTTGTTATATGCTGGGTGAAGTTTGCAAAGCATGGAGGAGCACACATCTCAGAGAGGGCAGGGATTGAATGCACTTTAATTTGGACTGTTGTAATTAGCTCACATGGAAGTCTGTGATTTAAGTTAGTTTTTACATTATATATTACACATGAAGGGTCTTTTATAAAGTGAAAAATAACTAGCATTTAGGGTACTTTTTCTTACGTGGTAGTTACTTAGGGGTTGATTTACTAAAATTGGGGAGTGCAAAATCTGGCTTATCAGAGCTGTGCCATAATTTGAGTTTATCATTTATTGCATATCGGATTTGGTGGGCAAGCATGCAGATTTTTTTTTTAATACATTAAAGTTAATATTTTATGATATTTTTATTCTGTGTTCCCTTTATACATGAGTAGGCGCACAGAAAAAGTTTATTCCAGGTCAGGTGGTATCTGTACTGTACTGTGTAGGACGATTTAAGCATTTCCACCAACTATTCTGAAAGTGGAACTCCTGTAAAACCTTCCTCTTTATAGCTTTGGATCTGTTTGGTGGGAAATGCCGGAGGTGCTTCTTTGACTCTTTGAATTTATGGACTACGCATACCATGTTATGGCAAAACACCTGAAATTGTTGATATACTATCTCTTTGAGTGATTGGACTTTCTCGGGGATCTAAAGGACCATATATAATTTTCCAAGAAGATATTTTTACCCATTTATGGCATTTTCTTGCTGGTGAGACAATTTACATGACTATTTGTGAGGCTAGATGTACCCAGAGTAACATCCTGTTGTCCCCCGGATGCCCCTCTGAGTAAGGAATAACTTTTTTTCCCAGCAAACCATAATAAAATTGATTTTATGACACTGTGTTGTATTTTGATGGATACTGTTCACATGTACTCCTGAAACAAAAGACAAGCGGAGCGCCTCTAAGTGCAATACGTTTAATAGGTTGAGAGCATACAGTAAATGGTAACTCACTAGAGATGAGATGAGTAAAAGCTCAAATGCAGAGTCATGGGGTCAGACTGTCCGTAGTACTGCTGCCGAGAGATGATGGTAATCCTTTCCGGTAGATGGATGGCGGGGAGATGCCGGCTCTCTCTTCCGGGACCGGGCTCTCGAGGCAAGCTGGGACTCGGGGTCAACCACGTGACGTAAGCAAGGTCACGTTTCAGAGCGTGCGCCAAGCTCATGGGGAGCTTGCGCGCTCTTTTTTCACGCGTCGTGTGCACTTTGACCTTGCATACGTCACGTGGTTGACCCCAAGTCCCAGCTTGCCTCGAGAGCCCGGTCCCGGAAGAGAGAGCCGGCATCTCCCCGCCATCCATCTACCGGAAAGGATTACCATCATCTCTCGGCAGCAGTACTACGGACAGTCTGACCCCTGACTCTGCATTTGAGCTTTTACTCATCTCATCTCTAGTGAGTTACCATTTACTGTATGCTCTCAACCTATTAAACGTATTGCACTTAGAGGCGCTCCGCTTCTCTTTTGTTTCACTCCGTTCACAGATTGACTTCCTGCGCAGCAGAGCCGGCCCTTCGTGCAGACCCCCATTCCATTGTTCACCTTCTTCCAGTTCACCCACCGTATGGACTTCACCCCTGCCTATTGTTATATAGGTAATTCATTTGGTTACTCAGTTATGTTCTGATCCATGATCTTGCCTTTTCACTAAACTGTATCTCAGTGCACCAGAGCGCCAGCCTATATTTTATTTTTACATGTACTCCTGATGCAGATGTTCCATTACTCGAAACACACTGAGCTGATATGTGCAATACTGAAATCAAAAAATATCTGTGAACCCTATCTAAAAATACTGGATGTGGTGCTATACAGTATGTTTTAAATGTACATTTAATACATTTGTTGATTTTATAGAAAGAAAACAAATTTATGGTGCCATTCGGTGCCCTAAAATGTCTTTGGCTAGAATGTGAACTTCTATATTAGCTTTGGATCTGGTGTGCAAAGGGTTGGAAGCATTGGTATCGATGTCACTGATTGTGAGATTGCCACTCAGCTGTGTGGTCACCAGGACAGGAAGTAAGAGGAAATCACTGTGATGTTTAAATCCTTTGGGCATTTCACATTATACGTTTTTTTGATGATCTTGGCTGTTGTATATGTCCATAAGGGCTCCTGTGGCTCAATATTTTCTGTGTGTTGTGCATTTGGAAAGGAAGTCAAGAGGAACATGGTTCCTCTGTGGTTTCCAGGGTCACTAGGGAAGCTATCTGATTGGATGCTGCTACCCCATGTGACTCTAGCAGCCATCTTGGGTCAGATAGTGTCTATTTAAGGCCTTGGCACCCAGGTTTGACACACATTTTACTTGTGGGTAGTGTAGGGACAGGTCACAAAACTGTCAGGGACAGTATTAGCGGCAGAGAAAGGTTTCAGATAAGTATGGAAAGCTTAGGGCATGCAATCTGCTTGGATATCATCCCACTTAGGTATGAGGCCAGGCCGTATTCTGCCCCTCCAAACAGACAGTGTCAGTTTGGCTGATACCTGCTCGGCTACATGCTGTTGGCATTCGTAAGTGGTCCTGGTCTGGCCTTCTCCCATTAGGTTTGTTGTAAATAGTTTTTGTCTTTACTATAATACAAGTTCCACTAATTGCACTTGCACTGTGTGGGAGCTATTGCCAACGCACCACGCTGCAGCCTCATACAGGCTCATGTTGCTTATAGTATTTTATATTTATATTATTTTTCCTATTTGTCCATGTGATGGAACGCCTGATGAAATGCCTGATGAACGCTTTGGGGGCCTCTGCCAAAAAGCCGCTTCCTCGCAGCTGGAACACAGGAGCACGGTAGACATGTGCGGTTAATTTTGTTCCGAATCAAAATTTGAAAAAAAAAAAAGGTGTTATTCGGAAATTCAAATGTATCCGAATTTCTGAATGACAATAGTAACAGATTTATACAAATCTGAAATAATGAAACAAAATTTCAGATGAAATTCCAATAGTTTTTGAATAGAATTCAAATTGTTTTCGAATTCCTGAAGAGAATAAAATAGAATAGAAAATAAAGGAATAGAAAAAAATAGAATAAAAAACAAAGGGATATAATAAAAAATAAAAGAACATAATAAAATAGAAAATAAAAGAATAGCATAAACTAGAATAAAACTGAAAAAATATAACCATCTTCTGAAATTCAAATTTCAAGCAGGATAAATGTGAATTTGAATAGAATAAAAAAGAATTGAATAGAAAAAAAAACAATAGAATAGAATAAAATAGAAAGAATATAACCTTCTTCCGAAATTAGAATTGCAAATAGAATAAATTTTAATTCAAATAAAATAGAAAATAATAGAATAAAAAAACATAGAATAGAAAAAAAAAATTAATAGAATAAAAAAAAATAGTACAATAGAATAATATAGAAAGGCTAAAACATCTTCTAAATTTCGAATACAATCAATGTGAATCCAAATGGAATAGATAAGAATAGAATAGAAAATAAAATAATGGAATAGAAAATAATAGAATAGAACAGAATAGAATAGAAAAAAAACAAACAATAGAATGAATATAACCATCTTCCGAAAATTCGAATTTTCGAATATAGAATAAATTTGGTTTCAAATGGAATTTTAATTTAATTCAATTAGAATTCAAATCAGTTTGAGTTTTCCGAATTTGGTCGAATTGAGTTCAATTTGACCGAATTTGGAAAATATGCATCTTTTGGAATTTGAATAAATTAAACTAATTCCGAAAACAAATTAAACAAATTCAAATAATTTAACTAGACAAATTTATGTAAATAACTAATCGAAACAAAACACATTTTTTTCGTTCTGCACATGTCTAGAGCACTGTCTAGTAGCTGAGAATTGCACCTAAAAACTAGGCAACACTAGCTTAGGTACAAACAGGAACTCTCTTTATTCTAAATTCACACATAAAGTATACCACACAATATCAGATAAGAGCTTGATCACATTATCCTAAACAATGCAAACTTTAAACAGTAGTATCATCTAACAGTACATCTAATTAACAGCTAGCAGCTAACATAAACCTAATTAAATAGTGATCTAATTAACAGTAAGTTAATCAAAAGCCAGGAACCGAGACAAGCTTTGATTAGACAGGGAGCCCACCCCAGACAGTCCGGAAAAAAAGTCCACAGCCCTGGATACACAAACTACATTCCACATGCTGTCTTTCAGGTGTTTGGCTTCCACTTGTGTAATCTGTCCACTAGAAACGTCATCAGAAGACAAAACTCATATAGTGTTCCAGCATTCTGAAAAAGTGGAATTAATTTATCATTATATACGTCTTGAGGGATATTATTGATAAATATTTCTGTCCCAAGTGAAGGAGCTTCTCCAACCCAGTCTGCAGGAGGGCCACCATATTTCCTCTGACCATTAACCTGTACAAGATTAATATTACACCTTTCCATCCACTCCAGAAGGGAAGCTTTATTGTCTTTATTCAGAGATTGAATCCAAGCCTCACTCTCAGCGTTCATCACGTTGTTGTCCATCATTAGAAAATGATCTGCTCTCACCATGGGATCAGAGGGTGAAATTAGCTCTTTTCCATGCTCTGGCCAGGAAAAGCAGACAAAATCTCGTCTCCCCCATGAGCGTAATCAGTGGCTATAAGGCTAGACCTAGTCCCCTCAAAAAGCCACAGTCACAGGGGTTACCTTGACAGTCCAGGCCATCAGATTATTATTACTAAAGCCAGACTAATACAGCATGGGTTCTGAGGAATTTTTTTCAGGCTATTCTCTGTGTACTTTGGCTCCTTAAAGAAAATCCATGCTTTGCCCATGCATGTCAAGCTTTAATTTTGGCTCTATAGCACATCCCCTACATTCAACTACCAGCGGGGAATAGAGATATACCATGGTGAAAAGTATCCAGAGAAAGATATCACGGGGAACTGACTCCACCTCCTCTGATGTGACAGCTCTGATGCTTGGCGATTGGCCATTCAGGCAGCAGTGTTGTCACATGGGGTGGGCAGAAAGTTCTCAGCTCTGTGCAAGCTCTAAGAGTTTACACAGGGTTTTTCTCCTTATTCTTGTGGTTAAAAGGAGTGGGCGAAGGGGGAAGGGAAGATCCATAAAAGGCAGCTATTAAACTGAACCTATTGGTTCACCTGTCATTTGCAATACAGGTCCATTTTAAGCCTGGCATGCTGTATGATCACAGCTGATGTGAGCCATCAGACTTTGAGTGTCAGAGCAGGCCACTTGGGACCATCAGGCACTGACTTTCTATTTGCTTAGAAATTTGGCAGCTGGACACATATTAAATGAATCTAAGAATAAATTGCCAAATGTGTCATTACGATTTCATGCCTTCCATGGCTCTGAAGCACAAAAGTAGACAAATGATGTATTGACGTGGAACATAATAAAACGACATGCCTCTAGGGCACTCTACTCTCTACATACTGCTGCTGCTCCTTCCAGTTGTAGCCACATATTATATTGTTCTACAATGTCTGCTAGAAAGCTGCAGGAATCCATTGTTCACTTTTTCTTTAACAATTTTATAACTGAATGTACAGATTCTGATGTATTGTAATCAATAAACAGCTATGCAGAAATGATGGGTTTGTTTATAACAGTGTGAACAGCAGTACGATTACGTAGCCTATAGAGACCAAGGAGAATCCAGCTTTTAGAAGTACAACTTCAGACAAACAACTAAATACACAGCTGGAAATCCATGCGCCATTACAGTTATACCTCCCGAAGGACTTGTAGTTCTGTACAGCCAGTCTGCTGATTTACGCACGTCTGCCACAATGCACAGCTAGGAAGATCACTCTGAGATTTCCTTTACTGCTCATTGCCTGGAGGTGATTATGCTTATGATTCATTTTTCAGTGAGTAAGATTTAAGCAGCAAGGTGACAAAAGACACTGCATTGCTGAATTAGGAATTAACTATAGTGCCTGCTAGACTGTGCAGGGTGAGTGTTATGTAAATCACAAGGCTGACTTTGCAGAATCACAAATCCTTTGGAAGGCAAAACAGAAATACTTATGGTATGTATGTAAAGTATATTTAAAGTAATACTAAAGCTTAGTTTTTGTTTTCGAAAATAACAAACATGTCATACTTACCTGCTCTGTGCAGTGGTTTTCCAAACAGCACCCTTGATCCTCTACTTTTCGGGTCCCTTTCAAGTGCTCCTGGCACCTCCCCCTCACGCAGTGCCCCCAGAGAAAGCTCCTTGCCCTGGGGGCACTGCAGCATGCTTGCTCCCGAGCCGCTTGTCTATGCCTCTATAAAACACATAGAGCCACGTCTGGGCCCTGTCCTCCCTCCTCATTGGCTGTGATTAATGGGCTCCCACTGCTGTCTCAGCCAATGAGAAGGGTGAGTCACCATCCAGCCAAGGCTACCATGAACATTGATGGATCGGAGGGGACCCAGGTGAGGATTGGGGGGTGGGTGGCTTCTACTTTTCCCCATGTCCCACCATATGAAGCCGCTTCCAATGGTGGCACATGTGCGGACTCGATCCCGAGCCAGGCTGTGTGTGTCTATTGACACAAACAATGTGGCTCAGTCTCACCTTCAGCTCCCTCCACACTGGATTTGATTGAAAGCAGAAGGAGCCAATTGCTCCCACTGCTGTGTCCATGTCCAATGAGGATAGGGATAAAGAGGAAAGAGCTGCTGCTCTCGGCACAGTGCTGGATTGAGATTGGGCTCAGATAAGTATTTAAGGAGTGAGGGGATGAAGGTTTTTTACCTTAACGCGGAGAATGCATCATGCATAATA
Source organism: Pelophylax lessonae (assembly GCF_965119305.1). Classification (NCBI taxonomy): domain Eukaryota; kingdom Metazoa; phylum Chordata; class Amphibia; order Anura; family Ranidae; genus Pelophylax; species Pelophylax lessonae. Next base: position 136,912,447 of record NC_138770.1, read on the forward strand.
CGAAAAGTGTATTTTTTACTGAAAATGTGGATATGAGAAACAGTTGCACTAATATTGTCTGACATAAAAAAAACAAATAACCATTTCATTCTCCAGGGTCCCTGCTTTCAGCAAATACATAATAACTTGGGGTTTTAAGTAATCTTAAGGCCCATAATGTGCATTTTAACATGTGTGCAAAAAAGGTTCTGGCAGTGCTACATTCATACAGATGCGGAAGATATGCCAAGGTCTGTATTGCTGAAGCAGTATTCCATCCGAGGTGAAGGGAGCAATGACTGCTCTTCAATGGCTTAATGCATGCTATCAGACAACTGCCTGCCATGACTCCTGCCATGTACCCCATCCAGCCACCCATGTAAGCCTAGCCTTGTAAAGCATGTTGACAGTTGCAGTTAGCTTGCCTGCCACTAGATGGCTCTGTTGCCATTATATTATAGTAAGGGGGAAGTTGTAAGCAGGTGTTAAATTACATTTTGGAGAAATCCTTCCTTTAGTTATGTAATGGGTGGAGTTAGTGCCCTTAGAGTATGGGGTATGGGAACAGGACTCCCCAGAGCTGCAAAGATGTAATTCTGTACTAAGCTGATCTAAGGAGTTGTGTGCAGGGCTGAATTCGTGGGTGAAGAGGAAAAAATTGTGTGAGGACTTGTCGTAGTCGCCTTGTCTACTCCTGACCTTCTTCTGCAGGTGCTGTAGCTTGGTGCATATGGACTTGGGGGCCTGGACAGAGTCTTCTAAATGTAAGTGACAGTGAAACCTGAGAATAAAAGTTGTCAGGGAGTGTGCTCAGCTGGGCAAAGCCATAGATGGAACATTTTGATGAGAGTGGCAATATACTAATTGAAGGACCTTGCCCCCCTCACCCTCAGATGAGGGTCCCGTGGCTTGGTTGTGGGAAGCTTAATGTTTAGAGACTTAGGGGTTTATTTACTAAAAGCAATCCACTGTGCACTTCCAAGTGCAGTTGGAAGTGCAGTCATGTAGATCTAAGGGGAAGATCTAAAATGAGGGGAAACTGTGCTGATTTCTATCATCCAATCATGTGCAATCAAAAAAGTATTTTTTTTTCCTTGCATGTACCCCTCAGATCTACAGCAACTGCACTTCCAAGTGCACTTGTACTGCACAGTGGATTTGCCTTTAGTAAATAAACCCCTCACTATACCAGGGGATGTGGTCCCAATTTTGTAGTGCTCCCAAGGAGAGAAATGAAGGAGAGGGAAGATCGCTAAATGATGTATACTTGTGCTCTGCACTGAAATGACTGCTACGGGGTGTGCTCTGCGCTAAAACATCTGGCAGTATGTCACATGTGATATATCACAGGACTTAATGTGAAGATGAGAAGTTGCAATAACGTGCTAAAAATGCATTCCATGAGTGGAAATTCCTTTATTACAAGTCAAGACCTCAGGCTGGGAATTTGTGAGCGGACCTATGGCCAGGAGATGTGTCCAATATGGTGGCTACAAAGGCAGGGGAGTAGGTGCTCTATCAAAGAAGAAAAGCGAGGCAGGACCAATACAACATCTGGACAATCACAAGCCTCCTGACAAGCAGGTTCTACTGTATATAAAAAACAGCCTGTAGCCTTATCACTGCAAATGGCAAAACAACCATGAAAAATAGATGACATCTCCAATATAAATCCTATTGGATGTTCACTCTTCTGCATCCATACAACACAATGGTGACAGCTGAATTGTGACATTTACATGAAAGATTTAGCTGAGACAATATTTTCTCTATGATATGTATGTATAAAAACAAGTATCCTTTTTCGAAAAAAAAAAGGTTGTACTCCCCGCGCCTAGGAGTTGATGTTTATTAAATATAAATATAAATTACCTTTAAATATGTGAAATATGTATAAAAGTATATGTAAAATTATAAAATTATAAAGTAGCAGCAGCAGTAGTATAAAAGTGATAAAATTGAAAGAAATTGTCCTAATATTAGGACTATCTACAGCGCTTGCTAAAATATAAAAATTATATAAAAAACATGTGCAATAATATATATATATATATATATATGTATATCTGTAAACCCACAAATATAAGTGCAAATAAATTGTGCAAATCAATTTTCCAATATCTACAAGTCCGTGCGTAGATTAATTAATAAGACGTTTTCCTTGTGTAACAAAATATATATGAAAATTTCAGAAAAATATAAATTATAAACAAAAACATCCGTGCGCTCGCCACTCTGCATGGTTGTACTGAATGTCACGGACATCAGCACATTGGATCCTTGCTGGAACCTGCTGTAATCGTTGCTAAACCTTTGAATTCTTTGGGAATAAACTTTGAACCAACAATATTACACTATCTGGAGTTTTTCTCCTTCCCATTTTTTTATTACCTGAGCTGCCTTATGGAACGCTGAGGAGAGAGCCAACGGCATAGGAGGATCCTAAAGGGAACTTACCATTAAGCGAGATTGGTCTCAATATAAGATATATGAGACCCACTTTATTTGGTAAGTTACCCATCGTATAAATTACTGCACGGGAAGAAGGCTTCAAGCACCTGCACTTTACCAGTCACTATATTGTATTTTAAAAGAGCACTTGCACATTTACCCAAGAAAAGGAATTTGCACAGATGTTTTTGTTTATAATTTATATTTTTCTGAAATTTTCATATATATTTTGTTACACAAGGATAACTTCTTATTAATTAATCTACGCACGGACTTGTAGATATTGGAAAATTGATTTGCACAATTTATTTGCACATTCGCACTTATATTTGTGGGTTTACAGATATACATATATATATTATTGCACATGATATGTATGTGTTCTGTTTACTATGTAAAATTTGGTAGAATGCTATGATTAAAAATGATGTCGTAGGGAAATTGTCAGGCTGATGTTATTTGTATGCTCTGTATGCTTTCTTTCTTTTGATGTTGTCTCCATTAGTGGGATTTTTACAAAGTAGGTCAATGTTAGCCATGCCTAGTACACTAATTTTAACATGCGACTGGATTCTTTAAAAGTAGATCAAAACCCTAACTGAATAAGATTTAGTTTCTAAAGGACTATGCATAATAACAGCTGCCATGTTTTTTTTTTTTTTTTCATAAAAAAATGTTTTCTTCCTTTTAACTCCATTTTTCTTTAATATACTTTAAATGCTGCTGATCTCCCGCAGCCTCTTTCCGCTACATCCTGATTGCATGCACGGTATCGCTTTGGACTGGCTACCTGTTAGTGACAACAGAGGACTACACCAGTACAAAAGGGGGAATTTATCAACTTAATTAAAGAAAACTTAAAGACTGGAGCCGCTGTATATGGCAACCAATCAGCTTCTACCTTCAGCTTAGTCCATTAAGCTTTGAAAAAGAAAGATAGAAGTTGATTGGTTGCCATGCACATTTGCTTGAGACTCTGGCTTCTCCAGTTTTTATAAACTCGCCTCACTATCGGTATGGCTGCTTGTAGTCTCCAGCAGGAGTGTAAGTGACAGGATGACAACAGAGAAACAACTTTTAGATAGCTGTCACCCCAAAGCAGGAAGTGCCTAATCCATAATCTTCATGGCAGAATCACTAGGCAATATTTTAATGAAAGATTACAGAGTTAAGAAGAATAAAGACCTCTTTTAAAATTACAATAACACGTTGACGATTATATTAGATTTCAGTTCTTGGCTTTAGATTAGACATGTGCAATTAGTTTAGGTCCGAATGTAAATTTGGACAAATTTTTGGTTAAACAACCTAATCTCTGAATTAAATAGTCACAAATTTTGTTGAAATTCATTGAAATTCATTTTGTTTATTCATTTTCTAAGGAACTCCAAATTTTTGGAACTATTCAAATTTGGATCGATTGAAAAATTATCAATCCATTTGAATTCTTTGTGAAGAATAGCTGGTTGTTAAAGAGGAAGTAAACCCTCCTCTGACACTTTTACCTATAGGTAAGCCTATGATAAGGCTTACCTATAGGTACTGTAAATATCTCCTAAACATGTACCGTTTAGGAGATATTTACCTTACATGCAGCCAGTGACGTCACTGGCGCATGCGCTCTGAAAGAACGGCCACTGGTGCCGTTCCTTCAGAGCCCCGTGCTGTGACCGTCGGCTCCCTCGCGCGTGCGTCCTTCATCCCAAAGGTGTTGAGGTCAGGACTCTGTGCAGGCCAGTCAAGTTCCTCCACCCCAAACCATGCTCATTCATGTCTTTATGGACCTTGTTTTGTGCACTGGTCACAATCATTTGGTGGAGGGGAGATTATGGTGTGGGGTTGTTTCAGGGGTTGGACTTGTCTCCTTAGTTCCAGTGAAGGGAACTCTTAAGGCATCAGCATACCAGGACATTTTGGACAATTTCATGCTTCCAAATTTGGGGATGGCCCCTTCCTGTTCCAACAGTACTGTGCACCAGTGCATAAAACAAGGTCCATAAAGACATGGATGAACGAGTTTGGGGTGGTGGAACTTGACTAACCTGAAAGAACATCTTTGGGATGAATTATAGAGTCTGTGAGCCAGGTTTTCTCGTCCAACACCAGTGCCTGACCTTACAAATGCTCTTCTGGAAAAATGGTCAAACATTCCCATAGACACACTCCTAAACCTTGTGGACAGCCTTCCCAGAAGAGTTGAAGCTGTTATAAATGCAAAGGTTGGGCCAACTCAACATTGAACCCTACGGACTAAGACTGGGATGCCATTCAAGTTCATGTGCATGTAAAGGCGGGCGTTCCAATATTTTTGAAAATATAGTGTATGTATGTGTGTGCATGCATTGGAATGCGGTGTGTATGCAGTGTGTATGTATGTGAATGGGTGGTACTGTTGTGCTATGCATAAGAGGGAGATGTTGTGAAGAGTCAAAGGGGTTGCTGTGCACCGGGTTGTATATACTAAGGCAGACGTCCCAATACGTTTGACAATATAGTGTAGTGTACTCATACATACAGTACATGCATACACACTGCATACCCATTGCATACACTGCATAAACCTACCTACTCATGCATGCACACTGCATACCCACTGAATGCAAACTGCTTATACACTAAATACAGTTGCATATACATACATACACATGTATCCACACATCCCATGATCACTGCTTACCTCCTGAGCTAGGGGAACCACACAGAGGACTGATTTGTCCTCTGCACTGAGGTTCCAGGCGACAGATTTGGGGGTGCTCCAAAACAATAAGGTGATACCACCCTTCTCCTGCGCTTAGAATCCAAGCTCCCCGACCACACACCACTGGACTTACAGCTGGCGTCTTGGATAGCTAGGTCTTGCAGCCCAAAGAGGACTGGGGTAGTCCAACGGTGCTACAGGCAAAAAGAAACAAAGAAAAGGGTGCCTCAGTGAGCTCTGAGGAAGAGGCTGAGCCTAGAAACGCGTCAGCCGTCATCTCATTGGATTATGGACTTTCATATGGACTATTCCTGACACTGGAGCAACTGAGCCTGTTATGATCATTTTTACACCAGTGTTTGTGAGTAGCCATTTTTTATATGTTGCATAAATAAAGCCTATTATTGAGGATAATGCGCTAGGTCGATGTGCCCTTTTCTTTGTTTCTTTTTGCCGACAGATTTGGGGGACCTAAACAATGCAGATGAGCCCTACACCTTGAGGGTAAGATCTATGCACTGATGTTAAGAGGTAGGGTATGTACTGCAAAAAAGTACCTTACTGTACATATAGGTTCTACACACTGCAGATAATACTAAAGCTGTCATGGATACATGGCTACTAGGGTTGGTGGGAACCGACAGAATTTCGATCCATGCATGGTCATTCTCATTCATGAGAAATCAATCTATTGATCGATTTCTCATGAGCTGGCTTGTTGGAAATGTTTTCTTCATTCATCACAGCCAATCGACTGCAGTGCTGATCAGTGAATTCTGCACCTTGAGCAGTCCCCCTGTCAGAATACAATGACACAGCGGCTGGGATACCCCCATTAACCTTGAATGTGCGGATGGGGGAATTGGTTCACTTTTTTTGTTGAGCTAGCTGGCTGAATGATAAAAACTGAACCATGTATGACCAGCTTTACAAACTGCAGACAAGATTTACACTGTACAGGTGAGACTAGGGTTGCCACCTCATCCCTTTATTCCAGAACACATATTAATTACACAGGTTCTGTGGCTACTATAATGCAGATAAGGCACTATGTGATTTTAATTACCACCTTAATCAGCCACAGAACCTGTGTAATTAATGTGTGTCATGGTTTAAATGGATGAGGTGGTAACCCTAGGTGAGACCCTCACACTGCGAATAAGGCCTACACCTACAGATAGGTCCAACACACTGTACACAAGCCGTACACAATACAGATAAGCTTCTACCCACTGCAGATAAGCCCTACACCCTACAGATAGGTCCTACACACTGTACATGGGTCCTGCACAATACAGATAAGCTCTATACATTGTAGATAAGCCCTACACCCTACAAATAGGTCCTACACAGTGCACATAGGCCCTACACAATACAGATAAGCTCTAAACACTGCAGATAAGCCCTACACCCTACAGATAGGTCCTACACACTGCCGATAAGCCCTACACCATACAGATAGGTCCTACACACTGCACATAGGCGTTACACAATACAGATAAGCTCTATACACTGCAGATAAGCCCTACACCCTACAGATAGGTCCTACACACTGCCGATAAGCCCTACACCCTACAGATAGGTCCTACACACTGCCGATAAGCCCTACACCATACAGATAGGTCCTACACACTTCACATAGGCCTTACACAATACAGGTAAGCTCTACACACTGCAGACAAGCCCTACACCATACAGAGAGGTCATACACATTGCAAATAAGTCCTACAGCCACAGATAGGTCCTACACACTGAAGATAAGCCCTACCTACACCCTACAGATAGGTCCTACACACTGCACAAAGGCACCACACAATACAGATAAGCTCTATACACTGTAGATAAGCCATACACCCTACAAATAGGTCCTACACACTGCTCATAGGCCCTACACAATACAGATAAGCTGTACACACTGCAGATAAGCCCTATACCCTACAGATAGGTCCTACACACTGGAGATAAGCCCTATACCCTACAGATAGGTCCTACACACTGCAGATAAGCCCTACATCCTACAGATAGGTCCTACACACTGCAGATAAGCCCTATACCCTACAGATGGGTCCTACACACTGCAGATAAGCCCTACATCCTACAGATAGGTCCTACACACTGCAGATAAGCCCTACACCCTACAGATAGGTCCTACACACTGCAGATAAGCCCTATACCCTACAGATAGGTCCTACACACTGCAGATAAGCCCTACATCCTACAGATAGGTCCTACACACTGCACAAAGGCACCACACAATACAGATAAGCTCTATACACTGTAGATAAGCCCTACACCCTACAAATAGGTCCTACACACTGCACATCAGCCCTACACAATACAGATAAGCTGTACACACTGCAGATAAGCCCTGCACATTACAGATAGGTCCTACACACTGCAGATAAGCCCTATACCCTACAGATAGCAGGTCCTACACACTGCAGAAAAGACCTACACCCTACAGATGATAGTCACACATTGCTAATAAATTCTACACACATATGCTCTGTGCCTCTTTACGTATAAAAATACCTGTTTGTTGAATGGCATTCCTGTATAAGTGTTATAATTGAAATCCCCCTTCCCTGTCACACCTTGGAATATGAGAACTCATATAGCTCAGTGCAGTGCGTGCATTTGTGTTCCAATGGCATATGGAAGAAGGCATATTCCTTTAGATGTTTATACTTTTCCAAGTGTGTTCTGCAAATTTATGCTGAGCACGATCAGCTTGTATGAGTTCAAATCCCAGTACATTTTATTTATATTATTCATCTGTATCTTCTTTTTCATCTTCATCTGTTCAGTCATGTCTGACTTTAACAGACCTATAAACTAGCTCTTCCCATTCTTTTCACAGTTGCAGAACTTTGTTTAATTCTTCCAACTTTTAAACCCATATCTTCCTTGATGAAGTCCATCCAAGTGAATGATGACACTTCCATACGTTAGTCCCAAGCCTGCTTAAAGTGGTTGTAAACCTCAGACATGAATTATGAACAAAGCATATCCTTCTATAGTGTGTACTTGTTTCAATTAAGAGCACAAAATTAAATTTTCTGTCTGCTGCTTTATTCCTATTCTATCAGCATGAATTATGGGAGAGAGCTCCAGCACACAGCCTGTGATTGACAGCCTCAGCTCTCTTTCTGTGTGCTGTGTGAAGGGGGGGGGGGGTGTTTCACTTACCTCCAATTAACTGTTAGAGCTCTTCTCACTTAGCTCTGCAGTGTGTAATTTTAGTTCCCCCACCTGACAGCTCAGACAAGCTTGATCAGTTCCGGACCTTGAACGGATGTAGAGAAGAGAATACTGCAGATGAGCAGGTACAACTTATTTAGGAGGATTTGTTTCATCTCTGTGTATCACCTGAGGCCAGTCACTTCACTGGGTATATGTAAGATTTTTTTTTTTTTTTTAATACAAACGTTTTTATTGAGCTTTGTAAACAAGAAAAGCCAAAAACAAAACCAAAGTATGACATATCAAAACAGCACCAGTACATATTAATCCGAACAGGTGTTAAAGAATGCACGTGGTAAGGTAGAAAATATACAGCATAAAGAATTATGTAAGTCAGCAGCATCATATTCCATGCAACAAGGACATAATCAAGGGATCGCAGAGAGCAAAAAAGAATAACACATATCAATGTCCCAGCTGTAAGGAAAGGCATGGAGATTGTCGTTGCATTAAGTGCGCCATAGTATATTAAATTCTAGTGCCTGTCAATACCATCTCTTATATAGGCATACTTGAGAAAAACTAACAATACCAATATTAACAAATTGTTCCTGAGAAATTTGTTATTGCCAGGGGTAGGACCCCTATGTAGACCACCGAGTGCTGAGAGAAGGCAAAAAAAACTCACAACCCAATCAGCCCGCAGACCAACTCTCCCATTTTTTTATGAAAGATATGCATAGTGTCATACAAAGTGTGATAAACCCTCTCCATACTTCTGATCGCTTCCATTCTCGATAATACCTGAGTCCAAGGAACTGTCTCCGACCGCCAGTTAAGAGCCACCGCCCACAGCACAGAGCAACATAGCGTGTGCGCCAACCTCTGAGTGGGTGCAGGGGCACCAGGGATCTTATCAAATAATAGGCCCATTTGGGGGGTAATAGAAATTCTTGAGGCAAGCATTTGAGAGATCACATCCGATACCCTGTCCCACACTGCAGATAGTCTACCACACTCCCAAAAGGTGTGGAGTATGGTGCCCGGGGCATCACAGCCACGAAAGCAGCGGTCGGAGACCCCCTGGTAGAACCTGTGGACCCTGTCAGGAGTAAAGTACCACCTGGTGTGGAGCTTCACTACTGTATCCTTCACTGACATAGATTTAGTGCATTTATGCATATTCTGAAGCATAGACGACCACGCCTCTACTGACAGGTCCACTCAGAGATCAGTCTCCCACGCCAGCATGGCCCGAGACTTGTCTGGTAGATGGAGGCAATTGAGGTAACTATAAAGTCTTGAGATCACCCCTCTGTCTCTAGAAGAGGTACGGCAGATGGATTCAAAAAGGGAAGATTCAAGGCAGCCCGTCAAAGGGCCCTGGGAGCCATAAAAATGTCTGATCTGAAGGAATTTATAGAATTCAGAATCAGGGACCCGATATCGGTTCTTAAGATCTTCAAAAGAGTAAAAAGAGTTGTCTCGGAACAAGGCGTGGAGGGTGGTCAGGGAGTACAGTACCCACCAATTATAGGTGTCAGGAGACGTGAACGCTAGCTCAAAGCTTTTATTACCCATAAAAGACAACAATGGAGGACTAGAGGAGCGCAGCTGATACCTGTCGCGACAGGCGGACCAAAGCTTTAGGGTATGCCACACTATACTACTAAGCAGTTTGACGTCCCGAGGATGCGACATGGAGGACCAAAGTAGGCCCTGGAGGTTGAAGGGGCGAACAGACTCACTCTCAAACCTCTGCCAAGGTGGCAGTGGGGCTTCAGCATGCCATTGCGCCGTTTGAGCCAGTCTAGCAGCCAAGTAATAATGCCACAGGTTAGGAACCCCCAGCCCCCCCTGAGAGAGAGGCCTATACACCGTGGGTTTCCCACACCTGGGCCTCTTACCTTTCCAAATGAATCTGTTCACCTCCCTCTGAATGTCCTCCACATCCCTCCTCCGGAGAGCAACCGGCAGAGCTCGGAAGAAATATAACAGTTTAGGCAATATAGACATTTTAACTGCCACTATCCTTCCCATAAAAGGGATTGGGAAAGAGTGCCAGAGGGATAACCATTGTCTCACTTTGGTAAAAGCCTGAGGATAGTTAACGCTATACATGGCCAGCAAGGATGGAGCAAGATGTACCCCTAGATACTGCAGGGACTGTGTAGAGACTGGAAAGCCAAATGTGGCTGTGATAGTATCCATCAACTCTCGAGGGATGTTCACTGAGAGGGCTGAACATTTAGAAAGGTTGACACTCAAGCCCGAAACCCTCTCAAATTCCCTCAATACCTGCACTAGGTTGGGGAGAGAAACCAAAGGGTCCGGGAGGAATACTAACACATCATCAGCGTATAAACCGATCTTATATTCCTCCGAACCCTTCATGTATCCCTTAATCGCTGGATTACTACAGATAGCCCTAGCGAGGGGTTCAATAGCAAGGGCAAAAATTAATGGTGAGAGGGGGCACCCCTGTCTGGTGCCCCTACCAAGAGGGAAGAGGTCCGAGGAGTAACCCGGCAGCTTTATTTTAGTTTGGGGATCCCGATAAAGGGCCTTAAAGCCATGTACAAAAGCCCCCTGGAAACCAAACTTAGCCAGAATGGCATCCAAATATGGCCAGAGCACACTATCGAATGCCTTATGGATGTCGAGCCCTAAAATCAAGGCCTTGCGGTGGAAAAGATCGGCATCCTGAATGATATTCGACGCCAGGCGGATGTTGTCTGTTATTTGTCTGGAGGGAATAAAACCCGTCTGTTCTGGAGCCACCAGGAATGAAATGATAGGTGCTAATCGGGCTGCCAACAGTCGTCCAAAGATCTTGAGGTCATTGTTAAGGACAGAAATTGGCCTATAATTTTGGGGAAGGGAGTGATCCTTATTAGGTTTAGGGATTAAAGTCATGTTGGCATGTAGCATGTCTGGGGGAAACGGGTTACCCTGTAAGATAAAATTAAAAACCCGTGCCAATTTAGGTGATAAGAAATCTATAAATTTCTTATAGTATGTGGACGTAAAGCCGTCTGGGCCTGGAGCTTTTGATGGTTTAAGGGATTTAATCACTGCCGCCACTTCCTCATCCGTGCATGGGGCGTTCAGACTACCGAGCTGCTCCTCAGACAAGGCAGGCACCTCCAAGTCGTCCAACCATGAATAAGATATTTCCGGGTTATTGACCTCCGGTGGGGAGAGTAATTTCTGGTAAAAACGTGAAAAAACACCCAATACTTCTTTGGGGTGTGAAACCAACTTGTCCCCTTCATCTCTTACCTTATACACATGCGCTGGCTGGAGGGATTGGTGGAGCTTCCTGGGGAACATGGCCGAGGCTGTATTACTATGTAAGAGGAACCTAGCTTTTGCCCTCTTGAGTGATTTTTCCGTGGCCGAGGACAGAATAGAGTCCAGAGCAACCTTCTTTTGGGAAATCTGTTGCAGTACATCTGGTGAGTGGTTTTGGCTATGTAAGTGATATAATCTATGTAGGTCAGAGGTCAATGAGCGGATATCCGCCAACCTCTTACGCTTGGCTTGGGTGGCTAACTCAATCAACTTACCCCTCATTACTGCCTTATGGGTAGCCCATACCATAAGGGGGGGTAACTTCCCCATTATCGTTAAGGGTAAAGTATTCACGAAGGTGTTCAGCAACTGCGGTGAATGTCTCTAGGTTAGCAAAGATAGAATCATTCATTCTCCAGTTGGATGCGCAAAATGGTAGGCCCACATGATCAGTAGTAAAAGACACAATATGGTGGTCAGACCATGGGCATACATGAATACTGGCCGAGGAGGAATTTGCCAATAGAACCGGAGTGCTGAATACATAGTCCAACCTGGCATAACTGTCATGTGGGTGCGAGTAGTGGGTATGCTCCCTCACCCCCACATTCAGAGCCCTCCAAGTATCTAATAATTGAAAGTCAGACAATGACTTTTGCAAAGCTCGAGGAAAGGCATTGGCCGTGCTCACCGTTCGGCTCTTGTCCAGCATGGGATGTGCCACCAAGTTAAAATCGCCCCGAACCAGGACATGCGCAGAGGAATATCGTTCCAAGACCTGGAAAAATTGGCGAAAAAAATAACCCTGTGAGACATTAGGGGCATATAGGTTAGCAATTGTAATTGACTTACCCTGGATAGTACCTTGCAGTATAATAAACCTGCTATCCGGGTCCCTATATACTTGTTGGACATCAAAGAGTAGAGAGTCACGGACCAGGATCATGACACCCCTAGTCTTGGATGTATATGTGGTAAAGTAGACTTGTTTATACGTTTTATCAAAAAATTTAGGGTGATTCAGGGCAGAGAAATGAGTCTCCTGTAACATAATAATATCTGTACCTAGGTGCTTATAGGAGCGGAATGCTTTTCGCCTCTTCTGAGGGATATTAAAACCCCTCACATTATGAGAGATTACATGCAACCCCATAACTGGATATATAACAGGGGACTGCTCCCCAGCTGTCTATAAGGCACTACAACACCAAGAGAGTCAAAGTAAGGCAGATGGTAGAATATGTCAATGAACTGCGAACTATCCGGGAGTCTTAATGCTAATTTCCTGTCAGCACTCAGTGGTCTATAGATAGTGAGGTACACAAAGAACAAAAGAGAGAAACTTATATTCATATAGAAAACAAAAAAAACAAAATGCACAGTTCAAGTCACTGGGGAACTTCGGGGGACAGATCCCCGGTTCCAAAAGAAAGTCAACTAAGGACTAAACTGTCCTACACTCTTTTAAGGATGTAGCAAACCTGCAGCATCAAGCAGCGTACCACAGCTTTCCCTGCTGCAAATATCGTGCAGGGAATTCTCGGTAATAACAACAAGTGCTTAAGAGTGGGGGGAATTAATGGCCGGGCACAGAGAGCCTTCTGTATGACCCCAAAAAGAAAAAGGTCTAGCAGGAAGAAAAAATAACAAACAAAAAACCCCCTCAAAGGAGAAAAAAGATCAAAGTCACCAGAGGGACCCACACCCTCCCCCCCTTGTCCGTTGTTATAAAAACCAAAGTGCTCAAAACCAAAAAAAAGAATAAAAAAAAAAAAAGTGTGGGGGGGGGGGGGTTGTTAATCAGGGTGAGTCCAACCCCATTAAATTTCAATATAGAGAATGGCTAAGGGGCACGATCCCTAGACCGGGGTCCGCCGTTGCGCACTCTCTGTGGCGACGGTGTCGCCCAAATGGCAGATGGACGTGGGGTAGACGGGAGTCTAGGGTTGTTCTGGGGTTCCATTAGACCTAGTTTCACCAGGAGCTCTTTCCCTTCAACGACGTTGAACACCGTATAAGTGGAACCATTGTGGGGTACTGTAAGTTTAAAAGGAAATCCCCAACAGTACCAGATCCTAGCCGACTGGAGCACCGACGTGATCTCCTTCATCTTCCTCCTTTTATCCAGAGTCGTCGGGGAGATGTCAGGATAGATTTGTATAGTGACCCCATCCAGTTGGATATGTGGTGAGGTACGGGCAGCTCTAAGGATGTCCTCCTTCACAACATAGTCCTTAAGGCACATCACTATATCCCGCGGGGGCTTATCCGGAGTGGGTTTAGGCCTGAGAGCTCTGTGGAGCCTGTCACATGCAAAGGACGATGCAGGGTGATCAGGGAGGAGAGAGCCAAAAAGCTTCTGTACCGCAGCAGATAGATCTGTGGTGGTCTCCGGCACCCCCCTCACCCGAAGGTTATTCCTTCGATTGCGGTTGTCCAGATCTTCCAGGTGCGATTGAAGCTGGACAACCGTTTCCGAAAGAGTCTCGTGCTCCTTACGTAGATCTGCATGAGCCAGCCTGCCCCCTAATGCTGCTATCTCCGCAGTGAGGGTGTTCGTAGACTTATGGAGTTCGGCTTGAAACTTTTTAGCAATCCGGTCATACATACTGGAAAGGCTGTCTTCCAGATCGGCTTTGGTCAGCTGCGGTGTGTACTCACTGCGATCCGAGGAGACAGGAGCGGGGGTGGCCTGGTCTGCTGCTTCAGCTGGAGCCTGTGGGCTGCGAGCGCCATCTTGGGCCATGGTCTTTTCCCTGACTCGGAGGAGGTAGGTCGTCAGGGACCGCTGAACGGGCTTCTTCCTGCGTTTCTTGGGGGTAGGCATACACTAGAAGGTCCCACGGGGGTGATCAGGTAGATAAGGAAAGAAATTTCCAAGCGGAAAGGCCCCGGGGAGTGATGAGAAGGCTCAGCCGAGCTCGGAGCGTCTCTCACATGCGACCGTCCGGATCCGCGCAGCGCATGCGCCCCTGGTATATGTAAGATTTTATAACTACTTTAAGAAAGGAAGATCACTGATAATGGGCTTGCAGGGCACATTAAAGCACAACAAATTGGACTTGACTTTATTTTTTTAATACACTGCACAACAACACAGTACAGGTCCATTGCCAGCTGCATGGAATACCTAAGATCATAAAAAATACTAGTTATGGACTCAACCTGACATGGAAAGGGAATGTAAATACTGTAAAACATTCATGATAGCCAAAGCACTGTATAAATCCACTTTATTGTACACAAATATATTTTAAAAACAATTTCTAAGAAAACCTTCACTGTACTACAAATGGATGACCAAGTGCATATTGGATATAGTTTAACCACTTGCCGACCACCCCATGCAAAATTAATGTGGCAGGGCGGCTTGGCTGCGCATATTCTCATAGACCAACGTGATTATGTGCACGCAGACTGACTAGACACAGCAGGAGCCAGGCCGGGGGAGGAGCGGGCTCGACCGCTGTCGGCCTCCCGCGATCTTCACAGAAACTGACAGGAGAGATGCCTGCCTATGTAAACAAAGCAGGCGAGTCTTCTGTTGGACAGGCACAGTGAGATCGTGTGTCTCAGCTAAGCTGAAACACTGATCTCTCTGTGCCTGTCACAGAGTCACCCCCCCCCCCACAGTTAGCAAGCACATTTAGGCTTACATTTAACCCCTTGATCACCCCCCAGTATTAACCCCTTCCCTGCCAGTGTCATTTATACAATAACAGTGCATATTTTTTAGCACTGATCACTGTATTGTTGTCACTGGTCCTCAAAAAGTGTCACTTAGTGTCAGATTTGTCCACCGCAATGTCCCGCCAAAAATCGCTAAAAAGTCTTGCTAAGAAAAAAAAATAAATAAAAATAAAAAGTACAAAAATCTATTCCATAGTTTGTAAACGCTATAACTTTTGCGCAAACCAATTAATATACACTTTTTGGGATTTTTTTTTTTACCAAAAATATGTATTAGATAACAAATTGGCCTAAACTGATAAAAATTTAGATTTTTTAAAAAAATTTATTGGGAATGTTTTATAGCAAAAAGTTAAAAATATTGTGTTTTTTTCAAAATTGTCGCACTTTTTTTGTGTATAGCTCAAAATCTAAAACCCACAAAGGTGATAAAATACCACCAAAAGAAAGCTCTATTTGTGGGGAAAAAAAGCACATCAATTGTATTTGGGTACAGAGTTGCATGACCACGCAATTGTTAGTTAAAATAACACAGTGCCGAATCGCAAAAAATGGCCTGGTCATTAAGGGGGTAAAACCTTCCGGAGCTGAAGTGGTTAAACACAGAGTATTGAAGATGCAATTGCAAACCCCTATACAGCATAATGTGTTGTCCAGCAAAAATGTTAAAAAAAAAAAGTATCCATATGAGGATCCTACATTGATGGATTGAATGCAACACATGCAGTGTCTATATAGAGACTAGTGTTCATATAGTAATATGTAGTTTCACGCACATTGAAGCCCCGTTCATAACAGAAGTAGAGGATAAATGTCACCAAAGATGCATGGGAATATTGTAGTGCAGTCTAGAGGAGGGCTCAATGAATGAAGGGAAAAAGATATGCAGATGTTAAATCACCTCCCTTGCACACTATATTGAAATAATAAAGTCTATTTCCAGGAAATTGTTGATCCTAAAGCCCCGTACACACGCACCGATTGTTGGCCGACCGACCGGCCGTCTTTTGTCCAGTGTTGTTTTGTTGGTTGAAATGTGCTCTAGACTGCACACGAATTGTGTCGGCCAACAACAACCAACTGCAGAAGTGATGTCATGTTCTGGTCTACTTTCCGTGTGTTTTTTCTTCTCTGAGCATGCCCAGTCTTGCTCATCTGGCTTTTGTCGGCCGAAATCTGTACTGACTGACGAACAATCGGCCGCTCTTTGTTGGCCAACAAAAATTTTATAGCCTGCACACCAGATTTTGTTCGGCCGAAAAGTCGCAGTCAGTTGTCGGAAGCATCATACTAACAAGCCGACAATCAGCCGATCGGACGTTGGCCGAATATTTACGGCCGACAATCGGTACGTGTGTACGGGGCTTTAGTATGAATAGTGTAGATCACACACACATAGGTTGATAGCTAATAAGCATTAGCATGATCCAAGGGAGGGTTGTGAGTTCATATAACCTCCCTCACACATTATACTGGAAGACTTATTCATGCATATATGTGCTGGATGATGGTATGTCAAAGCTACTCATGTTAACACATAGATCATATATGCAAATCCTGTTGTAGACCAATGTAGAAGTGTGTTCTAGAGGAGGACTCCAACCATAGAAATCTTCTATACCTCCCTCGCACGCCTTTGTATATCACCCCATATCCATCAGTGGCCTACAGAGTCTCAAGTGTGCACTCCAGGTGTCCCCATATATTTAAACATCCACTGACAGAGTCAGTCCACCTAGGGATTTAAAGAGGGGGCATCACCAAACAAAAACAGTCCTGGGCTTCCATGCATGTTTTCAGTAATCAGTATACTTATGGCTCAGCCAAGCTTGCTTCCGTAGTAAAGTCATCAGTTCATCCAGATTGAGAAACGTGGAGGACAGAACGCTAACCTGCCCAGTTTCACCGGTTCTACCAGCTGCCTCAGAAGTACAGCCATGGCACTGCACTGCACTGTGGTTCTCATGTTATCGTGTTATGCAGTAATGGGTAGTAAAATATACATTTTACTGCATGTTACTATGATACATTAACACAAATCTGGAACAAATTGAAAAGAAGGTATGTTACAAGCCTCATACATTCATATTACTTAGTGTGTATACGCTCAACCAGTGGCGTAGCATGGGGGGGGGGGGGCAGCTGGTGTGGTTGCCCCAGGCACAACATTTTGAGGGGCATAGACAGGGCCGATGCCACCATAAGATACACCAGGCAGCCACAGATCCTGATCCCACGTGTGTGCAGGCAGTGAGTGCTGCGCTGTGCGGATCTGGTGGGGGATCTTGGGGTGTGATCAGAGTGGAGGGATCTGGAGGTGTGATCAGAGTGGAGAAATATGGGGAAGGATCTAGGGGTGTGATCAGAGTGGGGGAGGTATCTGGAGGTGTGATCAGAGTGGAGGGATCTGATGGGGGATCTGGGGGTGTGATCAGAGTGTAGGGATCTGGTGGGGTTTCTGGAGTTGTGATCAAAATGGAGGAATCTGGGGGGGGGTTTGGGGGTGTGATCAGTGAGTTGGGGGTGATCGGAGTGGGGGAGGTATCTGGGGGTGTGATCAGGGTGGGGGTGTGATTGTGATCAGAGTGGGGGTACCTGGGGGTGTGATAAGGGTGGGGGTATCTGGGGGGTGTGGTCAGAGTGGGGGGGGTTATCAGGGTGGGGGTATCTGTGCGGTGTGTTTAAGATGTAGGGGGGTATCTGGGGGTGAGATGAGGGTGGGGGTATCTGTGTGGTGTGATCAGAGTGTGGGGGTATGATGAGGGTTAGGGTATCTAAAAGTCCATGGGTCGGGGAAACAAATTACTTGCCTTGCCCCGGGTGCTAACAAACCCACGCTACACCACTGCACCCAACATCAAAAGTACTAGATTAACTTTAAGGGAGGAAACCTAAAGCCACCAGTCAGAGTTCATCTTGTACTGGTCTACCTTTAGTAAAGTAAATTCTAATTGAATCTGCATATAGGGATGAAAAACTCTTCATTTAATAAGCAGAGTATGACGTCAGTATATTTTTAGCATGCAAACTGATTTTGCCAATTTATCCTGGAACAAGCCTGTATGTGTAAATGATGTGATTTGTTACCAGCGATTCTAGATGCTCACCTGTTCCAATTTAATTTGTCTGGATGTAATTCTCCTGGAAAAGTTCAGCAGAACTGTGGATAGCAATAATTATTACACTGCAATGACTGCTTATAAAATTGTGAGCTGCTGCTGCCCTGTGGATGTGTGAAACAATATGTGCAGGTGAATGATTTCACACTTTCACTTCATTTGTTTCCTCCGTCTACTCTTCATTAATTCGGAATGCTGAAACGGCAAAATAAGCAACTCAATAAATATACCTCAGTACAGGCTGAACACTGTGACTCCATAGCAGTGGATAGGTTGGGATTAGGAACTTGCAAAGTATGTACATTTGAATATAGAGTAATCAATGTGAGGTCTGCAGACTTATAGGGAAGTCATTTTCACATTTAAAGGGTTAGTCTAACTTTACCACAATACTGCCTATGCAGCAAGGGGCACCTGTACAATAAAACAAATTGTGTATCTCTGATAGGGATGAGCTTCGAGTTTGAGTCGAAGGTAAGTTCGACTCGAACATCGGGTGTTTGTTCGTTCATAGAACAATGAACAAACGTGGTCGTTAGCGGGAAATTCGCCGGCCATAATGCAATGCTTGTGATTGGCCAAAGCATGCACCTTGACCTGTATGCTTTGGCCAATAACAGCACAATGTCCTGTCAGAGCCTTGATTGACCAAAGGCAGGGTGCCTTTAGCCAATCATGGTTCAGGGGCTAAGTCCACCCCCAACGCTATATAAGGCTGTTGCTTACACGGCAGCCATTGTAGTGTGTTAGAGGACGCGATAGGAGTGAGATTAGGCAGGTAGTTAGTGGATTGTGCGTTTTATATATTAATAGATCAGCCAGTGTAGTATATATATATATATATATATTTATCAGCTATTGCAGGAGATAGTGCAGTATATATATTTATCAGTTATTGCAGGATATATATCAGATAGTTCAGCATACATAGAGGGGCCCAAAATCCAAAGAGCACTTTCATGTGTTATAGGTGCATAAATAATACATCTAATTTCTGGACTACCTATCACATTTTTGTAGGCCCTGGAGCACCAGGTCAGTAGAAACACTCACACAATGACCACAATTTTGAAAGCAACCTCTCCAAGGTATTTTATGAAAGGCACAGTGAGTCTTTTAAAAATGCCATTTTCAAAATGAAAATTTATTTTTTTCCCCCACAAAGTTGTCAATCAATAAGATATTTCTATCACACAGCATATGCAATGAGTTACACTCCATAACACATTCTGTTACTCCTTTTTAGTATGGTGATACCACATGTGTGACACTATTTCACAGCCTAGCCACACAGAGGCCCAACATCCCAATTCTTTTTTTTTTTTTTTTACAATTTATATATATATATATATATATATATATATATACACACACACACGCACACTCTCACCAGAACAGTACAGTGTTACCATAGTGACTCTGGGGGGAATGATCAGGATTTTTTTTTTTTTTTAGACTGTGTAAAGATTTAGTTTATGAAACCTTGTGTACCACTGTCAGGCTGTGATTAGCCACAGCTATCACATGGTACAGGGCTTCTGAGATTGGCCCTGGTACTATGTGACCCCTGTGATCAATCACAGAGCTCACACAGTAGTAAATAATGAAATAATTGCTTGCCACTGTTCATGTGCTTGCTGTGATTGGTCACTGAGATCACATGGTACCAGGGACTTTGACTGCCGTCCGGTGCAACGTTCGGTGATTGCCTGTGTCCAGTGGACACAGCGGGTCACAGATCCCTCCACTGTGCACTCTAGAAATTGTGCACAAGCAGGCAAGGCGGGTGGACATATAGATACATCCACCCACTTTGGCGCTGCTCCCATCTGGCTGTTTATGTACTATGGCCGGACAGGAAGAGGTTAATGTATTCCCAAGTGCACCAAAAGAAAAACTGTGCAAACTTATAGGCTTTATTCACTCACTAAAAATTGGTCTTGGTGTGGCAAGCATATTGCAGATATCTGCTGGCGGGATCCCAGGCGTTCAGGTCAGCAGCTGCCACTTAGCCTGTACAGCACAATGACAGGCTGAAAGGAGCTGAGATTGTCTGTGGCTGTCAGTATGTATCTGCACATCCAGCAGTTACCTGTGAATATTGACAGATGTTTGACCCTGGACGCAAACAGATTGCATCCAGGGTCAAACATCTGTTCCTAACTTACAGTTAATTGTTTTAGATACATGCAGATACATGCTTACAGCTACGGACAGCCAAGACTCCTTTCAGCCTGTCTTTGTGCTGAAGAGGCTAAGTGTCCGCCTCTGACTGAAACACCTTGGATCCTGGCTGCAGTTATAAGCATTATACCTGCTGCACCATGGCCATTTTAGGATATGTGAATGAGGCCTTACAGTTAATTTCCTTTATAAAGCTGCCAAAACATGAGTATAAAAGCCTGTTCTCTGCCAGCATGCTGTAGAAAAGGACTCAGACACATCAGCTACATCACACCAAGAGCCTGCTGCCTGGTAAGCTCTATCTATGACTCAGCAGGGGGGTGTCAGGCCTCTGCAGACAGACCACTGCAGACAGACCACTGCTTCCCCACAGAGGGCAAGGATGCTAGCAGGGGACAAACTTTTCTACTCAAGCAGTGGCTGCTTTCTAAAGTAAAGAAACTGTAAGACTATGCACCTGGAAAGTATTTAACAAATTTAAAATTAAAGTTTAATTTGGCTTTAAAGTGGTTGTAAAGGCACAAGGTTTGTTACCTCCATGCATTCTATGCATGAAGGTAAAAAACCTTCTGTGTGCAGCAGCCCCTCCAAATACTTACCTGAGCCCCCTTTTGATCCAGCAATGTCCACGAGAGCCTTAACTCTCCGGGGACTTGTACTCCTGATTGGCTATTGGTAGCAATGGGAGCTATTGGCTCCTGCTCCAGTCAATCAAAACCAGTGAGCCAGTCAGGAAATTGAGGGTGTGGGGCCAAGCCACGGCTCCATTTATGAATGGAGAGAGCAGCGGAGCCCCCACAGAGCCCTCTGTGCCCCCTCTGCCCCCTCTGTGCCCCCACAGAGCAGCGGCTTGCTGTGGGGGCACCCGACAGGAGGGAGGAGCCAGGAGCGCCGGTGTGGGACCTGAGAAGAGGAGGATCCAGGCCACTGCACAGAGCAGGTAAGTATAACTTTTTTTTTTTATATTTTAATGAAAAAAAGAATCCAAGCTTTACAAGCACTTTAAGTATATTGGATAGCATTCATATCTAGATTAAATTATAAACAAATATGGCAGCTCCAGAATGCAATTTACACCCAGGGAATGCAGACCTTGTAAAAACGAGACAGTAGCATTAGCAATGCTTGTATGTAATTAGAGTATATTATAAAGGGTGATAATTTAGAAATGGAGTATGATTTATGATTCTTCTAATTTATGTGTTATAAAGTGTTCACTCACTATGGTATGGAATTTGGTATTATGCAGTTATATTGCTTCAGTATTAAGTGTTAACATACTTCAGAAAGACCTTTCCTGTAATTTTGTAGCAGCCCCTATCTGCATTGTCAGGCACCTCCTAAAATTACCATCTGCAGCCGCTCACTGTGTCACTGTCAGAAGTTGGAGCCATTCCGCTGTATGTGGCAGCCAATCAGCAAGGTGGTGACGGCTACAGATTACTCTGTGCCTCTGGGATTCCCATGTCTAGGAGTTCATTAGATTTTCTGCAGGGGTCCTTTATTCATTTTCTCCGTTAAGAAGAGACCGCTGTTCTAAGCTGATGGGGGAGGCAGTCTGCAGCCATCACTCCAAGTGTACATGCAGATTGTGTAATATTTATACACTCCGATCTGCAAAAGACTGATGATGCCAAGACAGCAAACAAGCTTTGGAAATATGTTACTTTGTTCTGCAGAGTCAGATTTCTAATGAAATTTATCATCAAGAATGAAATCCCCAATGTACTATTAACAGGTTAGTTAGATATAGCTGGAGAATGATTTATTCAGTATATCAGAATTAAAGAGAAACTCCACAAAATTCAACTTCTAATTAAATTGGCCTCATATTACTGACACCCATGAGCCAAATAGTTGTATGCATTTATAGAAATAGGATGCTAAGGCCTCAAGATGGATCATAAAACTGGATTTCATTTAAAACAATTACATTTCTAGTGATATGACCTTAGTCCTCTACTAATATAAGATAATTGCTCAGAACTAGATTTATTCTAAATGATTGGTACCCAGATCCTAAATATCATGAAGACGTAGAATAGAAACAGTGGAGCAACAGGGTATTCTCGGTACCGTTGTGAGACATCACACAGTTGTTTAAAAACAACACATTTTATTTATATACATATAATCAACAGTACAATATGAAATATCCAAAATAGACATGCAATTTTTTAAAATACATATATGTCCCTTTTAACAATTGCTGCACCCTCCACATTTGGGGGTCACCTCTACCTGGCAATAAGCTCCAGGGAGAGCATATAAGTGTAGCTCATCAGACTCTTGACATGTTTCGCGGTTACCCGCTTTCTCGGGAGACAGACATTAGGGAACAGGACACTGGAAAATAGATATATATATATATATATATATATATATAATATATCTATTTTTCAATGTCCTGTTCCCTATTGTCTGTCCCCTGAGGAAGCGGGTAACGGCGAAACGTGTCGAGAGTCTGATGAGCTACACTTATAGGCCCTCTCTGGAGCTTATTGCCAGGTAGAGGTAACCCCAAACAATTGTTAAGAGGAACATATATGTATTTTATAAAATTGTATGTCTATTTTTGATATTTCATATTGTACTGTTGATTATATGTATTATATGTATATAAATAAAATGTATTGTTTTTAAACAATTGTGTGATGTCTCACGATGGTACAGAGAAAATCCTGTGGCTTCACTGTTTCTATTCTACTTCTACTAAGCTTTGTAAATCATTACCTACATTGTGTTCTGTTATGGAGATTCTCTATTATGTAGTCATACTGAGAATGTCAAACCAATAAGACAACCCAGACTGCCTGGTCTTCTGGTCAAGTGAGATGTCATGTCATAAAAATATCTCCTTGTTCTAGGACTAGGTCTTGGTCTGTACAGAACTTTGTCTGCACTTCTGAGGCAACAATGACAATATGAAACCAGAGAAATCAGATATGGCAAGTTATTCATAGCGCTACCCTGCAAGGGCCACTTAATAATGTATGTTCCTCTGTGCAGCCTTGACCCTGTGAACTTTCCAGCTCTTCTGACACTCTAGGATCAGACATGATATGTATACCTTTAATTAAGATACCGACACAATGCAAACCTAGTTCAGTCTTCTTAGTTTTACTTAATCAGAGAAAGAGGCTATATACGAGTTTAAAATCAGCCAAGTCCTGTAAAACAGCAACCAAGACTCATTTAACCGCTTGCCGACCGCCGCACGACTATTTACGTCAGCAGTCAGCCCCTCACAGGCAAAGCAACGTAGGGCTACGTCGCTAGCCTATGAGGCTCTAGGGAGCGAGCGCGCGCCGCCTGAGGCGCGCTCCCGCGCGGTCATTGACCCCCCCGCGCGTGTGCCCGGCGGACCCGATTACACCGGAAGAAAGGAAGGCGGCTAATGTAAACAAAGCCGCCTGTCATTCTTCCCTGTGTAAGAATGGAGATCACACGGTTCTACTATGTAGGACCGTTGATCTCTGTTCTTACACTAGTAGCCACAGCCAATCACAGTTAGAAACACGCCCCTAGGGACACACTTAACCCCTCCCTCTCCAATAAAGTTAACTCCTTCACACCATTTTTACAGTAACAGTGCATATGTATAGCACTGATTACTGTAGTAATGTCACTAATAACCCCAAAAGTGTCAAAAATGTCAGTCAAGGGTCCGATCTGTCCGCCACAATGTCGCAGTCCCGCAAAAAAAATCGCAGATCGCCGCCATTATTCGTTAAAAAAAAACAACAAAAATTACAAAAATCTTTCCCTTAGTTAGTAAACGCAATAACTTTTGCGCAAACAAATCAAAATACGCTTTTTGCAATTTTTTTTACCAAACATAGGTAGCATAAGACAAATTGGCCTAAAATGTTAAAAAAATTTGATTTTTACATTTTTTTGGGGGGGAATTTCATATAAAAAAATGTGAAAAATATTGTTATTTTTGCAAAATTTACGCTCTTTTTTTGTTTATAGCGCATGATCAAAAAATCGCACAGGTGATCAAATACCACCAAAAGAAAGCTCTGTTTGTGGAAAAAAAAGGACGTCAAATTCGTTTAGGTACAGCGTTGCACGACTGCGCAATTGATCGTTAAAGTCACGCAGTGCCGAATCGCAAAATAGGCCCTGGTCAGGAAGGGGGTAAAATCTTCCAGGGCTTAAGTGGTTAAATTGGGTAAAGGGTTCTATACCGTCAGAGCGGTAAGGATGTGGAATTCTCTTCCACAAGCAGTGGTATCAGCCGGGAGCATCAATAGTTTCAAAAAGCGATTAGATGGGCATCTTAACAACCACAACATACCGGGGTATACAGTACATACTGGGGTATACAGTACAATGTACTATTGACATAAACACTTATACACACACTCATCATAGGTTGAACTGGATAGACTGGTGTCTTTTTTCAACCTTACTATGTAACCAACTATGTAACTTGACTGGCCTGCACAGAGTTCTGACATCAACCTGATAGAACACCTTTGGTATGAATTAGAGCGAAGAATGCGAGCCAGGCCTTCTCGCCCACCATCAGTGCCTGACCTCACAAATGCACTTCTGGAAGAATGGTCATACATTCCCATTGACACACTTCTAAACCTTGTGGACAGCCTTCCCAGAAGAGTTGAAGCTGGTATAGCTGCAAAGGGTGGGCCAACTATTGAACCCAATGGACTAAGACTGGGATGCCATTAATGTCCATGTGTGTGTGTAAAGGCAGGTGTCCCAATACTTTTGACATATAGTGTATATAGCACCAGTGGAATTCCACAAAGTAGCAAGTAGAGTGAGTTGATGCCTCCCCTGTCATGAAATGAATTTCGGAATTATGGGGGAAGGGGGAGAAATATGGAGTAGGCAAGATTTTTTAAATATAATTACATTTTGATATTTAATTTGAATTTATACTTTTTTTTTTTGCTATTAATAGGATCTTTGTTTTACAATTATATATTTGTACTAGGAGTACTAGGTTTTCTAACAGCAGGAGCTGGTTACTTTCAGCATCTCTTCTATCAAACTGCTGATCCTTTTGAAACTTTGTACAGAGCTAAGTCTGGAAAACATATTAAAACTATGTTTTGAGGAATTTGCTATTCTTGCTATGTTCTCTTTCAGCTGATTTCTAAAAGCAGGTAATGGTCTTCGTTAACCACCCTGAGCAGTCATAATGTTGTAATAAGACATAATGCGGTGTCTGCATCCTATAAGCTGTGTTTGAGCACCAAAGATTAAACTCCTGTTAAAAGAGAAGACTAATATTTGACTTTTTAAAGATTCTTGGGAAAAGCATTGAGCCAATTACTTCATCGCTGAAGTGGGAGGTAACAACGCTCAGAAAAATCCTTCTCTAATTTTGTGTTGAGAGAATAAACATATTCATTGGTCCTTTATAAACACAATAAGTAATTTTGTGTATATGCTAGTTACTGTATATCACACCTGTGTAGCAGTTTAAGGGGAGATTAATATTTTTTTGGGGTATTGTTTTTTTTTTCTAATGTAATTTTTTTTATCATGTTTGCATTACTTGTACTGTAATAATGACTTTATATTATAAACAAGCATTTAAACACAAGGTGCTTCCAGTTCTATTTTATGCAATGTAAGCCGGGATTTCTATATCGTTTGTTCATAGCATAGCAGTAAATTACTATGTGCAAAATTGTTTGTGTAGCCTCAAGTGCACTACCTGCTGGCTGCAAGTGGTAGATATAAGATAATAAAAGATTTTGCGCTATGATAACGAATTAAGGGCTGCTGCCTACCTCAGAAATCTCACCTAGGTGGGAGATCAGAATTAAAAATAGAAAAATAGAGAAGGGCAACAAAAATAATTAGGGGAATGGAGGACGTCAGCTATGAGGAAAGACTACAAGCACTGGACTTATTCTCTCTGGAGAAGAGGCGATTGAGGGGGGATATGATATCAATGTACAAATACTGTACTGGCGACCCTAGCATAAGAAACAAACTATTCAGAGAAAGGGAATACAATACGACACGTGGCCACTCACTAAAACTAGAGGAAAGGCGGTTTAACCTTAAAATACACAGGGGGTTCTTCACTGTAAGAGCAGTAAGAATGTGGAATTCTCTTCCACAAGCAGTCGTATCAGCAGGGAGCATCGATAGTTTCAAAAAACTATTAGATGGACACCTTAAAACCACAACATAGAGGGGTATACAATGTACGGTTAACAGCAAACACACACATCATAGGTTAAACTGGATGGACTGATGTCTTTTTTCAACCTCACTAACTATGTAACTATGTAAGAAAGGTGGAGGTAAGGGTGGCACTGCCTTGTATTTGTGCAATAAATAAGTGTGAACTCTTGTGTTTTATCTCTTTAAGAACCAAATTTGAATATGTAATCAAATCAAAAAAGTGATTAAATCAAAGGTAGGTGATATGAGTAGGTCTACTAATGTTTTGAATATACAAACAAATAATAGTATCCCTGTAAACAATCCTATAATCCGAATCTACACCTTTAAATAAGCAATCAGTGCAAAAACTACATAAAAGTGTACTTTAAAAGATAATAAACAATGAAATTAAAATCCATGATAATTCATTCAATCCTAAATAGCCCACAGTCTAAAATCAGTGCTTCAAAGTACTAGATGTGCAATCAACTCCTGAAAGGAGACAAAACCTTTAACAATGTATCAGGAAAAGAAGTTCAACAATCACACACATATATCTTCATCCCAAAGTGACTAGTGAAAAAAGTGACTGGTGTATTAATAATCAGGGAGCGGATATATGAGGTCTACTCGTGCTCCCCCCCTCAGATCCATACTCACCGCAGAACTGCACCCCTGCAGGGGTAAAGAGCCCTTAAGGTGAGCTAGACTGGATCTTCTGTCCTCCTCCTCCTTTTCTGTCTGGTTGCTGAATCGCTAGATATGCTCCGATTCGAGTAGGTGGACAAAGAAAATAACCAATAGTGTAAATCTATAAAACTGGGTTTATTGTGCTAAAAAGGACTAAAATGCACTTACAATCGGGCTCTATGATCAGAACATATACAAGTAATATCTCCAGGATGCAGTTTATTCCAAGGACCAGGCTATCCAAAACCGAAGGTGACGTGATGATGCTAGAAGCACTGCCCAATGCGTTTCATCAGATAGACGTCATGAGGAGCATGTTCGCATTTGGTTCTTAAAGGTAGATATAAGATATTCATATATTTCACATTTGGCAGGCTCAAAATAAATATCATAGTTTATTAGATCATTTTTGTCATGGACATGATAAATAAATGAATGGTGAACAAAAGCAATTCATTTTCCATTTTTACAATGTTACCAATCTAAATACATTTTACTTTCAAAGATTTTACTATAGTTCATCATGAGCAGAAGAGCTAGAAATATGAACCTGCCCAGAACATCATGACTCTCGTTGTTCCCTTACTCCAAATCCTCCATCATTGTAAATTTGGAATAGTTCCAGCAGGCTGCTCTACCTTGATCACTCCCAAGTTGCCAACATTTGACACTTGGACTTTTACGGCCTACAGTGATAGCCCTGATCTTCCAGGTCCTGTGTCCACATTTTAAAGTAAAGCTGGGTATACATGGACTGGGTGGATGAGCAAGATGTGGTCCAGTAGCAGATATAGCATGTTGGGATCAAGCAGAAGTGAAATCAAGGAACATGCCAAGGGTCGGTAACTATTGGTAGCAAAAAAACGGATTGCAGCAGGTGGGACAAGAGCAAGAAATTGGCTGGAGGTGCACAATAATCTGGCAAACAGAACGTGCAAAGACATGGCCTTAATAGGAAGTTCATGGGAGGAGCAAAGTGTTCAAGGTCCAAGACAAGCAATATTAATCATAAATAAATAAAAAATGGGATAAAACTACAAATTCATAATAATGCTGTGCAAAAGCCTGTGATAATTAATAGAGTGCCAAACCAATACAATCCAATTTATAAATATGATGTGAATCAATTCATGCTATTTCAGTGTCCAGTGCTTGAAAAAGGGCTTAATAAACATTCATTCACTAAAGTGCTCAGTGTCCTTTTCTTCAAAAATACATCATGTGTCCTCTTTTCCAAAAAGTGCATGTTTGCCTTTAAATTTGCAGCTTTATATTTAGTTTTCCACAACACACATATGCACCATGTCACCAGTGGCTACACCACTTCATGCATCCACCTCCACACCTGTGAGAACTCACCAGATGGATTTGAACCCTTTATATAAAAGATGGGTCAAAAAGCACTTTATCCAAGGAAGATTTTCTCCTCGCTGCTCCATTTTGTCTCCTCCTCAGGGTCACCTCACCATCCACACCACATTTCCCATGCAGTATGGCACAAGGAGGATACAAAAAACTTTTTAAAAACAACAATGTCACTTGTTATACAGCCCACTCACATTTTCATGTGCTAAAACAGCACCATCATATCGGTCTTTGTATGGGATGGCAGGAAGGAGACAATTATGCTCTGTATTTTTATTACATAACTTAATTATAAAAAACTGTACATTAACATTTAAAACATCCCATCACCATACTTAACTTAAATAATTAAATATAAAAAATGAAATAAGGCACTCGGACTCACTTTTGAATAAAAAAAAGGCCGCGGCTTATTTATTAACTGGTAAACAGAATTAATAAAACACCAACAATATTTTACTTAAATTTATAACCAGACAACCCAGTCATAAACAACTCGGGTTGTATTTAACAAAATTTAACCACAGAATTCGTAAACATCCAACCATCATTATACACAAATAACAACATAACGTCCCCCTCTGCATGGCAGAGGTGACCCAACCAGATTAATTTTAAGCCGCGACAAACCAAAGGGGAGGGAGGGAGGGGAACGCAGGTAGGAAGATTCTTGAGGAGATTGATCTTTGAGGGCTCGGGAGCTGGTTTAAATAGCCCTGTTCCTGAGGTAGATCCAATACCATAGGTGGAAGAAAGTAGGCGTGAAAGAGGCTCATTCGCTGAAGCCATCCAGGATTCCTAAAGCTGCGCAGCTACACTAAATAATCTACCCAACTACTCCCTATGGCGGGAAAACTGAAGCGGGAAAGGCAGGAAAAATATATGACCCAGGTCAGAGAGGTCATTACACTTTAAACCTTAACCTGACTGACTTATTAAAGAATACCTCTCAAAATGGCTGAACTTATGCCCACTATCTAAACTCACCCTTCCGCCAACCCATAAGAAAGAGGGGCTTATAGTAGCCCCCTTTCCAATATGTGATGGCAGGAAGGAGATAATTATACTCTGTATTTTTATTACATAACTTAATTATAAAAAAACTGTAAATTAACATGTAAAACATCCCATCACCATACTTAACTTAAATAATTAAATATAATAAATAAAATAAGGCACTCGGACTCACTTTTGGATAAAAAAAGGTCGCGGCTTATTTATTAACTGGTAAACAGAATTAATAAAACACCAATAATATTTTACTTAAATATATAACCAGACAACCCAGTCATAAACAACTCGGGTTGTATTTAACAAAATTTAACCACAGAATTCGTAAACATCCACCAGATAGGCGATCCTCATCGCCTGTCACCAAAACCCTGCAGCGCGGCCAGTTCAATCAAAGAACCCAAATTGGCATTAAAAATGTCTAAGCCAATGTTGGAGAGGTGGACCCCATCATCTCTGTAGAGACCCCAAATGCCACCTTCCAAGTCTGAGTGCCGGTATGTAAAAACTCCAATTTGCAATAAAAACTTCTCAAGAGCCTTGTTCACCCTTTTCTTTACCTTACCCAGGGGTTTTAAATATCCTGCTGACCAAATAAGCCTCTGTACTATTTCCGAAAACACAATGACCGTACTGGGAAACCTCAGTTTCAACCGATGCAGGTCATCACGAATAGAAAAAATTAGGTCCGAAGTTTTAATATTACCCATATCGTTACCCCCTAGATGTATTACCAGAATGTCCGGTGGGGGTCGGGAAACCAATAACTTATCAAAATATGACAATAACTCTACCCACCGCATACCCCTCTTACTGAACCAGGACAATAGGAATTTGCTCTCATCTAGGCCAAGGTGTTCAGAGTAAATCCATCTCCTCGCCCAATGAACAAAAGAGTGCCCCAAAATCCATACTCGCAGCCGTTCACCTGGAAGGAGCAAACACAAGATTAGGACGCACATAGGATGCATAGCAGTCCGACCTCCATCTTCCCAGCTGCTTAATTAAACCAACCTCCAACCCTGACCTGGAAGCTTCAGTAGCGGCCCCTATGCAAAAGGAATGGGAAGAAAATTGAAACTGACCCAACCCAAGTGCTTGCAAACATTTTTTAAACACAGATTCGAATTGAAACTTGGTGAGAACCTTAGTTTCTAAAGGAATGAACTAAATGAACACAATGAACTAAAAACATTGTGCTGCCACTAGCTCTGACCTTAAGAAACTCTGAAACTAGAAAAACAGGGCACACTGGAGAACCCCTAAATCTGTTAAGCTGACACCACTGACCCCTACCCGCCTGATCAGTTTTTGATTTAGGAAGGAAAATACTCAATCTGTTTTCTGCACAATGTACGTTATCCACCCTTAAACCTGAACCCCAAACTGAATGTACAGGTAAAAGTTCGGATATACGCAGGGCAGCAAAAAATAATAAGGAAAAAGCTGCTCTGAACAATATAGCTACATAGGGCGAATAACAAACGACCCGACAATGTAGCACACAATTCCTGTAAAAGGTCCAAAGTAATTTGGCGCCTCTGATCTACCCGTAAATTCCCTTTCCGATAACCCTTCATTGCCTGTTGTACTGAGAAAAAGGAAGAACAGGCCGGGAAACCCTATAGTTTACCAAAAAAGGAAACGCCCGCTAACACTTCGCCAATGTGGGCCCAAGAATAATTATTTCTAAACAGGGAATTCAAGAAAAGCAGAACCAGCTCCTCTGAAAATGAATCTCGACGGCTGTTCACCGAGTCCAGGAAGCCACATAGCAAATGCAGATTGGTAACCTGACCAAGAACTATGTGCCAATGACTTTTGTACATACTCCATCACCAATTCTACACCAGGTCCCAGAGGTGGGCCGGACAAGGCATACCCACGGGGTCCGCGTCTGGGAGTAGTTGAAAAAAACGGTGAACCTGAAAGCGAGACAGAGTCCGCCAGATCATTGTCTTTACCCGGAACATATGTAGCTTTAATCCAGATATTAAGCGCTAAGCACTTCAAAACCAGGTGTCTCAACAAGGCAATGACCGGCGGAGATCGAGAGGTCAAACAGTTAATGGCGTAAAGCACACCTTTATTATCTGTCCTGACCAGAATGCGTTTATTACAAAAGAATTCCCCCCATACCTCCAGGGCCACTAAAATTGGGAATAGCTCCAGTAATACCACATTCTTCACCAACTTTAAACGCTTCCAACGTTCACACCACCGCTCAGCACACCAATGTGTCTGCCAAATAGCAGCAAACCCCACTGAGCCTGCGGCGTCAGTAAAAAGAAGAAAGTCTTTGTCTAAAATGAAATCAGACTGCCAAATAGCTTTCCCATTAAAATGCAAAAGAAATTGTAACCAGACCATTAAGTCCGCCCTCATGTCATGCGATACGCTCACATGAGCCGAAGGGGACTTAAGGCCTGATATCGCAATATACAACCTCCTAGAAAAAGCTTTGCCTACAGGAATGACCCTGGAGGCAAACGCCAAGAGCCCCAGTAAGGATTGCATTTCCCGGAGGCAAACCTTCTTTTTTCTAATGACCAAAAACAACATACCTCTGAGCTTGCGTAGTTTGTCAGCCGGCAGTCTGAACTCCATCAGCACCGTGTCAATAGTGATGCCTAAAAAATCTAAACATGTGCATGGCCACACTATCTTTTCTGTGGCTAGAGGAACACCAAATGATTTGCACAACAAGAAGAAAGTATTCAAAATAAAGTCACAGTCAGAGGTACCAGGTTTACCCATAAACAAAACATCATCTAAATAGTGCATAACCTGGGAAGACCCTGTCACTTGTTGCAAGACCCATTCTAGAAATGTTTAAAAACATTCAAAGTAGTAACATGACAGGGAACAGACCATGGGCAGACACCTGTCAAAATAAAATTTATCCTCAAAAAATATGCCTAGAGAGTTAAAACAAGATGGGTGCAGGGGTAACAGCCTAAAAGCCGACTTGATGGCGGCTTTCGCCAGCAGCGTACCCTGACCCAAACTTTTAATGATTGCAAGTGCGTCCTCAAAAGTTGCATAAGAGACAGACGCATCATCTTCATCAATTTCCTCGTTCAAGGAATCACCCTTAGGATAAGACAGATGATGAATTAAAGGAAAGGAATTTGGCTCCTTTTGTACTATTCCAATGGGTGAAACCCTAAAATCCCTAAAAGGGGGGGAAGAAAAAGGACCCACAAATCTTCCTTCCGAAACATCTTTATTTATTTTTTCTAAAACCACCTCAGACATATTAACAACAGATTTTAAATTATTAACTATGGTACAACCAATTCCAGAAAAAAGTGGAAGCCTCAACCCAAACTGAAAACCTTCAGTTAAGAGCTCCACCCTCCATCGGTCTGGGTATGCTTGTAACCAAAGTAGCAGCTCGGACAGCCTCACCGGCGTTGGGGCCTTTTGGAATAGTTCCCTGCTGGGCACCAGCCATTCTCTTAAAGCATTTCGCAACTGGGTGTGACCCAGCGCAAAAGGCACATTCATGCCGGTACTTGCATGTACCCGGCCACCTACACTGCGCATCATTGAAACTGAAGCATATCCCACGCTTGTACCCTGAGGGGCCTGTGGTCTGTTGCGTTGTACATGTGGGCATTCTAGGCTGAAATGCCGGCCTTTGTGGCAGAAAAAGATCCAGCCACAAACCAACATCTTTAGTGCCCCACATCAAACCGGGGTGCACAGCCATCTTTTGCCTAAAGGCCACATCATAGTGAAACCAGGCTACCCCTCTGAAACTCTTATAGGCCTCCAATATAATTTCAATATGATGAAACAACCCAACACTCCAATTAGGAAACTTTTCACACAAAATTGAGGAGTAAATGCAAAATGCAACCAATTAAATATAGATTTGGGGACAAAGTGCTTCCTATCCCCTCCTCCTCCTTCTTATCACCTTTCGTCATAAATTCCCTGGCAGAGGGCAATAAAGACAAAAGATCCACATACATGCCCTGCCAAATTTTATCCTTTAAGGTCTCGAGCAAGTGGAAACCCAACGGCGAGACCTCACAAGGCATAGATTCCTTCAAAAAACTCTCAGGGAGGTTCTGATCTTTCGCAACAGAAAAAATACTGTCTTGCCTAATAGCGCCACTAGGTGGCGCCCACACCTCTGAATCCACAGGAACAGTAGCTACAGTCTTAGGAACCTGCAAACTTTGACAAAAGCTCTTAAACAAATCAAATAAAGCATCTGGGTCAGAAAGACCAGGTAACTCACCACCCTGTATAGGCTGATGATGGAGAGGATTGGGATCTTCCGGCGCCGGCCCCGCCGCCTGCGAATCCTGCTGAGAAGTGCTGCACAGCTGGCTGCTGACCTGGGGGGAGCCACGCTATGTTGAGCAGCAGGTGACCTTCCTCTAGTCTGGGGTCCTGACGACTGAAAGGTGGACGGCCTGACGCCCGCCACCGAGCTCCTTCTTCTATTCTCCACCGGCTCCGGGGTCCCGACTTGCTCCGCTCCGATGCTCCGTCCTCCCGCCGTGCACCGAGCGCTGGATGGTGAGTACTTTCTTCTCTGCGTTCTCCGCCGCTTGGAAGGGCCGCCTGCCCCGGAAACGCTTCCCCGTTCGGTGTTCAGACCGACGTCAGAGGTCCGGTGACCGGCAAAAACATCCGGCGGACATGACGCGGTAGCGTGACCTGTCTCTCTGGCCTCCGACCTCCCGGCTGCCGACATCACTTCCTCTGACGCTGCCACTGAAGATGTAGACTCCGACGGTACTCCGGGACCCGGCTCCCGTGGAAGCTGCAGACATCTTCGGATCCATTCATCCCCGCCGCTCTCGCCCGCCCTCTCAATCAGCTGCCGGATAAGACTCATTCCGCAGGAACACACACAGGAACGCAGGTAGGAAGACTCTTGAGGAGATTGATCTTTGAGGGCTCGGGAGCTGGTTTAAATAGCCCTGTTCCTGAGGTAGATCCAATCCCATAGGTGGAAGAAAGTAGGCGTGAAAGGAGCTCATTCGCTGAAGCCATCCAGGATTCCTAAAGCTGCCCAGCTACACTAAATCTAACCAACTACTCCCTATGGCGGGAAAACTGAAGCGGGAAAGGCAGGAAAAATATATGACCCAGGTCAGAGAGGTCATTACACTTTAAACCTGACTGACTTATTAAAGAATACCTCTCAAAATGGCTGAACTTATGCCCACTATCTAAACTCACCCTTCCGCCAACCCATAAGAAAGAGGGGCTTATAGTAGCCCCCTTTCCAATATTCCAAGTCCGATAATTGACTTCCGTCAGAAGACTCCCGCTGATGCGTTTCACCTTCAGGCATCCTCAGGGAGCGATACAAGGCAGGGTCATTTAGGGAATTGTCCAGGGAGCTGTCCGTCATTCCAGGTGGCTCAGCTAAAACAGATATCATTACAATAGAGTTCACAGGTCCAAGGCCCTGACAGGGACACATATCCCTCCCCTACTCTAATCTAAAATGAAAAAATATGTTTTTCCTATAGACCTATTTTAATTCAGAACATTCGTTTATATAGTCTTTGGAATAGATAAGAATAATACGAAAAACAATCACCTGGAATTAGCACCAAGCCACATGCTCTTTCAGCACCCGACAGCTTTACTGAAATTGTTTAGAAAACAGCATTATCATCAATAATGTTAATGTTTGTGTTAACTGCCATTTGAGCTGAGAATCGTATGGCTCCAGACAAAATATAGCAACACATATATTTTTAGGGGTCTCCAGTATAATATAATAAACTACAATCTGTGGACTCATTTGTGAAAAAGCAATCAATGCTTTTTGCAAGGGTGGTATAATCACAACATCAGAACTTCTTGAAAGTTTGAAAATGTAAAAGGAAATAAATACTGTATCTTCGTACAGTGGGAAGGCAGACAGCTATCTAGTACCCTGCTCCCTCTGAAATAATTATTCTGTTTTTCAATCCTCAATATGTCATGCTCAAGGATAAATTTTTGCATAGCCAACAGCTGACCTGGATGTGATCTAGTGCAGTAGTGCGGGTTGTCACATGTCTCAACTAGACTCCCACACTTGTTGCTGACTATCAATAACATTCCCATATACAGGATCAGATTTACATTTTGGGAGATAGGCAGAGAAAATCTGGCAACTTAAAGAGTAATTGTACTTTTGTTGAGATAAAAATGGGCGATCTATGTACATTGCAAGGATGTTACCAAAGGTAATTGGGAGTTTCACAAACCCATAAGAAAATACAGACTTTTTAAAAAGACAACATTCAGGCATGTCCTTCTATTCCTCGATGAAACCACAAGTGACAGGCTGTGGCATTATATAATCCAGTATGGGACTTGTTTTAGGCTGCCTGAAACAGGAAATAATGCTTGGAGGTCCCCCAATGCCTTCAAATAAGCAGGATTTTGATGGGGCTGAAAGCACTTGTTTTTTGCACAAGGATTTGTTATCTTTTTTGATAATCTCTTGGTGACTGAACTGATTCTTTCCTTCTGTATCCTTTTGTTGGGTGGGTTGCATATTTCGTGCCTGGGACTATTCCATTGTTCGAAGATGAACAGCTTTTTCTCCACTTGTCATTCTCATGAAGATATCAATCATTGTATGACCTGCCGCTTATGGTATTGCAAGTCAGTAGTAAGCACCCTCATTTCCCTGTAGAGGACTTTGAAAAAATGTTTATTTACATTGAAAGTGGATAAAGTATGGAATGGTTAAAACTGTGCGTTATTTCTGCGTGTGTCCCTACTAGGGAGAGTTACTCTTTCTATTTGTTCTGGTGACCATTGTCACTGGGACAGAAGATGAAGGAAAATCTAAAATACTAGTTGCCACCAGAGCAGACATAGAAGGGAAACCTTCCAATGGGGGACTGTTGTTTCAGTAACAACTATCTAAGAGGGGATTTCTATGACTTTGGAGATATTGTCACTTACTTCCTGTTGTGCATACAGGGCAGAGATTGAAGTAAAAACTTCACATGTGGTAACAAAAACCTGACAAGGGAAAATGTTTTTTCGCCTTAAATCATTCTCTGCATTAAGGTAAATAAACCTTTCAATAGCAGCCCCCCAATTACCTAAGTCCATTCTTGATCCAGCACTGTCCCATCTGCAGTAGCTCTTTTCCACTCTTTCTGGTCTCACAGGCGTTTTTGATAGGATAAGAAGCCTTTGGCTCCTGCTGCTGTTAATAAAATACATTGAGAAGGGAGTGTGGGATGGGGCTGAGTGTGTGCGTCTATAGATGCACACAGCCTGGCTCAGGAGTGTGCCCATATGACTGCTCCCATAGCAAGTGGAGAAGAGGAGGAGTGGAGAGTACTGACGAGGGACTCCAGAAAAGAAGGTCTGGCGCCACTCTGTGCAAAACCATTGCACAGAGCAGGTAGGTAAAAAACATTTTTCATTTTAGGGAAAAAAATTGGCCTAAAACTGCTTTAAACTATAATTTTAGTATACAGTCAAAATATTGGTACCCCTGCATTTCTGTCAGATAACGCACCACTTCGCCCAGAAAATTGTTGCAATTACAAATGTTTAGGCATTTTAATGTTTATTTCTTTTATTTGTATTGGTATGGCACAAAAAAAGTGGAGAAACAAAAAGCCAAATCTAACACATTCCACGCAAATCTCCAAAAATAGACTAGATGGAAATATTGCCACCTTCTCAAAATTGTAAGAAATAATTGCATTCCAAGTTTGTGATGCTCCTGTAATTTGCAATTAAACTCATCTGTATCAATTAACAGGTGCTGACAATATAGAAATCACTACGGCAACCAGGTAAAATAGTAAAAAACTGACTAAATCTTTCTGTTGTGTGTCTTTGTGGACCACACGGAGCATAGAGAAGAGAAAGATTGCAAATAATTGTCTGGGGATTTGAGAACAATAATTATGGAAAAGCCTGGACAATCTCAAGGTTACAAGTCCATCTCAAGAAAACGTAATGTTCCTGTATCCACTGTGTGAAACATTGTCAAGAAGTTTACAGCCCATGACACTGTTTCTAATCTCCCTGGATGTGGACGAAAGAGAAAAATTGATCAAAGAGTTTGCCAAAACTTATCAGAGGAAGCCAAAATCCTTTAGGAAGAATTTGCTGTGGACAGACGAGACAAAATCACAGCTTTTTGGAAAAGAAACGAGGTCTTTAAAGAAAAGAATACAGTGTTGCCTTTTGTTATGTGTACCTGTGCATACACCCCAATTATTGTGGTAGCATGCACCTATACACATCTAGATCCTGAGAGATCTTTACACAAAAAAGGTAGTTCAATCAGCAATACACAATTATTGAAAGGGTTACATAATATATATATATATATATATATATATATATATATATATATATATATATACAAATTACACACTAAACAGTATTTACAACACATTGTTAGTACAGATCCCTTGGCTTTCAATGTTATTTACAAATTACCCACAATAGCCCTATTTACAATACAATGTACGTATTGAGCATGGAGTTAAGTTACCTTTTCAATTCAGGCATGGTGCCTGCCGTGTGTATTCAAACACTAAAGAGAAAAAGCATGTATACATTCTAAGTGTGAGAGGTATAGTCTATATTTACCATCCCCAGTATCTTCATCCTAGTCTGCTTGCTTGAGTGATCTCTCTCCTCACCTATATTAATATAGACCCATCTCGTCTTGCTCAGAGCCATTCTGATTGGTGTAGCAATCTTACCCTTCTCCTCCCTTTGGGCATATATTATTCAGGATTGGGCAAATTGCCCATCCCTGAACCAATGATCACCTTCATTGCATATCTAAAGTCTTTGAATTAGAGGGTGAGATAAAGGAATGACCTGTCATGGACGATTGTCAATTATTTTCTGGCCCCGTAATGTCTGGGGAAAAGGAACATAATTACGGGGCTGTACTACAGTTTGTTTATCAGTGTAAATAGCAGACCCCTCCCAGGTAGCCCAGGCATGCATTTTAAATGGACTTGTTAATCAAGTCACTTTTGCCTGTAGACGGAAGTCACACAATTTCATATAATTGATAATCCTATATCAACTAAATGTAAAATCAAAACTCAATATCTCGTACATATATATATTTACATTAATATTTACAATCTCTAATGGGGATTTATACATAACTCCTCCTCAGGCCACAGTAATGGAGATTTCACATAAACTCATAAGGCAACAACAGTATAAACTTGGTAGAGGTTCACTGATGTTTTGGGGTTGCTTTGCTGCTTCAGGCACTGGATGTCTTGACCGTGTGCAGGTCATTATGAAATCTGAAGACTACCAAGAATTCTGAGGTGCAATGCAGGGCCCAGTGTCAGAAAGTTGGGTCTCCATCAGATGTCACGGGTCTTACAGCAGGATAATGACCCAAAGCACACGCAAAAAAGGACCCAGAAAAACTGCTGGAGAGTAGTGGATTGGCCAGCTGAGTCCAGATCAAAATCCCAAAGAGCACCTGTGGAGAAATCTCAAAACAAATGTTGGGAATAGGAACCCTTCTAATCTGAGAGACCCAGAGCAGTTGGTGAAAGAAGAGTGGTCCACAATTCTTGTAGAGAGGTGTAAGAAACTCATTGATGACTACAGGAAGCAATTGATTTTAGATATTTTTTTTCCAAGGAGTGTGCTACCAAATATTAAATTGAGGGTGCCAAAAATTTTGTCCAGTCCATTTTTGGAGTTTTGCATGGAATGTGTCAGATTTGGCTTATTGTTTCTCCACTTTTTTGTGTCATGCCAATGCAAACAAAAAAAATAATTATGAGAATGCCTAAGCATTTGTAAATGCAACACTTTTCTGGGCAAAGTGGTTTATTATCTGACAGAAATGCAAGGGTGCCAATATTTTTAGCCATGACTGTATATCAACCACTTCATGGGTCCTGTATGAAAAAGTTGCATTAAAAATGTGTTGTTTTTGTACTTTTCCATACAAAGTATTTGCTGCATAGAGAAGAGAAGTGTCATTAAACCCATAACCTGGAATTTCATCTTATGCTCCAAGTATACTGTATCGGGACTATGTGTGCCGCTGTTTTCTATAACTATTCTTTGGTTGTAATTACCTGGTGATCCTGCCAGTTCATCAAGGATCCTTAAGTTTAGTGGCAATGCTATTGTAGGGGATCCACTGTGTTCTGCTTTGCTACTCTGTCTGCACAAGCCCCAAATTCATTGTGAGGAAGCTGTGATTTTCCTCTTTCCTCCCCAGCTATCATGACCGACTGTAAAAAAAATAAATAAATAAATACAATGTATATATAACTCTAGCTGTTGAAAAATTCCCACGAAGGAAATTGTTGCTTCAATTCATGAACATTCTTTCATAATGTAAAAAAAAAAATATATTAAAATCTTGTTAGCCGCCCCATATTACATTCTTGGCGAATAAAGGAGTAGGGGCTCAGTGATCAACAGTGTAGCACTTTGTCTTTGCTCCACTTTTGCTACTATCTAGAAAAATTCTAAATAGTGGCAACCAAGTGATAAAAAAAAGGCCACGGTGACAATGCATGCTTAGGATTATTGAAACATTTACTATATTCACATGGTCACGTGGGCTGGATAAGCAAGGAAGCAAAGAGGATGTGCAGGAGTGTCACATGGAGCTGCTGAGAAGATTTAAAAGAAGAATGTTGATGAAATAAAGCAAAAATTGCTTTTATGTGTTTTTTTTTTAACAATTGTAATTATATTTTCATGTTTATTTTTTTTTTTTTTTACACTTAGTCACATGCCTGTTAGAGGACCAATCTGCTCTGTGTGGACCAAACAGCACAGCCCTGTCTGAGCAGGAGACTTGGTTTTCTCTGCTGCAGTTCAGTACCACTTAGTGGTCTCCATCCCATCCCTGGTCAATGACTAGACAGTAAAAGGAGCAGCAGAAAACTGATGAATTCATCTACCTGTCAATCTGCTCTATCCCCTATCAGCATTAGCTCATAAGCAATGCAGCAGAACCAACTGACTTCTTGTGCTGCTTCTAGCTATCTGAGTTTGAGTTCTGCTGCATGGGGGATTGCAAGAGGCTGACACCATAATAAATTCAGTTACCGCTGCTTTCATTAAAAGTATACTTTACTACTACTCTAATATTTTTTGATCTATTAATGAATACAGAGCTGAATCAATGTGTATGTGAATCATGTTTTGAGACATCAAAGGTTTACACCCTGTTATTCTTTAATTATGGTTATGCGGGTTCTATGAAAGTAATGGTGAACCCTTACTTTGCCAAGTTGATGGGTAGTTGTTGGAATGTCATGTAAAGGTAAGTATTCTGATTCGGTTGAGGCAGGTGAGAGTGATGAGGTGTATTATGCCTGGACTGAGTGACAAATATTTATGCTCCCAACAATTGGAAGGCAGAGGGCCTTGGAGGAAGCACATTTGATTACACGGACACACACAGTGACTGCCGCAGTCATATCAGAATTTTAATTATCTTTATCGTGTACATCTTAAAGATGATGTCCCACTTAACTACATCATTTGCAATAAAGTGAAAGCGCTCAGCTGTATAATACCATCTCTACCAGTTTTAATAGCAGTTTCTTAATTTGATATGCTTAATAACTTTGTGTGTTTCATCCTGAAAGAACCATGATGTAGATTACAATACAAAAAATCAAACTAGTGGAGAAGATAAATAACTTGTCCAGTTTTCTGAACATTTCTTAGGGCTCATTCACACCACATGTATCCTCATGCATTTCCCTGTGTGTAGGCAAGGATCTTGGACATGGTTTTCAATAGGGTCAAAGCAATGTGATGTGTCGAGGTGCATTGGAGAAAGGTGCTGTCTATTGTTTTTCAGGTCTGTTGTCCTACATTTTTTAAAACAGTTGAAAGGGGCAAATCAGAAAAGGCAACACAGCTTTTCTGTATATGCAAATGGAAGCCATCCCGAAGAATGAACCTCAGGGATCTTACTATAATAAACAGGATGCATTGTAAAATAGAAACTGTGTAAAGCAATTTCAGACTCTAATAATTCTGAGAAAAATTGCAGTTTTTAATTGAGACTCTGTGATTACAGCGGAACACCAGCATTTTTGGGCCTTGCAGGGCTCTTTTTTTAGATAAAAAGTTGCAGCATTTAAAATATTTATAGGGGGGTAGGTGGGGTTCCCCTGCACAGTTATGTGTGGCCATGGGGGAGGCAATTCCCTAGTGGAGGAAAAGCCCTCCTTTCAACTGGTTGACATAAAGTGGTGGGTCGTTTATTTTTGTTAATTGTTGGGTGGTGGTAAAAACATGGGTAGCACGCATGCTGTGCACTGAGAATTCCACTGATCTGCCAACTCATCACTTGTGAGCACTGTCAAATGGCAGTGCCAGTAATAATGTGCTGAGGATGGCCAGGTTCATCAGTGTGATGCCAATCATACACATCAGTAGGGCAATGCCAGCACGATGGCTAAACCTACAGGGCAGTTATGAACTATCATCATGCTGAAAAACTTGTGGGAGCTGGAAAAATTACTAAGAAGGGGGAATTTAAATAAAAAAAAAATTCTTTAATTTCCTGCTATTTCTCTAGGACAGGAAGTGAAATCTCCCCAGCTAACCACAGAAAACAACAAGAAAAACTGATACTGGGTTTAACCAGTGGCGTCACTAGGGTTGGTGTCACCCGGTGCGGTAACTCATGGTGTCACCCCCAACCCCTTTTAATAATGTGTTTTTTTTTTTTTTTTAACTAATGTAACTCGTAAATCATAGCTCCCATAGCTCTTTGGTGGCCCAAGTCCAGGCTGGACTTCTGGGGACCATTGCCAAAAGTAGGCTGCAGCCTGCAGAGAGAAGAGTTTGCTGAGCGGTTGTACTGAGTGTCACTGTGCATTAATAAGGGACACTGACGTGCCCCTTTTCAATGCAGTGACCAGCGTACCCCCTTTCAATGCAGAGACCAGCGTGTCCCTTTTCAATGCAGAGACCAACGTACCCCCTTTCAATGCAAAGACCAGCGTACCCCCTTTCAATGCAAAGACCAGCGTGCCCCTTTTCAATGCAGTGACCAGCGTGCCCCCTTTCAATGCAAAGACCAGCGTACCCCCTTTCAATGCAGAGACCAGCGTACCCCCTTTCAATGCAAAGACCAGCGTGCCCCTTTTCAATGCAGAGACCAGCGTACCCCCTTTCAATGCAAAGACCAGCATGCCCCTTTTCAATGCATAGACCAGCGTGCCCCCTTTCAATGCAAAGACCAGCGTACCCCCTTTCAATGCAGAGACCAGCGTACCCCCTTTCAATGCAAAGACCAGCATACCCCCTTTCAATGCAAAGACCAGCGTGCCCCTTTTCAATGCAGTGACCAGTGTACCCCCTTTTAATGCAGAGACCAGCGTACCCCCTTTCAATGCAGAGACCAGCGTACCCCCTTTCAATGCAAAGACCAGCGTGCCCCTTTTCAATGCAGAGACCAGCGTGCCCCCTTTCAATGCAAAGACCAGCGTACCCCCTTTCAATGCAGAGACCAGCGTACCCCCTTTCAATGCAAAGACCAGCGTACCCCCTTTCAATGCAAAGACCAGCGTACCCCCTTTCAATGCAGAGACCAGCGTGCCCCTTTTCAATGCAGTGACCAGCGTACCCCCTTTCAATGCAAAGACCAGCGTGCCCCTTTTCAATGCAGTGACCAGCGTGCCCCCTTTCAATGCAAAGACCAGCGTACCCCCTTTCAATGCAGAGACCAGCGTACCCCCTTTCAATGCAAAGACCAGCGTGCCCCTTTTCAATGCAGAGACCAGCGTACCCCCTTTCAATGCAAAGACCAGCGTGCCCCTTTTCAATGCATAGACCAGCGTGCCCCCTTTCAATGCAAAGACCAGCGTACCCCCTTTCAATGCAGAGACCAGCGTACCCCCTTTCAATGCAGAGACCAGCATACCCCCTTTCAATGCAAAGACCAGCGTGCCCCTTTTCAATGCAGTGACCAGTGTACCCCCTTTTAATGCAAAGACCAGCGTACCCCCTTTCAATGCAGAGACCAGGGTACCCCCTTTCAATGCAAAGACCAGCGTGCCCCTTTTCAATGCAGAGACCAGCGTGCCC
The DNA here is from genome assembly GCF_965119305.1 of Pelophylax lessonae. NCBI lineage: Eukaryota > Metazoa > Chordata > Amphibia > Anura > Ranidae > Pelophylax > Pelophylax lessonae. The sequence goes on from NC_138770.1 coordinate 136,956,334, forward strand.
CCTTTCAATGCAAAGACCAGCGTACCCCCTTTCAATGCAGAGACCAGCGTACCCCCTTTCAATGCAAAGACCAGCGTACCCCCTTTCAATGCAAAGACCAGCGTACCCCCTTTCAATGCAGAGACCAGCGTGCCCCTTTTCAATGCAGTGACCAGCGTACCCCCTTTCAATGCAGAGACCAGCGTACCCCCTTTCAATGCAAAGACCAGCTTGCCCCCTTTCAATGCAAAGACCAGCGTACCCCCTTTCAATGCAGAGACCAGCGTGTCCCTTTTCAATGCAGAGACCAACGTACCCCCTTTCAATGCAAAGACCAGCGTACCCCCTTTCAATGCAAAGACCAGCGTGCCCCTTTTCAATGCAGTGACCAGCGTGCCCCCTTTCAATGCAAAGACTAGCGTACCCCCTTTCAATGCAGAGACCAGCGTACCCCCTTTCAATGCAAAGACCAGCGTGCCCCTTTTCAATGCAGAGACCAGCGTACCCCCTTTCAATGCAAAGACCAGCGTGCCCCTTTTCAATGCAGAGACCAGCGTGCCCCCTTTCAATGCAAAGACCAGCGTACCCCCTTTCAATGCAAAGACCAGCGTACCCCCTTTCAATGCAGTGACCAGCGTACCCCCTTTCAATGCAAAGACCAGCGTACCCCCTTTCAATGCAAAGACCAGCGTACCCCCTTTCAATGCAGAGACCAGCGTGCCCCTTTTCAATGCAGTGACCAGCGTACCCCCTTTCAATGCAAAGACCAGCTTGCCCCCTTTCAATGCAAAGACCAGCGTACCCCCTTTTCAATGCAGTGACCAGCGTACCCCCTTTCAATGCAGAGACCAGCGTACCCCCTTTCAATGCAAAGACCAGCGTACCCCTTTCAATGCAGAGACCAGCGTACCCCTTTCAATGCAAAGACCAGCGTACCCCCTTTCAATGCAGAGACCAGCGTACCCCCTTTCGAGGTAAAGACCAGCGTGCCCCTTTCAATGCAAAGACCAGCGTACCCCCTTTCAATGCAGTGACCAGCGTACCCCCTTTCAATGCAGAGACCAGCGTACCCCCTTTCAATGCAGTGACCAGCGTACCCCCTTTCAATGCAGAGACCAGCGTACCCCCTTTCAATGCAGTGACCAGCGTACCCCCTTTCAATGCAGAGACCAGCGTACCCCCTTTCAATGCAGAGACCAGCGTACCCCTTTTCAATGCAGTGACCAGCGTACCCCCTTTCAATGCAAAGACCAGCGTACCCCTTCCAGGCTGCTGTCATGTGCATTACCCCCCCCCCCACTCCATTCCAAGGTGCGAACATAGAGGAGAGCCAGAGTGTCACTGTGCATTAATAAGGGACACCGACTGACAATTTAATTGCACTATGTTTCTGAAGTTCAACTTCACCCGCCCGGCCGCCCGCACATCACTACTCACCGTGACCAGTCTCCTCTCCTCTCCCTAGCGTTGACGTCACTGCGACTGGCTCCGCCCCCGCCAGTCTGCCTGAACGTGAAATCAGGGAGGGAGGGAGGGGAGGCTCAGGGCGCGCGGCCCGGCCCCAAGAGAGGAGGAGCAAAGAAGTCCAGCCTAGGCACTGGCTGGCAGCAGACAGTCTGAGACTGAGTGACATCGCTGTCTGACACAGACTAGTATGCGGCGCAGCGGCGATGCGATGCCGGCCCGCACAGTTAGATGAGGAAACAAGAGAGGCAGGCAGAGTGGTGTCACCCTCCACCCGGCGGACACCCTGGTGCGGCCCGCCCCCCCCGCACCCACCTTGTGACGCCACTGGGTTTAACTCTTCTCTATTACATCAAAAACAAAAGAAAGTTTTAGCCTCACACGAGCTTTAAGTGACATGCTACATGCTTTTGGAGCTGCACATACCTAACTTACCTGTACACCTGTAGCGCTCACCCCCAAAAGGGCCTGCTGATTTGCCATAGGTTCCTTTTCCAGATTAGTGCAATGGCAGCCAGGCACACAGCCAGTCACTTTTTCTGGCTCAATGAATAGTCTAGAGCAGGGATTCCCAAACTATGGCCCTGCAGCTGTTGCAGATCTACACATCCCATGAGGCATTGTAAAACTCTGACATTCACATACATGACTAGGCATGATGGGAATTGTAGTTCCTGAACAACTGCAGGGCCGTAGTTTGGGAATCCCTGGTCTAGAGGATGGCTTATTTTAAATGTATTTCTGAACAAACTTGGATAGGGCTCAGGGAGCTGTGGGATACTCAATTAATACTGAACAGTAATGAGAGGACACTATTTACTTTTCAGTCCCTTTAGTAATGGCCCAGAAAATGAACAGCACTGAGACACCATCAGAAATATCCCAGGTCAGGCAAGCACTACTACTGATGCACAAGGGATAGTAGCAGCAACAGTCACCAGGATCCTGCACTCAGGTCTGTACTCACAATGTCACTGGATATTTGGATGTTTTCTTCCAATATCCTTTAGACATTTCTCCAGTGAACTCTCCAGACCAGATCCTCAGTGAAATCTCTTGAATAGTTCCAGAGCTTTTTCAAGCCCCTCAGCTTTAGTATAGTTGGGACCTCGATAAATACAGGTAGAATTTCAGCTGGGCTGCCTAGAAGTGCAGCAATTCTTCAGGTTAGGAACTTCTCTTCCTGGAGAAACGTCCTACCCAGACTTCAGCATATTTATGCACTTCCCAGCCACCAACTAGGCATCCTCCTCCAGGGATTGGCTGAGACAACATAAATATTATGGCTGCTGATTTGCCTCCTCCCAATCTACTATATTCTGGAACCCTCCAGAAGACAGGGGGAAGCAATTAAACCTGCAGCCTGTAAAACCCAGAACAGCCCAAAGCAATCACAAACTGCTCCATTAATTACAGGGAAGCCAAAAAAAAAAATTAAAATTAAAAACTACCTAGCCTATCCAGCAACCTACTTAGAAAGGTTCTACACCGATCAGCAGTAACATTATGACCAACCATCTAATATTGAAAAGACCCCTTCTGTCATCAAAACAGCCCTAAGCCATTGAGGCATAGACCCCACTAGACGTCTGAAGGTATGCTGGGGTATCTGCCTCTGTCAGCTTGCCTTCTTTCCATACTGAATCCTGGTGCCATCTCTTCCCCTGATAAGTGACACACATGCATCCGCCCATCCACATGATGTAAAAGAAAAAAATGTGATTTAGTAGACCAGGCCACCTTCTTTCATTGCTCCCTGGTCGAGTTCTGATGCTCACATGCCTATTTTAGATGCTTTTGGCTGTGGACATAGGCTAGCATGGGCACTCTGACTGGTCTGCGGCTATGCAGGCCCATACACAACAAACTGTGTATTCTAACACCTTTCTATCAGAACCAGCATTCACTTTTTCAGCATTTTCATTTTCTGCAATTTCAGCAGAACAGTACATCTTCTATTGCAATGGACTACACAGGACAGCCTTCGTTCCTCACATTAGAACGCCCTCACTTCCTTGCTGGTTTTCCTTTCTTAGACCACTTTCGGTAGGTGCTGACCACTGCAGACTGGAAACATCCCACAAGAGCTACAGTTTTGGAGTTGCTCTGACCCAGTCATCTAGCCATTACAATCTGGCCCTTGGCAAAATCCCTTAAGTCCTTATATCCGCCCATTTTGCTTTCAACACATCAACTTCAGGGACAATGTGTTCACTTGCTGCCTAATATATCCCACCGACTTTCAGATGCTCTTGTAATGTTATTCACTTTTCCTGTCAGTGGTCATTATGTTATGGCTGATTGGTATATATGTGACTGTTACCCCTATTACCTCCAATAAAAGTCCATACTGTCAGTTTCATGTCTATGAGTCACTTCTGGGAGAAGTCAGGGCTGACTACATCCATTCAGTTCAGCAGCAAGTGTATGTCCAGTTACGCTGCAACTGTGGTATCAAGCCATTATCTTTATTTGGAGAACGTTATGAATAAGACAAACCATACATTAGGACAGTGGTACTCCACTCCTGTCCTCAGGACCCACTAACAGGCCAGGTTTGCAAGACAACTGAAATACATCACAGGTGATATAATTTTCTGCTCTGTGATTGCAGTTTTCTAGTCTGCATCTCCCCAAGGTAATACTTGAAATCTGGCCTGTAAGTGGGTCCTGAGGACATGAGTTGAGAATCGCTGCATTAGGAGATTGTGACTGACTTTCTTAATGCAATCACTGAAACCTCTGTAATGACTTCATTATTTGGAGATCCAGTATCATTAGTCTTACCTTGATTGGTTCAACAAGGTATGATATAAATATACAGTGTATATACTGTAGTACAGGCAGTCCCCGGGTTACAAACAAGATAGGTTCTGTAGGTTCGTTCTTAAGTTGTATTTGTTTGTAAGTCGGAACAGGTGTAGCTCCAGTCAAAAAAATTATTTTTAAGTTTTTTTGGATAGCATAGGGAAGGTGAACACCCCTTTTTAATGTCCATTCTGCTGTCTGTGCCCCTGTTCAGAAGATGTCACCTCACTTTCTGTCCCTGTGACAATTGGATTTTGAAAATTTTGGGTTGTTTTGGAAACAAGGATTAGTGATAAAGCTTCAGTGGAGACACCTTTTTCCCATGAGAACTCTTACAGGAGTGAATTTCCCTTCCTAGGGGTAGATTTCTCCTCAATTCCTGTTGTCTCCCTCCATTTGTAAGTAGGAACCGAATTGATAGTTTACGTAAAAAAACAAAAAAAAGAGGGTTTTGTTTTCACACATTGGCAAATACATGCGTAAGCCGCAGTGCCAACGCAAGGGACCTCTGTACAGGTATATACAGAATATGAACTTAAAATAAATAAAACATTCCTCTTTTTCTGACTCCACACTTAGAAGTGTACATCTATAGGACAGATAAAAAAGTTGACGGACAGCAAAGTTCTAACTTCTCCCTAAATGGAAAAAAAAATAAATGAAAATCTTGGCTATACATACACTTTAAAAATAAAATCCAAAAGAGTCCCTGACTCACACCAGGTCTTCTTTTACTGTCTATGGTTAAGTTTTGGAGAGCAGAGGCTCTCTAGTTTAAATCTGTGGACATTTTTTAATCTCTGCTAGAGTGTTAATGAAATTAGTGATTCAGTATTTATGAGTGACACAGGGAATCTTGAAAGATTCACATTCTGTCTTTTACTAATTAGTCCAATTATTCAATAAGAAGAATTGTGATTTTACCGTGTACACACAACTAAAATACTTCCTGGGTAATAGAAGTAATTAGTAAATGACAGCAATTACTCAATAGTGGCCATACGTTCATTAGGCGAGCCCATTTTTTTCTGGAGTAGTGATACATGAACTCATGTTGGAAGGTACATGTCAAAATTGTAAGAAATTGCAGAATGAATAGGATCCACAGAGGAAAATGTTTTACTAAATGTTTTTTAAATTGTAATACTTCCTCTGATGTCTAGCATGTAAACTACAGTATGTTCACTTTAGGTAATTGAGCAAACATGGGGATTTATACCACAGAAAAAAAAAGGTCTATAGGTCTGGTAGCCATTAAAATATAATTAAAGGCAAAAGCTTTTTAGTTTTGCGTAGAATATAAAAGGGGGCACATTATGTGGCCACTTGTGTGGGATTGTGGCCACCATTAGCAGTTCTGTCAGGTAAGCATAGGGGTATAGGTTTACAGGTTTAGGCTAGTAAGAGGTTAATTTTACCTGAGCATACAGCAGGTATCGGCCAATCGGTGTGCAGGGAAGGTTCTAGCAAGTTGGGGCAGAGGCTTTATAAGCTTGGTTTGGGCTGGGGTGCTTCCTTTTGCACAAAGAAGAAAGTTCCCCGACCCCCCTCCCTTTGTCACGTGCACCTTTGTGTGGTTGGGTCACCCTAGTATACTAGGGGGGACATTGTATTTCGTATGGTATTTTATGTTTATTGTTGCTCGAGTTGTTTTATAACTGAGCAATTATAAGTTATTTCAGTTTGAGTGTTTTTACAAGCAAGTAATTGTTATGATTCAACTATTCAAGTAATTGTTATGATTTAATTTATTTATTTAAACCAATAAAGAGTGCCGCGGCCTTTTCTTTGCCAAAACTGGGGTCAGTGTTATTATTCTAGTTAAGTTAAGTGAGATTATGCGGGAGTGTGGCCAACAATTCCATGAAGAGGGATTAGAATGCCGGTCAGGTATCTATTGCTATTTGTCCCTCCATTGGGGAAAGTCACCCTCTCTATTTGTTCTGTTTACTGTTATCATCAAGAGTGAAAGTAAAAGGAAGTCCAAAATTTGGGTTGTCACAGAGTAGAAATCGGCAATAAATCTATTAGTTCTGGTGACAAGGGATTCCCTTGCATTGTAGCAATTTCTTATCACTTCCTGCTTTGACTAAGGGAAATCCCCCAAATGGTACACTGAGAGATTATAACCCTCCCTTACCCAATCCAAAATAATAAAAAAAACGCTTTTAGTTCTACTTAACCACTTGCCGTCTGCTCACATTGCTGCTACTGCGGCAATGTGGCTCGTTATCGTCCAGCGACGTACACCTACGTCGTTGGACTCCTCCCCTTGTGGGCGGCGCGCCCGCGCCGCCGGAGACTCGCTCCCGCTGTTTTCAGTCACAGCAGGAGTCGGGCCAGGGGAGGAGCGGCGGTGATCACCACCGCTCTTCCCCGATCGTCGGGGAATCGAGTGTGGAGATCCGCCCGCTTGTGTAAACAAAGCGGGCGGATCTCCTAAGTGACAGGCAAGGTCAGATTGCAGGGTTCAGCATAGCTGAACCTGTGATCTGTCCCTGTGTCACTCAGTCACCTCCCCCCACACATGTCAGTAAGCACCAGACATACATTAACCCCTCCCTCTTCAATAAAATTAACCCCTTCCCTGCCAGTGTTATTTTTACAGTAACAGTGCATATGTATAGCACTGATTACTGTAGTAATGTCACTGGTACCCCCAAAAGTGTCAAAAATGTCAGTCAAGGGTCCGATCTGTCTGCCGCAATGTCGCAGTCCCGCAAAAAAAAAATCGCAGATCGCCGCCATTACTTGTTAAAAAAAAAAACACCAAAAATGACAAAAATCTTTCCCTTAGTTAGTAAACGCAATAACTTTTGCGCAAACCAATCAAAATACGCTTATTGCAATTTTTTTTTACCAAAAATATGTAGCAGAAAACAAATTGCCCAAAAATGATAAAAAATGTTGATCTTTACATTTTTTGGGGGGGGGGGGGGAAATTTCATATAAAAAAATGTGAAAAATATTGTTATTTTTTCAAAATTTTTGCTATTTTTTTGTTTATAGCGCAAAAAGTAAAAATCGCACAGGTGATCAAATACCACCAAAAGAAAGCTCTGTTTGTGGGGAAAAAAAGATGTCAATTTCATTTGGGTACAGCGTTGCATGACCACGCAATTGTCAGTTAAAGTTGCACAGTGCCAAATCACAAAAAGTGGCCTTGACGTAAGACAGCAAAATCCTCCGGTGGTAAAGTGGTTAAAGAACAGCGCAGTATTTTATAGACATAGTGGTTATGCATAGCAAAGACATACCAGAACATTCAGACCCCAGGAAATAAAGACACTCAACGTTAGGGGAAGAAAAAATGACTTTGGTGTCAGTGGGAGTACAAAATGCCTGACATCCATGGGAAAAAATATGCACCAGTGTCAGTGGCCCCTTCTTAGCATTCAGACCCTGTATCAATCTTCCTTGAAATTCAGGTCTCAAATCAGCCAGTTGAGTCTAATTTCCAGACTTCTGATCGGCCTCTCTTCAGACATCAAACAAACTTCCTTTAAACCTCTTTTCAATCCTTTGATCAGCTGCACTTCAGAGCTCAGACCAGTCATCTTTATTCTGATTTTTAGACCCCTAATTAGCCCCTCTTCAGACTATAGATAACCCCCCCCTTTAATCTATTTTTCAGACCTCAGATCAGCCCCCTTTAATCTAATTTTTAGACCCCCAATTAACTCCTTTTCAAACCACAGAGCAGTCCTCTTTAATCTACTGCCCAGACCTCTGACCAGCACCTTTTCACACCTCAAATCAGCTTCTTTTAATCTACTTTTCAAACCTCTGATCAGCCCATCCTCAGATCTTAGATCAGCCCCCTTTAATCTACCTTTTAAACCTTCGATCAACCCATCCACAGACTTCAGATCAACCCCCTTTAAAGCATATTTAAAACACCTAATCATCTCCTTCAGACCACAGATCAATACCCTCCACCCACCAAAACCCCTTCACACCAGAAATGTGCCTCTAAGCTAGGGAAGTTTATCCCTGACTTTCCTTTCAGCTCTGAGATATGTGGCGTCAATATCACATGACCAGAAAGAGGAAGCAAGTATAGGATTTCCTCACTTTCCTGTACTTGCACAGGTCAGATACCAGCACTGGAGGCTGGAACGAGAATTCTAGCACCCAGACCTGGGACATGGGGTGGGTCTGTAATCCCCTGGATATGGTTCAAATCCAGGGATACTCCCACGGAAATGGGGACGGTTGGGGGGGTATGCATGCAATAAATAGTTTATGCCTATTTCATCACAAGGAATTTTCCCAGTAGGACAAAACTAGAGGCTTATTGGTAGGACTAACTTTTTTTTGTTAACATTTTGTTTATACTTTGGACCTGTAGAGGTTACAAGTGATTTCAGTTCTTCTTGATGGTAAGTGAAAGTGAAAGGCTGACAAAGGTGAAGGTGTTTTTAGGTACAGAGATTGATCCAATCTGGATACAGTCAATACAAGCTAAGGCTAATGCAAGGGCCTTGGGAGAAGAGAAGATTTTTTTCTAGTTTAAGAAGATGGGAATTGATCAGCTGTAATTAGCTGTGTGCGCATGTACTGTCTGCTGGCCTTTTTGTGCTCATCTGAACCCTGGAAGTCTGTTTGTTTTTAAACAATAAAGTAAAAGTAAATTCAATTTGCAAGTCTTGTGAAGGTACACTGATGACAGTGAATGCATATAATCCTTTTTATGCACATTAACCCTTTCATAGCTCAGTTTCTGCTCTTCTCCTATTTTTCTTGCAAACAACGTCAAATGTAAATAAAATTTATAGCATCATTATCAGCAAACACAGGCACAATGGAACTTAAACATCCGTCAAACCCAAAAATCATGATCATTAGTCGATATATATGTCAGTTGTGATTTGTCTTTGAAGAGTTAATAGAAGATGTTTATGTCAGTTCTGGCAACAACAGTATTTCAGTTATGAGGTTTGATGTTGCCTACACTTGTAATATGTCTAAGTGACTGTGTGGTGTGAACTATTTTATTTATTTATTTTTTTTTTTACAAGCTGTGGCAGACCTAACCAGGACAGGGACTTTTGGAGAGGACTAGGGGCAAGCCTCCCACCTACTGATTATGGTCCATGGAGATAGCAGATCATTCTCTTATGATGGACAACTATGTAATGGACGCTGAGAACTAGGCTTGAATTACTTGTCTGAATAAGGACAATAAAGCTTCCCTTCTGGACTGGGTGGAAAGGTGTAGTGTTAATCTTGTACAGGTTAATGGTCAGAGGAAATATGGTGTCCCTCCTGCAGACTAGGTTGGAGAGGCTGAGACAGAAATGTGTATCAATAATATACCTCAAGAAATCTATGAAGATAAAATAATTCCACTTTTTCAGACTGCTGGAACATTGTATGAATTTGTCTCATAACTGTTGTGTACTGATGCCAGACAGTTTGAGGTGGGGTGGAATCACTGTTTGTTATGTGTTAATTGGGTGCCTCCTAAGTGTGAATTCCCATTGTTAATTGAGTTAATTGAGTCACCTATTGTTTCTATCTGTTGTCTAACTTTCAGCAGTTTCTACATGATGGGATTAGCCTTCTGTCAACTCTACTATGGTATCTAACCATTGTGATGGTTTGGGTAATATTTGGTTTTATTGTTCATGTGGAGACTGACCTACTTTTGAAGTGTATAAAAACCTGTATTTCTATTCAATAAACAGTCATTCCTTTGGTTTTACCTCAACATCTTGTCTGTGTATGATGCTTGGGGTAAACGGGCTGGTATTAGCTCTTAGGCCCCATACACACGTGCAGATTATCTGAAGACTTTTGTCTGCAGATTTACCTTTTCTATGTAGTGCAAGGGCCTGCCGGATTGCATACAAATTGAAAGTATTTAGGTTTGACCTCATATTATATGGTTTTGGTAAGTCTGCAGACAAAAGTCTTCAGATAATCTGCACGTGTGTACGGGGCATTAGTCTGCTGGATAGTGTTTGGGAGAGCAGGAGGCACTGTTTGGCAGAAGCACTCAAGCAGGGTGCCAAGACGTTCCATTACACAAGCTTACAATCAAACTCCACAAACTCTTTTTATAATAGTAAACCTAAAATAAAAAAAAGGTCTGAAGGAGCACATACCAGTTCACTACTGGCAGAGTGGTGCTGGGCTGCTCCCAAATTTTCTTTATATTCACGTAAGGGAGTTTTTCCTCTCCTGTTGATTTCCTATGAAAAGTATGTGAGAGTCAAAGATTTACAATTGTACATATAAAACGTCTCCGAGCCCCGTTCACACCGATGCAAATCGCACTTAATCTAAAGAACTTCTGAGTGCTCAGTGAATACCTTCTGAGTGTATCAGGTACTCAGTACTGAGTGTATCAGGACTGGAGTTAATGATTCTAGCTTAGTTTGGAAGAAATTAGTCGTGATTCGAATCATTTTACTGATCTGATCCAGATGATTTGAATCATTAAAAAGAATCACTTTCCCCAAGTTAAAAGTTTTCATAACTCAGCATCACTGTGGAATACCATACTATTGTCAGAGGTACCAGTGACACCTACAGGCAGCAGAGAGAAATCACAGCTCCAATAAGTTTAGAGGAAGACCAAGCGATGAAATACACTACAAATTCAGCTTGGGTTACCTATCACACAGCATGGCTAAAATTAGGTAGTAGTTCCATACCTCCCAACCACATCCTGCCTACTGTACATTTCATACTCCTGTCCCCTGCATTCTATACAATACATACTCCTGCACCCTGCATTCTGTACATGATATACTCTTGTCCCCTGCATTCTGTACATTACATACTCCTGTCCCCTGCATTCTATACATTGCATACTCCTGCACCCTTCATTCTATACATTGCATACTCCTGACCCCTGCATTCTGTACGTTACATACTCCTGACCTCTGCATTCTGTACATTACACACTCCTGTCCTCTGCATTCTGTAAATTACACACTCCTGTCCTCTGCATTCTGTACATTACATACTCCTGCACTAAATGCACAATACTGTACATTATGTGCTTCTCACCAAAGTCTTCATTGTCTGCAGTCCCTGACTATTTTAATGAAGCTCTTCTTTAAGGTAGGCTCAGACAAAACAATCAAGTTAAATTTTATAGGTACAAGGAAGCCTGGATTTTGTGTACCACATTCCTTAAGCCCCTCCCACAGCTAAGTGATTGGTCATGCCCACGGTACCACGGTTACACGCACCGCAGGTCTTGTCCCTCCTGCAGTGTCCCTCATTCTGAAGTTCAAACGTTGGGAGGTATGTAGTCCCTGTTTAGGACAGGATGCTATATATTGATTTGCACATTGTATTTCAATTATTTCTAGCCTGCTCCTATAAAAGCGGATCTACGCTGTATCTGAGCATCACAAATCAAAAACGCTATTTAATTTATTTTTAATATTGAAATCAAACTCCCCCATTCATCCATGTCTCCATGCCTTAGAGAAATGAGAAATCACTTTGACCCCCCCCCTCCCTAGCATTTCTGGCTGTGGCCAACTTGAGTAAGGGCAGATGATTTATGTAGCATTTACTTCCTGGAATCCATCTGCTCTTAGCTCAGGCATACAGAAAGGAGGGTATGCTTAGCTGAGAAAGCCCCTCCTCCCTAACTGAAGACTCCTGGGATGTATGACATCAGTTGCCTAGGCATGGAAACCAGGAAGAATACATGTAAAATAAAGTAAAACAAATAAAAATGATATATTTTACTATCTATTAACTGATACTAGCAGCATGACTGAGAGAGTAAAGTTCTGCTTTAATCTGAAAGATCTTGAAGTTTGTAAATGTTCTTTTTGAGGATCCCCACATATTTACTTCCTTGGATGCTATGACACGTATTCACTGTCCTGTGATTAGTCACTGCTGTGTCACACATTTCACAGAGCCTGCCTTATGAACTATAGTTGTGCAGAGTAAAGGGGTTTCAGGAGGCAGAGTTAGAACAGGAATCACTGCTAGTAGGCAGCAAGGTACTATGGGATATGTAGTCCTTAGAAACTGAAAGTAAACAGCAGAGAAAAAGATACAGGGAATCCAGGAAGTTGTGGAAAAAGATGGCCAGCTGACAGGCAGCACAACATAAAGGGAGTTTTTTTTTTTCAAGTGATCTTATTTTGAATTGTCAAAAATAACTATTGTTTGTGATGCTATTACAATGCAGATGTTGTGAATCGAAAGTGTATGATGTGACCATAGAACTTCATTAAGACAGTACTATGCTAAGAGCTAGTCTGTACTGAGCCTTAAGCCCCATTATACCCTTTTGCCCCCTTTTGAATGACACCCAAAAATAGATATTTAGACATTGGGATATTTTTATTGTGTCCTTGCACAGGTTTCCTGTTGTAATATGAACTTAATCCAGCACCTCAGACTTCCAACCTAAAAGATATTGTAGCTAATTAACCTTTTTCACTTCTCTGAGGAAAGTGTGATAATTCAGGCAAGGAAATTACACCAGTAGAATTAACAAATACTTACATTTCTGCTGTCAAATCTTTAATAAATTCTTTCCGTTTCTTCAGTTTTCTGTATCATTATTCTTTCATAAGTCGAAGAAAAATGATAATTATCTTGGCTCAGTGCATCTAGTGTATTCCCTAATTGTCTATTCATTTTCTGTGGTAAATACTTCCTGTGCAAACTGTTAAATGTTTCCACAATGGTCCTTATTTATCAGTCTGAAGGAGAAGCTATTCTCACCATTAGCAACCATTCAGGATCTCTGTATCTTTCTCTCTTACTGCACATGAAAGTGAACCCTGGTCCCTAAACTAACAACAACCTCATGGTGGCCGCAAGTATCTGTGTTAGTCTTCAAATCAAACTTTATTTGCCCGTGGAGGTCCAAACCTGCACAGGGCCTCTACTCCTGTGTAAAGCTGGTCATAGATGGCCCAAATATCAAGCAGTAGGTGGCCCTGGTGTCAACTGACATAACCTCGCTTGACAACCTTTAACCACTTAAGCCCCGGAAGATTTTACCCCCATTCCGACCAGGGGGTATTTTGCGATTCGGCACTGCGTGAATTTAACGCACAATTGCGCGGTCGTGCGACGCTGTACCTAAACGAATTTGACGTCCTTTTTTTCCCACAAACAGAGCTTTCTTTTGGTGGTATTTGATCACCTGTGCGATTTTTTGATCACGCGCTATAAACAAAAAAAGAGCGTCAATTTTGCAAAAATAGCAATATTTTTCACATTTTTTTATATGAAATTCCCCCAAAAAAAATGTAAAAATCAAAATTTTTAAAAATTTTCGGCCAATTTATTTTATGCTACCTATGTTTGGTAAAAAAAATCGCAAAAAGCGTATTTTGATTGGTTTGCGCAAAAGTTATCGCGTTTACTAACAAAGGGAAAGATTTTTGTCATTTTTGTTGTTTTTTTTTTTAACGCGTAATGGCGGCGATCTGCGATTTTTTTTGCGGTACTGCGACATTGCGGCGGACAGATCGGACCCTTGACTGACATTTTTGACACTTTTGGGGTTACCAGTGACATTTCTACAGTAATCAGTGCTATACATATGCACTGTTACTGTAAAAATACACTGGTAGTGAAGGGGTTAACTTTATTTGGAAGGGAGGGGCTGTGTGTGTCCCTAGGGGCGTGGTTTCTACTGTGATTGGCTGTGGCTCTAGCTGTAAGGACACTGATCAACGGATCTACATACCAGATCCGTTTTATCAGTGTCTTTGCAGCGATGAGAATGACAGGCAGTTTGTTTACACAAGCTGCCTGACATTCTCCCTCTCCCCCGCCGATCGCCGAGTGACCGGCGGACATCGGGTCCGCTGGTCACACGCGCGGGGGGGTCCGTGACCACGCGGGAGCGGGAGCGCGCCCCGGGGGGCGCGCGCTCGCTCCCTAGACCCTCACAAGCAAACAACGTAGCCCTACGTTAGTTTGCCTGTGAGGGGCTGACCGCCGACGTAGATAGTCGTGCGGCGGTCGGCAAGTGGTTAATTGGGAAATTAAAGGTACCATGTAGGAGGGTGCAATCTATTTTCTCCAGGACAGTTGGTGCTCTTCTGCAGCGGCACTGTTGCTGGAGAGGAAGTCAGGAGGAACAAAGTTCCTCTATGCTTTCCAGGGTCACAGGGGAAGCTATCCCATTGGGTTCTGCTGCCTCAAGTGACTCAAGCAGCCATCTTGGGCCAGGCAGAACCTATTTAAGGCCCTGGTTCCCAGGTTTTATGGCACACTTTGGCAGGTGGACAGAGTAAGGACAGGTACCCTGTCTGCGAGGGACAAAAACAGTGCTAGGGAAAGGTTTGTAAAAAGGAGGGTAAGCATAGGGCCTCATCTTTGCTGGACATTCTTCCATTTGGGACCAGACGCCCAGGCCACATTCGGTCCCTTCTCAGTGGCAGCTTTAGTGAAAATTAATTCCTGCCCTCTCCTGCTGTCAATTCATGGCCACTATGATTTAAAGGTTAGGTACAGTCGAATAAAAGCATTAGCAACAGGAGGGAGCAGGGCTTAATACTGACTTTAGGAGAAGTTGAGGCCTCATGTACACCCTAGGCCCAGGATCCAGATAGTTCCACTAGGCCATGGATTGATCTGAAGTCTAACACTACTTGCAGGGTGCAAAAGTTGTTACTGATTACTGCAGAACATTGTGAATAGGGTAAATATACTGTACAATCTCAACTCATTCATTACACAACTCAGAACAAACTGCACATTATGACTGGCTGGTTTATGACCTGGCTAATGTCTCCTAGAACATTACAGATGACACTGAAAGGAAAGAAAGAATGTTCCTGTGTTTGAGGTGTCACTGGAAGGAAAATGCCCTGGGTCGGTGGAGTTGCTGGAAAATATTCCTGTGTTGGTGGTGTCACTGGAAGAAAAAAAAATGTCCCTGCATTGGTGGTGTAATTGAAAGGAAAAATATTTCTGTATCAATGATATCGTTAGAAGAAAATAATGTCCTGTATCTGTGATGTCAATGAGAAAAATGGCCCTGTGTCTATGGTGTTTCTGACAGGAAAAATGTTGCCACTATGTCTATTGTGTCATTGGAAAAAAAATGTCCCATGCTGGTGGTGTCACTGGAAGGAAAAAATGTCCCTGTGTTGATGATGTCACTGAAAGGAAAAAATGTTGCAGCATCAGTGGTCTCACCTAACCCCTAGGTTGGTGGTGCTTTTGGAGGGAAAACATTGCTGTTTTGTTGGTGTCACTTGAACGAAAAAAATATCCTTGTTTTGGTGGTTTCATTGGAAGGAAAAAATGTTCCTGCATTGGTGATTTCATTGAAAGGAAAAATGTCTCTGTATCAGTGGTGTCAATGGGAGAAAAAAAAGTACCTGTATTCATGGTGTTACTGATAGGAAAAATGTCGTCCCTGTGTCTATGGTGTCATTGGACGGAAAAAAATAAGTTCCCCTTATTCGGTGGTGTCACTGGAGGGAATCAAATGTCCCTGTGTTGGTAGTGTCACTGAAAGGAAAAAATGTCCCTGTGTTGGTGGTGTCACTGGAAGGAGAAAATGCCCCTGTGTCGGTGGTGGTGTTAAGAGGAAAAATGGCAATGCATCAGTGCCAGAGGAAATAAATTGTCCCTGCATCCATGGTCTCAGTTTGAGGAAGGTTTAAAAATGCATATCATGCAATACAGAGGTCTCAGTAGTACGTATCACACAGGGTGCAGGAATATTGCAGGCCTGTTGAGTGGGTATGGCACAGGGACCCACAACCCTCTAATACAAAGCTCTTCCCTCAACCCTCCGTCCAATCCCCACTGCAAACTCTTTCCCTATACCTCCCATAGTACAAAGCTCTTACCTGAACCCCCCTAATACAAAGCTCTTTATCCATACCTTTCCTCCAGTACAGAGGAACTTACCTCTGACTCTCTCTCTCCATGCTGTATGTCCCACTTACTACAGAGAAAGAGGGCCTTCCACCAAAACTTAATGAAGAACTCCTATACTTCTCCAGGTAGAAAAAAAAAATCGCTATACCCCCTTCCCTTATGCTTTCATGGTAAAACAAAAAGCAAACAGTTCTTATTTCAGACAGTTTGATAAACTAGCTCAGCGGTAATTGTTGCAGCCAGTGCCCAGGAAAAGGTCATCCAGCGCCCAGGGCAAAGATGTCAAACTGCGCCATCCCCCCCCTTTCATGATGTGCAAGCTTAGGGGATTCTACGCCCAGCAGCTACTCCTGTATGTCTGTGTATACCAGTGCCGGCTTCTGAATACAGGAGCGCTGCGCTGGCAGGAAGGAGGAGAGGCAGAGAGAACACAGCCTGCACTGCCTCCCGGCTCTCTCCTCCTCTGATTGCTGCTCCCATCTTTGTGCTGACAGGAGTGGTTATGCCACTGTCACTACTCCTGGCGGCCTTGTAACAGAAGGAAGGAGCCCCATTCATTGAACCATTGTGCCCAGGGCAGCCGTCCCTTCTGCCCATCCCTTGTCCCAGCTCTGGTTGCAGCTAACCATATTTAAGCCTTTATTGCAAAGTTGTTTTTTTAAATGCAGACCTGGTTATCATGTCGCAGCAAACACGCACTTACTAATTCATGGTCCTGAAAAAAAGAGAAGTGCCTGGATGCGACTGTACAGGCCTGAGTAAATTTGTGCTATACCTACCTCATAAGAACGGGTTCATTAATCTTGTTTGTGACTCCGAGCAGACTCAAATTTTACACATGAATCCATAGACGAGTTCTTGCTGGAAAAAATATTTTAAGCAACAGACAGAATGGATTCATGAAAGACAGAAGTTGTCAAACAAACCTGATTTCTTTTTATGAGGAGGTAAGTAAAACCTTGGACAGAGGGGTGGCTGTGGACGTAGTATACTTGGATTTTGCAAAAGCGTTTGACACAGTTCCCCACACACGGCTAATGTGTAAGGTAAAGTCTACAGGCTTGGAAAGATCAGTTTGTAAATGTATAGAAACTTGTCTAAAAGAGAGAATTCAGAGAGTAGTGGTTAAGGATTCTTACTCTGAATGGTCTAAGGTTATCAGTGGTGTACCCCAAGGTTCATCGTTAGGACCCTTACTTTTAATATATTCATAAATGATATAGGGTCTGGCATTAAAAGTACCATTTCAGTCTTTGCAGATGACACCAAGCTATGCAGTGGAATAACTTCCTTACAGGATGTCTTCAACTTACAAGCCAACCTCAATGCACTGTTTCATTGGGCAACTATGTGGCAAATGAGGTTTAATGTTGATAAATGTAAAGTTATGCACTTGGGGGCTAAGAAAATGCATGCATCATACATCCAAGGGGGAGTAGAATTGGGGCAATCCAAAGCGGAGAAGGATCTGGGTGTTCTGATAGATCCTAAGCTTAATAGTAACATGCAATGCCAAGCGGCGGTACCAAAGCAAGCAAAGTCCTTTCTTTTTTTTTTTTTTTGTCCTTTCTTGTATTAACAGAGGCATGGACTCCAGAGAGAGTGATACAATTTTTCCCCTGTGCAAATCATCAAAGTCCGTTTTGGACACCAGTTCTTAAAAAGGATATCGGGGAACTGGAGAAAGTGAAGAGAAGGGCAACCAAACTAATAAGAGGCATGGAGGAGTTCAGCTATGAGAAAATATTAGAGGAACTGAATTTATTCTCTCTTGAGAAGAGGAGATTAAGGGGGGATATGATCAACATGTATAAATACATAAGGGGTCCATATAGTGAACTTGGTGTGGAGTTATTCACTTTAAGGTCAACACAGAGGACAAGGGGGCACTCTTTACGTCTGGAGGAAAACAGATTTTGTCTCCAAATACAGAAAGGTTTCTTCACCGTAAGAGCTGTGAAAATGTGGAATAGACTCCCCCCAGAGGTGGTTCTGGCTTCTTTCCTAGGTGTACATAATATAATTGGGTAATATTATTTATCGGTAAAGTTGATCCAGGAAATATCGGATTGCCTATTGGGGGATCAGGAAGGAATTTTTTCCCCTACATAGTTACATAGTTACATAGTTAGTGAGGTTGAAAAAAGACATGAGTCCATCCAGTTCAACCTATGATGTGTGTGTGTTTGCTTTTAGCCGTACATTGTATACCCCTGTATGTTGTGGTCTTTAAGGTGTCCATCTAATAGTTTTTTGAAACTATCAATGCTCCCTGCTGATACGACTGCTTGTGGAAGAGAATTCCACATCCTTACCGCTCTTACAGTGAAGAACCCCTTACGCACTTTAAGGTTAAACCGCCTTTCCTCTAGTTTTAGTGAGTGGCCACGTGTCTTATTGTATCTCCTTTCTCTGAATAGTTTGTTCCTTATGCTCGGGTCGCCAGTACAGTATTTGTACATTGATATCATATCCCCCCTCAATCGTCTCTTCTCCAGAGAGAATAAGTTCAGGGCTTGTAGTCTTTCCTCATAGCTGATGTCCTCCATCCCCCTAATTATTTTTGTTGCCCTTCTCTGGACTTTCTCCAGTTCCAGCACATCCGGTGCCCAGAACTGGACAGCATACTCCAGATGTGGCCGGACCAGAGTCTTGTAGAGCGGGAGAATAATCTCTTTATTTCTGGAGTGAATCCTGTTGCAAATTGGATCATGCTTTGCTGGGGTTTTTCATCTTCCTCAGGATCAACTGCGGGTATAGGATTGTGTCTTTTTTCAACCTGAGTAACTATGTAACTAACTATGTAACTATGTAACTAGTTCCCAAAATGGAATCTTGCATCGTGCTGGGATTCATGTGTAAAACTGGAGTCTGCTCACAGTCACAAACAAGATTTATTTTGAAGGGTTTCAGGACTTAAATAATTAGCATATTTTTTAAGCCTTGGCTAATTAAAAAAGCAATGGTTCTACCTAGAAATCTATAAATAATGCCTTGTTGGCAGTCTCAAGGGGACCAGGGTTGAAAAACACTGCTATAGTCATAGTCAATGAAACTGACAGGGCGTAACAGAATAGAAAGTTGTGTACATTGGTCCGCATCTGTGGTCAAGCTGCACTTACAGAGCTTGCACCCATTGACCTACCCGCAAATACAATAGGGAGCTTACTTCACCTATTACTCCTCAGACTGCTTGTACTACCAGAAGGTAATTTTATAGAAAATACATTGGTTTTCAATCATTCTTTTCCAAAAGCTGTATACTAACTAAATTACTGTACACCAACCAAAGAGGTCTTTGTTGCTTGTAGCAAATGTTTCTCCTAATATGGGTTCACAGATCTCTTCACTTAAAGAGGAGCTCCAGTCCCCCCCCCCCCCCCCAAAAAAAAAGTCAGCAGCTACAAATACTATAGCTGATGACTTTTAATATAAGGACACTTACCTGTCCAGGGACCCAGCGAGGTTGGCACTTAAAAGTAAGGGAAACCAGCAGTGAAGGCTTCGGGCTTCACAGCCAGTTTCCTACTGCGCTTGTGAATGGTCCTGAAGTTTTATGGGACCTGTGTGTGTCCCAGAAGGCTGCGAGGGGGGGGGAAGGTGGAGGGGCCGAGCATGCTCATAGTTCGCAAAGCTGGTCTGAGACAGAAGTGGGAGCAGGTACCTGTCAAAACTAGGTACTTGCTCTCCCCTCCCCCCAAAAGTACCAACTATGCCAGTTGAAGGGGGAGGGTGCAAACAAGATGAGCTTCCCCTTTTGGGTGGAGCTTCGCTTTAACTAAAATTGCTGACAAGCAAATGACACAGCTAACCAATAAAAAAAATAAAGATCAATGACAGTGCTGTGATTTGAAGCAGGTAAAAGACTATATTTCTTTGCAAGAGACAACCTCAAGTGGCTTCAGGGTCAGTGAGCAGCTGCATGTAGCACCCCCATAAGGCATAACTTATATATAGGCTGGGGACCCTGTCATTTTTCTACTGGGCCCCTAGCAGTTGCATGGACTGTTGATTCCACAGCATACTTACATCCCAACTTTGGAATTGGCTTCCTACTGAGGAAGCCAATTCCAAAAAGGCAATTGAGGGCAAAGAACTAATCATTAGGCTCTTTGCAGGTGATATTTTCTCTGTGTCTTTGTGTAGAGGTGGCCATTGTGATAGAGAAGAGGAGTTTGCTTTTTGGTGTCATAGTCGCTCCTCTAAAAAACAGACTGGTGGTGGAATATTCAAGAAGCAGCAGGATAACTGCAGAAAGCACAGATCCTCAGAATGAATGAAGCAGATGCAGGGAGATCCTTGCATTGCATGTTTTCAGGTACAGCTTCCTCTCCAGCAAGGAGAACTGTACGCAGCACAGTAGTGACATCACCAAATCACATCTAGGAGAAGAAACCAGAGGGAGGAAAGGTCAACCTTCTTGATATTGTAAGCCTTAAAGTGATTGCAAATTTTTCATTCAAAATAACAAACATGTTATACTTACCTGCACTGTGCAATAGTCCATCAAACTTGGAAGCATAAGTCCCAAATAATGAAAACTCAAAGTCCAAAGTGAATAGTGATAGTGCCCAGAACAGGGCTATAACAAATCTAAAAGCCCCAATAAACTATTCAAGGGGGGTTACTGTTGCGCTTACCTACTTTAGTAGGAGTTTCTTTTGTAACTCTTTTTCAAGCCTTGAGAAATGTTGCATTCATTCACTCAGAGAGGGACATACTTTCACTCTATGCTGTCTTCATAACTAAAGGCTCTAGACGATGACCCCGGACCCCAAACTACTTATTCTTCTAGTTTAAATAGTGAGAGGGTTGGACTACTCCATAGCAACTATCCTGAGGAAATAGGACTGACTACTAAAGGGAAACATCTCTCACAAGCCGTGTAAAACTGTCCAACAGCGGGACGTTTTATTGGTGGAATATTGGCTGGAATATACTAAAAGAGACTACAAGAAATTTTTTCTTTTTAATTACTTACCCCTTCTTAATAAAAATCAAACAAGACCTGAATGGATACCCTGTTGGCAGGTTGTCCTGTTTGGGCAGGATAAATGTAAATAAAATGGCACTTTATATTGTCCAAGCTCTCCTGAAAAATATACAGAGGGCCTATTTTAAAACACTTAGATTACTGATATAGAGATTTATTTGAAAACATAGAAGCCCCCGTGTTGCATATAATATATTGGTTAGATGTAAATTAATTGGAGGCTTGTCTCTCCCAGATTTTGAGAGCTACCATAATGCAGCAGTCCTGGCGAGAATAATAGATTGGATACATAATGCTCCCCATAAAAACTGGGTACGATTGGAAGAAGCTATAAGTGAATTACCTTTAGGCAAGACTATATGGTTACCAAGGCAACCCAGAGGTTTGTCAAAGGACCTAGCCTCCATTACAATGGAGATTATGAGAACTTGGGACAACTTATATAAAAGTATGAAGTGGCAATATAAGAGTCCTTTAATGCCTCATTCAGGTGCAAACTACTTTCTGCCGGGGAAGGAGAATAAGACTTATTTAAATTTGACCTTTTCAGATTGTTTGAGACTGAAGGACATTCTGAACAGGAATGCCCTTTGTACACTAACAGAACTACGGAGTAGGTATTGCCCCTCACCATAGGATGTCTGGAGAATTAGGCAATTCCAGCATTTTGTGGACTCTTTGACAAAACCTCTTTGCTCTATTTGTGAGCTCAATCCCTTGTAAAGATTTATAGACTTGGGGTGTGGGTGGGGGTAAATGGACATGGTATATCTAATATATATAGGATGCTGATATTGCCCCCTGGGCCCTTATATCTTTTGATGGGTTGGGAACATGAATTGAATCAATCCATCTCAGAAGTCAAAAAATGTGAAGTTATGGATTGTGTTCATTTCACATCAATGGATAAGAGGATAAAAGAAATGAATTATAAACTGTTAACCAAGTGGTATCATGTTCCTTCTAAATTGCATAAGATTAACCCAGGAGTGTGTGGGGGCATGGGAACACATGCCCATACATGGTGGCAATGCCCAACAATCCAAGTATATTGGAAAAAAAGTCTTGAATTTATTCATGATGATTAGTAACATGGAAATTGGGCAAGACCCTTGGAATGGCCTGTTTCATGCCACAGGTAAGTCAAGGGAAAAATACAGAGCGTCTATCATCCCATTTTTGTTGAATGCAGGAAAACACTTATCCCGAAATATTGGAGATCAAAGAAAACACCAACCATGATGGAATAGTTCAGAGAGGTAGATAATACTAGATTGATGGAAAAATTAATACATCTACAAAATAACTCCTATTCTAAATTTCATAGAAATCAAGTTGGCTTGATTTTAAACAATCTTTGGTTTGTATAAGATGTATGGCGACAAGGATGCATTAAAGGAGGGGAGTGAGAACAAGGTGAATGAAAGCTTATAATACATTAAAAAGATGATCAATGGGTGATCGGATTTGTTCTGCCTGGCCATACGTTTTCGGGGACCCCTCCCCCCTTTTCATCCCTATCCCTCCTTTTTTTTTTCTGTTTCCATTGTTGAACTCACAGTAGTTTGAAACGGTAAATATGTACACCGAGATAGAATGCCTATATGGACCCTGAATAGGTCAGTGTGTGGGAGAGAGGGATTGGGGGTACGGATTTGGGTGCATGGCTTGACACAGGATGGGTGGAAGTAGGGGGGATAGTCAAGGTGGCTCCCCCTGATTCTTCCCCTAAATCACTATAAGAATTCTCCACATTTCTTTTGGTTTGTTTTTATGTTTCGTTCTTGTTTATTGGGATGTGCATTTTTTTTTTTTTTGAATCACAGTAATGTGGATTAGGGGATATATTTCCTGCTATAGAATGCCCATATAGGGCTTGACTGGGTAAATAGGTGGGAGGGGAGGTAGGTAGGGGTAATGGATATGGGAGCACGGTGTGGTAACAGAAGGGTAGAATCAGAGGGACATCTACATGTAGTCCCTCCTTGTTCCTCCTCCTAAATAAGAAAAAAACATTTTTTTTCTTTCCACCAACACAGGAAACAGTGGGTGGTTGAGGGGGAGGTGGTGTGGGGACATGGAGCACAGGGGTTTAGGCATAGTGGCCGGGTAGACCCTAGACTATAATAAATAAAACATACAGGTATGGTAAGGTCCAAATGTCCAAAGAGGAAAGGACCCTATCCACACCATAAAATAAGAGGGATGGTAGAGAGGGTATCAAAACCAGTGTGTCTGAGCATCAAAGATAATCACCACATATGGTAAGTAGACAGATATAAACTCATTTTATCGATAATTACATAAAAAGTTCATTAAAATGAAATTCAATTCATAACCTGACATCACACATATAATGATTGTACAGGCACATATTGTAGTAACAACCGAAAGGGATGGGTCTGACGGGTTTTGCTTTGATAGCTTTCTCAAAGACCCCTTTGAGATCCCAGGTTGACTATTACAAGAAAGAAATTGCTCACCAAAGTGCAAGTGCTACCAGAGTGAGACTATGAGTCCAGGGCACGAGCCGTCCACCAAGCGCTCCAGACAGTTCGCAGGCATGACCAGACCATGTGAAGGCACCCGGGTAAGTCCCTAGGCCCCACAAAAGGATGAATGCCGAGTCCCGTACCCTCAGACGGAAATGGGAAGAGGGAACCCCTACTTCTTGGCAACCGGAAGTCTCAAATCAATCACCCGGACCGTAATGTAGACCCCATCTAGGAAGAGGCAATAATATACTTCTAATAGAAATCAAAAAAGCCCAATTCTGTATCAACATCATAGATCAAAATGAAACATTAAATGTCCTCCACGCAAGGAGCAATGTCACCAGGAGTGGGGTATTATTATATGTATAGATGCCAAACTAGGCTAGAGAGAATGGCACAAAGTAAATAAATGTGGATAAGGGATCCCACATAAACCCATACTGACATTAAAGGGGGCCCCAGTGGTAGATCATATCCCCATATATATACACATACAAGACCACTGGTATAAAAATCCCAGGTATACTAAGGGATCAGGCTATCAAAAAACAGAGTTCCATCGAGTAGCTTACCTCAGAGGGGAAAGGGAAAGAAAAAAACCCTTTTCTTAAGGTCCCGGGTGACAGGGAGCCGGTACACATCCGAGGGGGAGAGACAGCCGCGTGTGAACGCCGACCGCCATCTCCCTAAAGTACGGGACTCCACCGGAAGTGACGGACCCGGAAGTCGCGTCACTTCCGGCGCGGGCGTACAGGACGAGACAAGCGTCCCGAAGTAAGGAAAACATTCGGGGCGTGGTCTCGTCTGATTCTCCGGCGCATCGCCGGACCGGAAGCCAGGTATGAGAGCTCACGGCTTTGCTCCCGGTGTTGTGACAGAATGCTATACCCGCTCAGATCGCTATATATATATGTGTGTGTATATATAATTGTTTTTAATACTAATATTCATTATTTTATTATTATTATTTTATTATTTAGTATGCAGTACCGAAGGAATATGTGTGTATATATAATTTTTTTTTATACTAATATGTGTGTATATATAATTTTTTTTAATACTAATATACATTATTTTATTATTTTATTATTTAGTATGCAGTACCGAAGGAATATGTGTGTATATATAATTTTTTTTAATACTAATATACAATATTTTATTATTTTATTATTTAGTATGCAGTACCGAAGGAATATGTGTGTATATATAATTTTTTTTAATACTAATATACATTATTTTATTATTATTATTTTATTATTTAGTATGCAGTATCGAAGGAATATGTGTGTATATATAATTTTTTTAATGCTAATATTCATTATTTTATTATTATTTTATTATTTAGTATACAGTACCGAAGGAACTACTTTTAATACATTTATTATACGGCTGCAAGTCTCCTAATCCTCCCCGCCCCGCCCCCTGTAAGAACTCAATGATATTTGCATCCGTACCGCCTCCTCTCAGGTGTACCACCTCCTCTCAGGTCTACTAATCCTCCCCGCCCCCTGTAAGAACTCGATGACGCCTCAGCCCCGCCTCCTCTCAGTCAGCTGTTCGCTATACACATCGGACCTCCAGAATGCCTTGTGCGCATGCGCACCGGGGCGGAAGTGACAAGGGTATAGCAATCTGAGCGGGTATAGCATTCTGTCACAACACCGGACATTCAGCCTGAATTGTCGCAACCAGTTCCAAAGACCGCATGAAGCACACAGTGGTAGGCACATGCCCCGGACTCACCCCACACATTAATTCCAAAAGTACAACATATATGTATATACAATGTCACATAAATCACTTAGTGCAAATTAGACATATATGAAACCATCTATCTCATATACTAGTCCTTGATTAGTCATACATTTGCTTAGATGAACGCAGGGAAGAATATAAGAAAAAAGAACAAACATGGAACAAAGAAAAAAAAAATGAGAAGAAGGGAGAGGAGGAGGCAGTAAGCAGCCGATTCACATTGTAAAGAATCAGATAGTAATCGGTTGCCCTCGGACAATTTAACCATATACAAGCAATAAATTATTTCAGGAATGGTTGGTAAGAGATTATCGAGTTTAAGCCTGGTGGGGAGGTGGCGCGCAGGTTGTAAATCCACCTGGCCTCCTGTTTCAGGATTTAATTGTCAAGGTCCCCTCCACGGACACTTGGGTTGATAACATCCAGTACATGAAATTTGACAACCTCAGGGTCAAAATTATGAAAGTTCCCAACATGCCTGCATATAGGGGTGTATATACGCCCCACCTCCATATAATACAGATGGTCCTTAATACGGCTATCCAACATCCGTTTAGTTTTGCCCACGTAGAATGAGCCGCAACTACAATGGGCAATATACAGCACCCCTATAGTCTGACAGTCGGCATAGCCTCTAAGTCTGTGAGTGAGGCCATTAGGGAGAACACAAGTGGTTCCCACATGGATCCAAGGGCAGACATCACATTGCCCACATAGATAAGTACCTCTATGTGTCTGGTCATTGTCGGCATCCACCTAGTGATAGTGGCTATGAACAAATGAATCTCTGAGTGACATCGACTTCCTATAAACTATTTCAGGGCAGTTGCGAACGTACCTAGAGATCGTTCTATCATCTGTCAAAAAGTGCCAATTACGAGACATAATTGAGCTGACCTGTGAATGATGGCTGTGGTAGGTAGTGACTAGTTTGGTTGTGTCAGTACCTGTGGCTTTGCCATTGAAATTAAATATTAATTCCTCCCTAGTGCGAGCTTTGGCCTTATTATAGGCCTTTCTTAAGATGTTTTTGCTATAACCTCGGGTCCTAAGTCTGTTTCTTAAGGCCAGGGCTTCAGCCTCAAGGTCCTCCTCCTTGGCACAGTTCCTCCTAAGACGGAGGTACTGGCCAAAGGGAATACTTCTGACCAGGGACCGAGGATGACTGCTAGTGTAGTGTAAGATCGTATTGCCCGCGGTTTCCTTACGGTACAATGTTGTGCGGAGCATGCGATCAGTGTCCAAGAATAATTTGGTGTCCAGAAAAGGAAGGCTTTCAGTAATAAATTGCAAGGTGAATTTTAAATTATAGGTATTAGTTGTCAGTGAATTCATAAACTGGTGCAGTTCACTTTCACTCCCTGTCCAAATGACAAACACGTCGTCAATATACCTGCGCCATAACAAAATAGGGCGCAGGTATATTGATAAGGCATCACCATTAAAGATTGACCTTTCCCATCCCCCCAGGTACAGGGTCTTGTATGATGGGGCACACGAGGTCCCCATCACCACGCCCTGTACCTGGAGGTAGGTGACATCTTTGAACATGAAAATGTTCAACCGTAGAATATGGTCCAGGAGTATGGAGTATAATTACAAAATTGGCTATTGGCCACTTAGATTGCTCCTGCTCATAGAGGAAAGTGGAAATTACCTCAATACCCTTAGTATGAGGAATACTAGAATATAGAGCCTCTATATCAATTGCAACTAATAGAGCGCCAACGGGGACCACTATACCCTCAACTGCCCTTAGTAAATCTAAAGTATCCTTAAGGTAGGAGGGTAGTCCCAGAATCAACGGTCTCAGGTGGCTGTCCACATACTCCAAAAAAGATAAGTGCTATACAGCACCCCACTCCTGCGCTCAGAACCTGGTCCTCAGGCTGCCTCAATCCCGGAACTCGTGCTAGTACTTGGCATCCATTATGGCTAGGCCTTGCTGCCCCTTACGACCGGGGTGGTCGACCAAACACTGTAGATACAAAACAAAGAAAGGGCGCACCAGCCTAGCGCATTATCCTCAGCGAGTTTATTAAATCAAAATAAAAATCAGCTACTCACAAACATTCGTGAAATTCAGACATATCAATTCCATAAAGCCGCCTCATAGCAGAGGTCCGATATCTCGTTGGAAGCAGAGGGCTGACGCGTTTCGAGGCTGTGCCTCTTCCTCAGGGCCTCATACCGACTAGCTGGTCCACATACTGACTAGCTGGTTCGGTTTCACATCCAACACCCGAAACAATCGGGCGTCCAGGAGGATCCCCAAGGTTCTTGTGAACCTTGGGGAGTGCATAGAATGTAGGGACAATAGGCCATTGAACCTTCAGGAAAAGATACACGTCATGGGTGATAGTGTTTTGATTATAAGCATCCAAGATTAATGATTTGTATCTGTCTGATAAAGTTTTTACCCTTTTCGGGAGGGATTACGGAGTACCAATCCTGATTGGACAAAATCTTTAAACACATGCTCTCATATTGGGACCTGTCCATCACAACCACATTGCCCCCCTTATTGGAGGGCTTGATGATAATGTTGGTGTTGTGGGTCAGGTTATGTAAAGCTTCCCTCTGAGGTCGAGTCAGATTAGATTTAAAAGGCACATTGTCAGGCAGGCTCTCAATGTCCTTCATTGTTTGTTTTACGAAGGCCCAAACAGAGGGGCACGTCTGCAAACTAGGAAATTTGTCAGATTTTGGTTTAAAGGTAGTTGGTTTCATACTTAAATTTGAATCATCTCTATCCTCGTCAGAGGAAGAAGAAGCATCTTCATCCACAGATCCATTATGCTCATTTTCCGCCAGAAGTTGCATTAGGATTTTCAAAACATTGAAATCCTGAACCTTTAAATCTTTATAAGGGTTTTCGTCCCCTCCAGAGGCTTTAGTACGTTCTTTGTCATAGAGAAACCTAAAAGTTACGTTTCTTGCAAACAATTGTAGATCCTTTACGAGGTCAAATTTATTGAGTCTGCGTGAAGGGCAGAAGCTTAACCCTAATCTAAGGACTTCACATTCCTGTTCTGTTAGCCGGTGGGATGAGAGATTAATAATGTCTAGGGCATTGGAGTCCCTAGCTGCCTCAGCACGAATGTGTCCAGGGTCCCCGCCCTCTTCTCCACTCCTGATGCCGAATTGGTCGCTGCTAGCTCCAAAGGGGCCGCCCCAAGGGGGGAAGGGGGAGGAGAAGAGGGGGAGCACCCCCTTTTGAAGAATTACTGGGGACCACTCCAGGGTCAGGATGTGGTCTATCACTATTGCTTTTATTTCCATTAAACATAGATAAAGTCCCTTCGTTTCTAATGTTACATGTGCCATCAGGTAAGGGCAATTTGTTCCTCCCTAATCCAGGGATTTGTGCTGACACGCCACGTTTCTTATGGTCATTATGGGAACCAGATCATTGCCCCTTTTGCATTTATATTCGGGTGGAAGACACCCACTGTGCCCTTTAATGATCTGGTTTCCCTTCTGGCTGGAAATTTCATCTTGGTGACCCTCTTTCTTTTATTCCAATCAATCTATTTCCTTCACACGTTATACATTACCATGTATTGAGATTAATCTATGTTATGCATTATACCCAATTTGACACAAATATGTTTCCCATGTTGGTGGATGGCTGAAGTTCTAGCTCCGGGAGCTGCGATGTACAAAGAGGGCATCTTCTTTCCCTTGCTGTCCCCGCTCCTCCCCTTTCTTGGGACGAGCGGGTCCACCCGTACATCGGCGTCATGCCGCACCTCCAGCGCTGTGCGTCAGTGATCCACTGACGTCACCGCGCTGTATGCGTGCCATTACATCTACGGGACGGAGAGGTCCGCCCCTCAGCGTTCCTTTCCTCCACGAGATCACAGATGCTGCGGCTCTGTTTTGATCTCTTCCAACCCGCTGCATGACGTTAGGGTCCCATCTGTGCTGCCGTCCCTGGATCCAACTGGTAGGTTCACCACTGCACTTTTCTTTCACTATCTCATTCTGACCAATTTTATCCTCTCACTCACTTCCTTTGGGTCAGCTGCCTCACAATTCCTTTCAGCTTTTCACCACTTCCTTGTTCATCCCTGACCCTGTTTCACACTACACTAACACCTTTTCCCTCCATTTCTTGGTGTTTTCTTCTCCCTGGCTCATGTTTATCTATTGGGGATTTTTTCCCTCACCAGCCCTTCCCATCCCACACATATTATGCTTGGTATCTTCAATTGGCAACAATTGTTACCTTTTATCATTACAAAAATTATATATATTCACATGTATTAGGTTGGGAGGTGCTACTTTCGCATTGATATATCTACCACTTACCTACCATGGACCCCCATATCGGGCTGTCACATTTGGGATCCTTCAGCTCCCGGGTTAGACACAAGACGCCATTGCCACAAGGAAATCCAATTTCCCATTTAATTCTCATGGAGTTGTGAGTATTCATACTCATCATTTGACTTTTTAACCCAATCTTAATGGTATTGTATATCTAAATTAAAGTGTTCTTTTTATGGATATTCCGAATATACTGATCTCTGAAGAAGGGAGATAGTGCTCCTGAAACGCGTCAGGTCTTAAAGTATTATTCCAATGTCATATTATCTCATTCATGCTATGCCTGTAAATGAGTGGCCACACCAAGTTATCTGTCAACTGTTGATTTTACATTGCCTGTGTTGTATACTATGTATATTACAGCCTTTGAGCTAAAGCATGCGCCATTGAGCACATGCAATCATTTGTATTTCTACAACCTGTGCATATATATGCAATAAAATTGTATTGCTTTTATCAATTGTGTATTTCAAATCTCTTTAGCCACCAAACACGTACCTCATACAAAGTCCCGTGGGCCAATTTATTTTGTTTCTTATGGTCATTAGACACATTATCCTGTCCTCCACTATTGCCCCGTTTCCTATTGCGACCGCGATTGCGACCGCAATTGCGACCCTAGACTATAGTTGGGAGGAAGACCAGAAAGAATATCTATGCTTTGTAGAGGGTTTCTCCCATATCTCGCTTGTCCCTCGCCTCCCTTTTTTTTTCTTCTTTTTTTGTGAAGAAAAGCAGTATATATGGATGTAAGGATTTTCTTGTAGGATTTGTATTTTATATTTATCATAGGTTTGTAATTACAGTATATATAAATTGGGGCGTATGCGAAACCTTTTTGGTTTCTTATGGTAGCTATTTTTCTTTTTGTTGATTTCAGGAATACATGGATTTTTGATTGTCTTTTTATCGTATTATGGTTATGTCCTTTTTTATTGAATAAAAAATAATTTAAATATCAGAAAAAGGAGACCACAGATGACACAACAGAGTAAAACCGACCAGCAGGAGAACAATTTTAAATCGCAAGCCTAGGCCCACATTTACTAGAGACAAAGAGCACAAGCCATGGCTTTACTACAAGAACTAAGATACTGCAGATGATACAGTAATGTAAAATTGGCCAGCAGCACTACAGTTTTAATCGGTAATAACAGGCCTAACTAGTGTTTTATTTACCTATATGAAAAGGGGGGGGGGGTCATAAATGTGAGTTGTATTTATGCGGAACATTATTTTTGCAATATACTATGAAAAATCCCACAACAGTTTAACCTAAAACATAAAATAAACAATATACCCCAAAATTAATAAATAATAAATAAACAAATCCCTTCTCCCTGAAACAAAAGCTATTTTTAAAGGAAGCCTTGCTGCCAAAAAAAAGTTTGCTACTGATGGGACAGCACAAAAAGTAACCATCAACCTCACATTGACTACAAAATGCAAATACTAAAGTACAGTTTCCCAACTGACTGTAATCTTTCCCTGTAGATATTTCCCTACCCTTTCCTTATGACAGCTTCCAAAACAAGGACTGCTTTGTGCCCCCCCTTTTAAAGTGAGAGGCCTGGCCTATCCAACCCGTATTGGCACTTCTAAACCTTCATGGACTGTGGAAACGTTTGCATTTAATTTGGATATCAAGGTCCCAGAGTCTGAAAGAAGAGTAGAAAGGCACAGAATCCAAGTTGCATGAGGTCCAGTGTGAAGTTTCCACAGTCAGTCATGGTTTAGGGAGCCATGTCATCTCTTGGTGTTGTTCCACTGTGTTTTATCAAGTCCAAAGTCAGTGCAGCCCTCTACAAGGAAATTCTAGAGCACTTCATGCTTCCCTCTGCTGACAAGCCTTATGGAGATGCTGATTTCATTTTCCAGCATGACTTGGCAGCTGCCCACACTGCCAAAAGTACCAATATCTGGTTTATGATCATGGTATCACTGTGCTTGATTGGCCAGCAAACTCGCCTGACTTAAACCCCATAGAGAATCTGTGGGGTATTGTCAAGAGGAAGATGAGAGACACCAGACCCAACAATGCAGATGAGCTGAAGGACGCTATCAAAGCAACGCGGGCTTCCATAACACCTCAGCAGTGCCACAGGCTGATCGCCTCCATGCCGCGCCGCATTGATGCAGTAATTCATGGAAAAGGAGCCCCAACCAAGTATTGAGTGCATACTATACTGTACATGGACATACTTTTCAGTAAACCAACATTTCTGCATTAAAAATCCTTTTTTTTTTTATTGGTCTTATGTAATATTCTAGTTTTCTGAGATACTGAATTTTGGGTTTTCACTAGTTGTAAGCCATAATCATCAAAATTAAAAGAAAGAAATGCTTGAAATATATTACTCTGTGTGTAACGCATCTCTATAAAATATATGAGTTTCACTTTCTGAATTGAATTACTGAAATAAATTTACTTTTGGATGATATTCAAAATTTATGAGATGCACCTGTATACCAAAGTTTGTGGACTCTATAACTTCCCTATAGATTAAATAATAAACACTGATTTGGGTTATTTTCACCAAAGAAATGTAGCAGAATACAATTTGGACTAAATTTATGAAGAACAAATATTTATTTGCAAACGTTTATTTCAGAAACAATGAAAAATGCTTTTTTTCCAATATATTCAGTCTTTTCTCATTTATTAAGCAACAATTTAAAAATCTAGTGGTAATTAAGCACTTTAAGGCCGGAAGGATTTGCCCCCTTAATGGACAATTGTGCAGCCGTGCGACTCTGTACCCAAATAATATTGATGTCCTTTTTTTCCCACAAATAGAGCTTTCTTTTGGTGGTATTTGATCACCTGTGCAATTTTTATTTTTTGGGCTATAAACAAAAAAAGAATGACAATTTTGAAAAAAAAAAAAAAAAAACAATATTTTTCACATTCTGCTATATGACATTCTGAAAAAAAAAAAAGTTTAAAAATCTAAATTTTTAAATATTTTAGGCCAATTTGTTTTTTGCTACATATTTTTGTTAAAAAAATCGCAATAAGCGTATCTACTAACTACGGGAAAGATTTATGTAATTTTTAATGTGTTTTTTTTTTTTTACTAGTAATGGTGAAGATCTGCGATTGTTTGCAGGACAGCGACATTGCGGGAGACAGATCGGACCCCTAACTGACATTTTTGACCCTTTTGGGGGACCAGTGACATCACTACAGTAATCAGTGCTAAAAATATGCACTGTTACTATAATAATGACACTGGCAGGGAAGGGGTTAACAGTATAGATGATCAAGGGGTTAAATGTGACCCTAGGGGAGTGATTCTAACTGTATGGGGGTTGGACTTCTGAGATGACCATAGAGACATGTGATCCTATATAGCAGGATCACATGAGCTCTGTGATCATTCCAGGGAGAAGAACGGTCGGCTGTGTTTACAACAACAACCGACCGTCCTTGTCTCTCAGCGGGGAACGATTGAGAGTGTCAGGCGGCAATCGGAGCCGCCTGACACACGCATAGGTTTCCCCGCTGACGAGCAGGGGCGGGAGCGCACAGCCCCCTAGCTCCTCCCAGGCAAATGACGTATGCATATGTAGTTTTGCCTGGGAGAGCCACTCTGCCTCGTATATATACAGTATGCGGTCGGCAAGTGGTTAAAGGGATGAGATGGCAACCCTAATGTGGACCCAACGTTATAGTTCTAAACAATCCAATTTATCTTGAACCAATGCTAGTGGCGAACCCAAACCTCATCCCTACTTAGGAGGAATTCAAGGCAAAGGATATATTTTTCATTGTACATTTTCTAGGTGTTCCCTGTAACATAGAAAGTCTTCACTTTATAACGTTGGGTCCACTTTAATCTGGGTAAAATATGATTTACCACCAACTGCAAAAATCCTGGATTTGCAGAAGGAAGAATGATGACTGGGTCAGGTGCACAGTGAATCCTAACACACGTGTGGGCTGCTTATTTGTCATTTCTCAATCACTGCTCCCTTTAAAACACAATCAGCCTGGATTCTTTATAATCACCGTGTGTTGCTTTGGAGCACCTGAGCAATCTGATGTGTGTATTATCACATTGGCCTTTTTGGTAGAAACAAATCCCTTTGTGGATAGGATTCTGTATGAGAGAATGTGGATGCAAGCCTTGCATGAAGCTTGTCAATGAATCTCATTTTCTGCTAGTTCCGCTGCCTTAATAGGAAAGATTTCTCACTTGTGTGCTCTTAAAGGGAAACTATAATAGTTTTTGTTTAGCTTTATTTTCCTTTCTTAAATATACACATTTTTACATTAATATGTGTTATCTTTTTGTCATAAAAATAAACTCTTCATATTTCAAATAAATATTTAATGTAGGTAGCATCCACAACAGTGATTTTCCAGGAAAAAATCCATATGGAATCCTACAGAGTAGCGAGGTGGGAGAAGTTACTTCTCTGAGTACATAAACTGAGTTTCAGGCATTCAACTCTGTAGCAGGCAAAGCAGTTAGGCTTCATGCGCATGTTTGTACATGGGCCATACAGCGTGCAAAGCCTGTATAATCACTCTCCCAGGACCCACTGCTGCTGCCTACAGCCTAGGGTTAAACGTTCAATTAGTCTATGGATGAAGGGATAAGGCTCTATACTCAGCCTATTCCTTGCTCCTGGTTTTGTTCGATTAATTTGACTGGTCAAGCACTGCCTCCACTCTAAGGTGCTTTTGGTCAGGGTCCCATGCTTGCCTCCTCCATGTACAATGCAGGGTTAATAGCCCTGCATTGTAGGAGATGATGCCAAGGGACGATTCACAGCCCACGCACAGCTTCAGGCAGAACAGAATAGCACTAGAGTCTGTCTGTCCGAGTGACAGGGTAAGTAATACATCTTATCCCTGCACTTGTATGCTAAACAAGTGTGGCCAGGTGCTTGGTTAAGAGAGGAGAGTGAGAGAAACACTCACTGCAGATGCTTTCTGTAGCTGCTGCCCTGCTGTGATGAACTGGTTAACAGATGTTTCAGCAAGAGAAAGGAGCAGATGAGGAGAAACAGTAGAATAGACTAAATCAAGCAACAATCCACTGTGGGAACTGTAGTCCAGAGGAGAGACTATCCTATGGGGATCAAGAGCTTTGGAACTACATTCCTCAGAAAGGAGATTTCCTGGAAGAGGGGAAAGAGATGCATTTTTCAGGGCTGTGCAGGACTTAACTTCCTCTTACCATGAAGGAGACTGGAGAGTGCACATTGCTGCATATGTGCGGCGTGAGCAAGATCCCAAGTGCTGAGTTTGGGGATGCTAACAGACAGTTACCTAGGTGCAGAGCAGATAGTGGACTGATAGCTGTGTGTAACCTAGTGATCATGAGCTACAATATCACAGGAACTGGGAGCTGCGGTAGTGGGGATTTACTATCTGTTTCTAGAGAGACAGAGTTTCTTAGGAACTGACCATACATCCATCTAGTAGCCTTATTGCTGCCTGTAGGCTTGACTGGAGCTATTCTCATATGCACCAATGGTACAACTGGCTGAAGAATTAGGACTAAAAACTGCACTTTTACAGCTGCCACAAAGAGACATTTACCTATTGCTTATGCTAAGAGGTACCTCTCAGGGGCCATGGCATCATATTCTAGCTAGGGAAGGGCCAAACACCCCCCTGTTCGGTTAGCACCAGAACATCTCGAACAGGTAAAAAGCTCTAGCAAACATGCAAACTCAAAGTCTATGGGACACGAACACGATTAAACAAAAGTCCTAATTTTAAAGTTATTGCCATAAAAAGTGTATGGGGACCTGGGTACTGCCCTGAGAACATGTATTTGTGCAAAAAAAAAGTGATTTTAATGATCAATAAAAATGAAAAATTTCTTTATATATTGTGCCTGGGGGGTCTGCTTAATGTGCCTGTAAAGTGGTACATTTGTACAATGTATAGAGCCTGCTGCAGCAATACTGACATTTTGAAAAGATAAAAATGTCATTTAAACTTCCTTGCGGCTGTATTGTATTGCTGGTTCCCAGCAATACAGATAAAAAAAATGAAAAAAACAGTGTGGGGTCCCTCCCCAAAATCAATACCAGTCTTTTTTCTGAGCATACAGCATGGCAGGTAAGGAAAGGGCGGGGGAGGGGGGGTTGTTGGGCGAGCGCCACCTCCCCTGAACCATACCAGGCCACATGCCCTCAGCATGGGGGGGGTGGGTGCTTTGGGGCAAGGGGGCTCTGATGAGGACAAGGGCCTCTTCCCGACAACCTTGGGCTGTGGTTGTACGGGTCTGTGGGTAGGGGGGCTTATCGGAATCTGGAAGCTCCAGATCCCACCCCCCCCCATGTAAATGGGTATCGGGTTCATCGTGTCCGTACCCATTCACCAAAAAAGTGTAAAATAGAAACAGTTTTTTGACAAGTCCTTTATTTAAAAGAAAAAAAAATAGTGTCCCTCAATGTAAATCCATCGTCAATCACGACATCCGCCGACCCAAAAAGTAGACAAATTACCCGGTTACGTGTGTCATGATTGACGATGGATTTACATTGAGGGACACTAATTTTGTCCCCAGATTGCAGGGGTGGCGCTAGGTGCAGGGCCGATCCTGGACGGGCGCTGAGGTAGAGGGGGGTGATCTGCCCCGGGTGGCACACACTGGGGGGTGTCAGGCTGGCTTCGCCCCGTTTCAGCTTTAATTTGAATTCCCAGGTGCCCGCCATCACAAAGTCCCACCTCCTGGGCACTGGTCAGGCTGCATTGCTGGGTACTGCTGAGGCTGCATTGATAGACACTGGTGAGGCTGCATTCGATGGGCACTGGTGAGGCTGCATTGCTAGGCACTGGTCAGGCTGCATTGAATGGGCACTGGTCAGGCTGAATTGCTGGGCACTGGTGAGGCTGAATTGCTGGGCACTAGTGAGGCTGAATTGGATGGGCACTGGTCAGGCTGCATAGATGGGCACTGGTCAGGCTGCATTGGATGGGCACTGATGATGCTGCATTGCTGGGCACTGGTCAGGCTGCATTGATGGGCACTGGTGAGGCTGCATTGGATGGGCACTGGTCAGGCTGCATTGGATGGACACTGGTCAGGCTGCATTGGATGGACACTGGTGAGGCTGCGCTGATAGGCACGGATCAGGCTGCATAGATGGACACTGGAAAGGCTGGATTGCTGATCACTGGTGAGGCTGCATTGATGGGCACTGGTGAGGCGTCATTGATGGGCACAGCTGTGCCCTGCATTCGTTATGTAATGCACTGCTGAGCCCTGCATTCTTTATGTAGCGCACTGCTGAGCCCTGTATGCTTAATGTAGTGCACTCCTGAGCCCTGCATTCTTTATGTAGAGCTTCTTAGCCCTGCATTCTTTCTGTAACACACTCCTGAATTTTTCACTCTGTAAGTAGCGCACTCCTGAACTCTGCACTCTGTTTTAGCTCTATCTTATCTTCATAACATTTTGTAGTCATATCTCAAACCATTCTAAGAAGTATCTTTTTTTTTTTTTTTATTATCTCATGGACGAAATGTGAGAAATACCGTATATATAATACAATCATTTCATAAACACATACCACATATATTGCATATATAATTTGAGGAAAATATGCTTGTAAAATCGTTTACCATTTGCCAATTAAAAAAAAAAAAAAATTGTCCCCGGATTTCATTTTAAAAATCTGGTCACCTTACATTAAACTGACTGAACACACTATCTACTAACCACCTGCAAAATCTCCATTGTCACACACTATACACTACTGCCGTGTAAGCAGCAGCCTTATACAGTTTGGGGTGTGGACTTAGCCCCTGAGCCATGATTGGCCAAAGGCACTCTGCCTTTAGCCAATCATGGCTCTTACAGTACATTGTGCTGTGATTGGCCAAAGCATACAGGTCAGGTGCATGCTTTGGCCAATCATCAGCAATCAATGCACTGCAAGAGCGCAGTGCATTATAGGGTGCTCATCAGCGGGAGCGAACTTCCTGATCCCAGTTAAGTGGAGCTCTATTCTAAGTTACTTTGGCATAATAATTATACTGTTTAGCAGACTATGCCTGAACCTACTTTCTGTATACTCATTTATGCTCAAACCACCATATACTCTAATTTATTTTTGTATTTGTTTGACATATTTTTTTTTTGAAATTCTGTTTATTGAAGTTTTGAAAAAAAACATACAAAACAGAGCCGTGTGGGCATACCCAGGCTCAACAATATAGAACCACAATAACAAGACCAACATAAAAATAAAAGAAAAAGATATAAAAATAAACCCCCCCCCCCCCCAAACAAGGCTGCAGCTCCAAGAAGTTCCTGAGCTTCGCAGGTCTGAGTACCGACAGTCCAACAGACAGGGAAAGAATACAGTATGGTCCAGCACGGTCAGGGAAGCGCAAACAGTTCACACTAGCCTACATGGACAGGAACAACCTACTCGTCAGCCAAAGACACACTGGGATCCGGAACGGAGGGCTCATAAGCAGTATCTGTAGCTTCCAACCACAGGTTCCAGACTTTGTGGAATTTATTGGGGCAACCCCTAAATTTGTAAACAGCTTTATACATTGGTACCATCGAATTCATTAATGCCTTCCACTGTGATAGGGCCGGGCCCCCTGATTCTTTCCAGCGCATCACCACCAACTTCCTAGCATTAAAGAGCAGTAGTCCCAACAGGGTGCGAGTGGCAATTT
Source organism: Pelophylax lessonae (assembly GCF_965119305.1). NCBI lineage: Eukaryota > Metazoa > Chordata > Amphibia > Anura > Ranidae > Pelophylax > Pelophylax lessonae. Next base: position 136,994,663 of record NC_138770.1, read on the forward strand.
GTTTGACACATTTCACCCTTCCAGTGCTCCTTGCTGCAAAGACCAGTTATAAGTGGGGGCAGTGGCCACTTGTTCATATTTTGAATATATTGGTCAGGCACTGCACTGACACCTTTGCTGCCATAGTGCTATGTGCGGGGTGTTCTGTGTGCCCCTGTACCTTTAAGGAGGAGTGGGCTCCTTCAAGACTCACATGCCCTCTGCCTATCCATTATAAATGGATGTGCTGCCATTATGGAGACTTTAAGAAGTTAGATTTAGGACTACAAAAAACAGAGTGCCTTGACGGGTATAGCTTACACATGTTTTTGCAAATGTGTGCAGACTAAACCCTTGTTCTTAATGCATATTGTTAGACAGGTCAATTTGGATGGTCGCTGGCTGGTTGGTAAGTTTGAGCTTGGAAATTCCTTTTTATATTTGTTTGACATACGTTGCCCTTCCAGAGCTCCCTGCTGCAAAGACTAGTTATAGGTGGGGCAGTGGCCACTTGTTTGTATTCACCATATACTCTAACCCAGCCTTTCTCAACCGGGGTGCCGTGGCGTCATGGTTAAAAAAAGGCTGTCAGAATGTATCCAACTCCCGCTCCACCAAATGTACATCGGCACAGCAGGACCCCAGTTGGGACAGTGCAGTGAAGCGCTAAGGAAGGGGGAGGCAGCTTCCTGAGTCCTGAGCTCTCCACCTCCCCCTACACTGCAATACCAGGTATGCGTACAAGGCTGCATGTAAGGCTGATATGGGGAGGGGGAGTGCTCTGGGTTCTGACACTGCAAGCTGCCATCAATCCTAAGCTACACCCTGCAGCCAACTGTATGTCACTTGCTGCACTTGCCCAGCTCCGCCTACAGCCTTGTGGACTGCAAGAGAAGAACTATCCTGCCCTGTAACTTTAGAGGAAAGCAGGGCACAAAGGGGATCAGTAGGGAGAGTGGGGGTTGGCTTTAGCAGAGAGTGGGGTACAAAGGTGTGCCAATGGGGGATGGAGGTGTGAAGGTCAGCAGAGTCTAAGGTTTGGGGGGTACAGAGGTGAGCTGACAAGGGGTTTGGGGTACAGAAGTGAGCAGAGGGGGGGGGGGTTGGGGGTAAAGAGTTAAGGAGATGAGTGGGGGGGGGGCTGGGGGTACAGAGGTGAGCAGAGTGGCTTTATGGTACAGAGGTGAGCCAAGAGGGGGTTTTGGAAGTACAGAGGTGAGCGGACACAGGGTGTGGGGTACAGAGGTGATCATAGGGGTTTTCGGGTACAGAGGTGAGCTGACAGGGGGTTTGGGGTACAGAGGTGAGCCAACGTGGGGTTTTGGGTACAGAGGTGAGCCAATGTGGGGTTTGGGGTATGGAGGTAAGCAGATGGAGGGGTTGAGGTACAGAGGTGAGCAGACGGGGGGTTTAGGGTACAGAGGTAAGCAGACGGAAGAGTGGGGTACAGCGGTCAGCAGACAGTGGAGTGTGGAGGTGAGCAGAAAGGGGCTTAAGGGTACAGAGGTGAGTAGAAAAAGGAGATTTGGGGTGTGGAGGTGAGCATCCCAAAGTGGAGGTTCACATCTGTGCTGCTGAGTAGGGCAGTCCATTCATTTCAATGGGCTTCCCTACCTGCAGAAAAACAGGCAAAGAAGTCCCTGACCCTTTTTTTTTTTTAAATGCACTGCATTTGCCAATGCGAATGCCAATAGGGGTAGCATTAGAAATTAATGATACCTCCCTCCCCCCTTTGCTTCTGCTAAAGAGCAGTGAATTTGTCTTCATGTTGGTAATGTGCACAGTTTTGCACGTGTTCCTTGACGTGCAGTAATGTGAACCAAGTGAGGTGCCTCAAGACTGAAAATACTTTTCAAGGGGGCCCTGATTGGAAAAATGTTAAGAAACACTCCTCCAATCCATATCAATGCATCGAGTTAATTTACCGCTAACCACTTTTGTGTCTATTTCCTGGCACTAAATCACAGTCAAGTTAAAGGCATTCATACTGGTTTTCTTATACTGTAAGCACGTGCAGCAGTTTTCATTAGCCAGAAAGGCTAAGGTAAGGAACCGAGGACCCAATCAGCCAAGAGGCTCCTGTGGGATAGTGCTACACAAGGAGGGGGGGGGGGGGGGTCACTGCAAAGTAAGATTTTGTCTAATTCATGGGAATCAGGTTTAAGATTAACCAATTAAATATCTGTATCTCTCACCCCCTGTATTTCTCAGCATTGAGGACACCATTGATCCTGACTATCGGCGAACACACAAATTTGCGGGGCGCTCGGAGTTCAGCGTGCTGCAGAGTGCATTCTAATAGCTGGTAGTTAGGGAATGGGCGGGGAAGCTGTCAACGGGTTTGGCCGCCAAATTCAGGGTTTCCTCTGAATTGAAAAAAATAGACGTTGCCAGCAATAGAAAAATGTGAGAAAAAAAACAGCTTGGGGTTCTCCCCTCACGCATACTAGTCCCTTTGGGTCTGGTATAGATTTTATGGGGTACCCCACACCGCAATAAAAAAAAGACCCTTATCTGAGCATGCAGCCTGGCAGGAATGGAAAGGGGGGACGAGCAAATACCCCCCCTCTGGAACTATGCCAGGCCACATGCCCTCAAAATAGGAGGGCTTTGGCTCTCCCCCCCCCCACCCAAAAGCACCTTGTCCCCATGTTGATGGGGACAAGAGCCTCTTTCCCACAACTCTGGCTGTGGTTGCGGGGCGAGGTTTAACAAGGGGGCCCCCAGATCCCAGTCCCCCCATGTGAATGAGTATGGGGGACATAGTACCACTACCCACTCACCAAAAAAAATGTTTAAAAAACATTTAATAATAATAATTAAAAATAAAAAAAACAATGTCCCCCCATGTAGATCCACCATCAATCATGACGCCTGCCGCCACCACCAAAAAAGAAACCCACGACAAAGGCTAACCACTAAATACCTGCTCCGCTGTTCAACAGTTCTTTAATAGGTAAGAGCCACCTGGCGATGTCATCTGGTGGCACCGCCCACATGTGACATCACCGACCCAGCACGCACTGATCCCCATGTTGAGGGCATGTGGCCTGGTATGGTTCGGGGGGGCTGCTCATCCCTCCCCCTTTCTAGACTTGCCAGGCTGCATTCTCAGATAAGGGTCCGATATAGATTTTTGGAGGGACCACAAGCAGTTTTTTTATTTAATTTTTGTATGGAGTTGCCCTTAAAATCCATACTAGACCTAAAGATCTTGGTATGGATTGGTTGGGAACCCTCAAGCTGTTTTTTTTTTTTTTTAACATTATAGTATTGCTGGCAATCGTATTGTATTCTCGGCAATTTAAATGTCTTTTTTTTTTTCTTTATGTCAGTTTTGCCGCAGCAGGTTCCACCTTACAGGGAGACTAAGGGGACCTCCCAGGCACTATGTTTAAAGAAATGTTTCATTTTTATTGTTTCACTTTAAGTATCATTAAAATCATTTTCTTGTAAAAAACGATAAAAAAAAAATAAAAAAATGTTTTGTGATGATACATTAAAAACATTACAGTACTCGGGCCCCTATACCCTTTTTTTATGTCCATGTCTTTATGTACCTTGCTTTGAGCAGTGGTGCGCAGTCATGTTGGAACAGGAAGGGGCCATCCCAAACTGTTCCCGCAAAGTTGGGAACATTAAATTGCCTAAAATGTCTTGGTATGCTGATGCCTAAAGAGTTTTCCTTCACTGGAACTAAGGGGCCAAGCCCAACCCCTTAAAAACAATCCCACACCATAATCCCCCCTCCACCAAATGATTTGGACCAGTGCACAAAGCAAGGTCCATAAAGACATGGATGAGCGAGCTTGGGGTGGAGGAACTTGACTGGCCTGCACAGAGTCCTGACCTCAACCTAATAGAACACCTTTGGGATGATCCAGAGTGGAGACTACAAGCCAGGCCTTTCTGTCCAACATCAGCGCCTGACCTCACAAACGCGCTTCTGGAAGAGCGGTCAAACATTCCCGTAGACACACTCCTAAACCTTATAAGAGTTGAAGAGTTGAAGCTGTTATAGTTGCAAAGGGTGGGCCAACTCAATATTGAACCCTACAGACTAAGACTGGGATGCCATTAAAGTGCATGTGCGTCTAAAGGCAAGCGCCCAATACTTATGATAATATAGCGTGTGTGTATATATATATATATATATATATATATATATATATATATATATATATATATATATATATATATTCAGTGCATTGCGAAAGTATTCGGCCCCCTGGAACTTTTCAAACCTTTTGCCACATTTCAGGCTTCAAACATAAAGATATAAAACTGTAATTTTTTGTGAAGAATCAACAACAAGTGTGACACAATCATGAAGTGGAACGAAATTTATTGGATATTTCAAACTTTTTTAACAAATAAAAAACAGAAAAATTGGGCGTGCAAAATTATTCAGCCCCCTTAAGTTAATACTTTGTAGCGCCACCTTTTACTGCGATTACAGCTGTCGTTTTGCACATCGAGAGACTGACATTTTTGCCCATTCCTCCTTGCAAAACAGCTCGAGCTCAGTGAGTTTGGATGGAGAGCGTTTGTGAACAGCAGTTTTCAGTTCTTTCCACAGATTCTCGATTGCATTCAGGTCTGGACTTTGACTTGGCCATTCTAACACCTGGATATGTTTATTTGTGAACCATTCCATTGTAGATTTTGCTTCATGTTTTGGATCATTGTCTTGTTGGAAGACAAATCTCTGTCCCAGTCTCAGGTATTTTGCAGACTCCATCAGGTTTTCTTCCAGAATGGTCCTGTATTTGGCTCCATCCATCTTCCCATCAATTTTAACCATCTTCCCTGTCCCTGCTGAAGAAAAGCAGGCCCAAACCATGATGCTGCCACCACCATGTTTGACAGTGGGGATTGTGTTTAGGGTGATGAGCTGTGTTGCTTTTACGCCAAACAATGTTTTGCATTGTTTCCAAAAAGTTCGATTTTGGTTTCATCTGACCAGAGCACCTTCTTCCACATGTTTGGTGTGTCTCCCAGGTGGCTTGTGGCAAACTTTAAACTACACTTTTTATGGATATCTTTAAGAAATGGCTTTCTTCTTGCCACTCTTCCATAAAGGCCAGATTTGTGCAGTATACGACTGATTGTTGTCCTATGGACAGAGTCTCCCACCTCAGCTGTAGATCTCTGCAGTTCATCCAGAGTGATCATGGGCCTCTTGGCTGCATCTCTGATCAGTCTTCTCCTTGTATGAGCTGAAAGTTTAGAGGGACGGCCAGGTCTTCATAGATTTGCAGTGGTCTGATACTCCTTCCATTTCAATATTATCGCTTGCACAGTGCTCCTTGGGATGTTTAAAGCTTGGGAAATCTTTTTGTATCCAAATCTGGTTTTAAACTTCTCCACAACAGTATCTCGGAACTGTCTGGTGTGTTCCTTGTTCTTCATGATGCTCTCTGCGCTTTAAACGGACCTCTGAGACTATCACAGTGCAGGTGCATTTATACGGAGACTTGATTACACACAGGTGGATTCTATTTATCATCATTAGTCATTTAGGTCAACATTGGATACATTCAGAGATCCTCAATGAACTTCTGGAGAGAGTTTGCTGCACTGAAAGTAAAGGGGCTGAATAATTTTGCACGCCCAATTTTTCAGTTTTTTATTTGTTAACAACGTTTGAAATATCCAATAAATTTCGTTCCACTTCATGATTGTGTCCCACTTGTTGTTGATTCTTCACAAAAAAATTACAGTTTTATATCTTTATGTTTGAAGCCTGAAATGTGGCAAAAGGTCGAAAAGTTCAAGGGGGCCGAATACTTTTGCAATGCACTGTATATATATATATATATATATATATATATATATATATATATATATATATATATATATGTATTTATTTATATAACACAATGTTTTGCCTCTCATTTCTATTTTACCCTGAATTGATTGTTTTACAAACGAAGGGTTCACATATAACTAAAAGAAAGTTTTAGCTGTATATGTATCTAATCTCAAAAACCTAATCTAGGCCTAAGGCCTCTTTCCCCTGGATCTAGCTCCTGACTTGTGATCCCCAGTGGATCGTGTTGACAGCAGCATCTTGCCTGTGGTTAGCTCCTGCATGTCTGTTTGAAGAGTTATATCACACTTAATCCCTCCATACTGCACAGCCAGCAATATCATTCCCCTCTATTGGGCACAGCAGCATGCAGTATTGCCTGCCGAATGTGACATGACCTATTTCTTCGCCATGCCAAAAAGCATAGCTTTGCAGTTTGGGCAATGTGTATGGAGTTGTCTGGCTGCCATTGAGTTAAAAACACACCACAATTGCCTGGTTTTGCCACCTGACATTATCCATGTGAAAGTGGCTTTGAATAGTCACCTTTAAGTGGTTGTAAACCCTCCTATACACCCAGTGAAGTGACTGGCCTCGGGTGATCCACAGTGATGAAGCAAATTCTCCTACATAGGTCCCTACACCCCTTTAAAAGGGCAGAATCATGTTAAAATCCTTTTGCATCTGTGAGAAGCAGAGAGGAGGGGGTGGAGAGCTGCAGTTACACTGTGTGAGAGCTGATTGAAGGAAAGCATCACACCCCTCTCCACACACTGCACAGGACGGAAGGAAGATGCAGAGCTGTGCTGTGAATAGACAAGCTGTGTGCTGAGCTCTCCTCCCCCATCAAAAATGTATCTTATGTGTCGGGAAAACGAGTGACATGCTGATATCCTTCATATTCCCCTTCCCCCCTTATACAATGAACAGGGATGGAGGCGGCTAGCCCTGGGCAGGCACAGCCTCATTTAAAGTCCCAACTGTCTTTTTCTCTCTGTTTGTTTTGTCTTTGTCTGTCCTGTGTTTTGTTATATTTTTTGGACATGCTGATAACAGAGGAATGAAGCACCAGAGAGAATACACTTAGAGCTTTGATGAGAGATAAATAAACACTACAGATATATGTGCTGTGTTCAGATTTCAAGACTGAGGTTTACAACCACTTTAACATCTCAGAAGCTACTAAGGATAGACATCAGGTTTGCCCACCGTCAGTAAATTTACTAACAGTTTGTAAAAATCAGTGACTTTTACACCTGTCTGTAAATATCAGGGGCTAATAATTTGTTACGCTGCGTTTACTTTTGTAAGTTTAAATCAGGCAAATTACTTGTTAGGTGTATTGCCAGAGCTTTCCTATCGTGTTTATGCTGTTAAAATATCAATTGTCTTAGCTTTTGATAGGAGTTCTGTAATTTTTCAGGTTGTCAATCAGAAATGTGCACTGTTAGTAAATTTCCCATGTTTTGTCAGTGGGAGGTTGGCAACCCTGATAGACGGTCATGGAATCCTGCTATCACTGCTAGACCCTGACCCAAACACATGCTTTGCCATTAGCGACATTATACCACAGAAGGTTGCACAATATTAGTACATTTGATTTTAAAGAACAATTACATTTTTCTTAAGAATACCACAAGCATATTTAGCAAACTTCAATGCTGATTTCTCCCTACTTCTGTTGACGGGTCAAACTGCTATATTCACATAATTAGTCAGCTTTGTAACAATAGAAAAAATGTCTAGGAAAACAATGACTCAATTAAATGAGCAGGCAATGACATTTCGGGCCTGTCTGTTTAAAAAACAGTTAGCCCAACCCCTTTCTTTGCTGGCATGGTTACAAGGAAACAATTTGTTGGCTCACCAATTAGCAAAGGAAAGATAAAGATGGTCCTGGAATGTGTAAGAAGTATAAAACAAAAACTTAGACCAGCCCTTGTGTTACATGTAGTAATGGAGTGATGGGAATAGTGGACAACAATAAAAGATGCAATTATAAATTAGGATCAAGGGTTTGCTAGCGGTCACCTAATAAGTGCACAAAGTCTGTAAAAACAGTCTTAGGTATAACGTTTTTGGATAAGCAAGGTGGCCGCCGGCTCCAAACAGAGCTAGATGGAACTCTGTAAGAAATACAAACAGGGAAGGGGGAGAAGAGAGCAGCGCCACCTCAGTGTAGATTAAAAAGGATCATTTATTGCACACAGATGATTTAAAACTCATATAACGTATGTGTAAAGCCAGCATGATAGAAGTTCATCTGCTCCGCTGTGGGATGGGGCTGGGAGAAGGGGAGAGCAGCCTCTGGTCCTGGCTGTGTCGGTGGCGTCCGGCACTTCCTGGAATCTTGGTGTTCTCCCTGCAGTGTCCCACGTCAGATCTGGTGGTGGCAGGCAGGTGCTCACATTCAGAGCATGCATGCTCCTTCATCAGGTGTTGCTAGGCCTACCAGGTAGGGGAGGAGACTAAATATAGTGGCATGACAACCAAAGCGACTGGACACTGGTATAGGAGACCGCAATATGCATTGAGAAAACAGCCAAACTGGCACTAATTATATATAAAGAACGTTAATATAAGAAGTTATTTAATGCAGCTGAAAAGGAGAGAGAGTGAATGATTGGTACCATTAGGGGATGTACTATAATGATTATGAAAAAGGGAGGCATGGCTGGCGTGAGATGTGAGAGGACGTGTTACACAGCAGCTCCGCTGATGCCAGCGAAATGGAACTGCCTCTGGGGGATGTGGAGGGAGATGGAGCCCCCTTGAGTCTGCTGACAGGGCCTTAGCTGATGAGGCCATACAGCTCACTGTCCCCATGTGGCCTGCATTCCACTCCTCTGACCTAGACCCGGAACCCACATTAAGGGAAATCTTTTTCTGCTGTGACCACGGGGAATGCCAACATTGATTATGAAAAAACTAGAGGTGTAACTTAATGAAATTGTTAGAGATGGGAGGGGGAATAAAATATTCAAAGTGGAAGGACGGCGCATGCGCGTAGCTCCGATATGGCCTCTTAGACCGGGAACTCCGCACTGATCCGGCTGCATTGCACCCCATCCAGCGGCATCCATAGCCATCAAGCCCTGCAACGCATCCCGGCACCTCGCTCTCATCCTCGGACACCGCCTGGACCCCGCAGGTACAATTATTACCGCCTGGATCGGCCCGGAATGAACTTTTGATTTTGAGGCCTACCCGCCCAAGATGGCGGCTGCTCCACAGCCCCACCGGCCATCCGATTCACAGCAGGGCTCCCTCCCACATCTCGTGGACCCCCAGCTGTTCCCTACTATCCAGGGACCCCCCAGGGACACTTTCTCCTCACCCCATTCGTCCCCAGCATCCACGGAATCATTAATAGGACACACCCTGGATGATCTCCTGCTATCCCCTATGGAGGCCTGCAATCCCCATGGCTCCCTCAGGGATCCTGTCTCCACAGCTCAACTTGACATAGCCACTCTGTTCGTAAAATTCTTAGTGCTGCTGGATAGGGGGCTCTCTGTCACTGCTGCAAAAATTACAGGAGAGATAAAGGCTGATTTGAATAATATAGGATCCAGGATTGAAGCGATTGAATCCAAACTTGATCAAACGGTCGCCAGGATCACCCAAAATACTGATCTTATTCAAACTCTGCATGATCAGCTGGACTCTGCAATGTCAAAGATTGATGATCTGGAGAACAGAACACGTTGCTATAACTTTCGGATAAGGGGGATCCCTGAAAAATTCACTGATACCACAGAGATAGTGCATTCTCTCATCAAAAACCTGATTCCAGAATTACCTCAGCATAAGCTGGAACTGGATAGAGCTCACAGGGCCCTTGGTCCTCCCAGATCTGACGGGCTTCCCAGAGACATAGTGGTCAAACCTCATTATTTTTCTGTGAAGGAGGAAGTAATGAAACGTGCCAGAGCCTCATCCAATCTTACATTCCAGGAACAACCAATCCAAATATTTGCAGACCTCTCATCATATACGATTCAGAAAGGCAGAGCCTTGAAACCCCTTCTCTCTGTTCTGACCCAGAAAGAAATCAAATACTGGTGGCTGTTTCCATTTAAACTGAAAATTTCCTTCAAGAATAAGAGTCTGTTCACACTAGCGCGACTTGTCAGGCGACTTGTCAGCCTGACAAGTCGCGCTCCCTCGCGGTCCATTGACCGCTACAGGACCCGTTCTAATAGGAGCGACACAAGTCGCTCCGACTTAGAAAAAGGGTCCTGTACTACTTCGGGGCGACCTCGGAGCGATTTGCATAGCCTTCCATTATATGAAGTCCGTGCAAGTCGCTGCGAAGTCGTGGTGCATGGTAATGCACAAGTCGCCCCCGAAGTAGTAAGGAGTCGTGTCGCCTCAGTGTGAACCGGCTCTAAGAACTATTCCTTTGCTACCCTCCCAGAGGGGGGAACGATTGCTTCTGGAATTGAGACTCATATCCAGGACCCCCTCCTCACCACCGCCGGAATCGCCCAATACGGCAGCGAAGCGCCAGATGCCGACCAACCCGCTGACACCCCTCTGGCAGAAGCCAAAGACCAAGCGATCCAAGGATTCCAACCATCCCTCCTAGCACCTATTATGGTTTCTCACATCCTTTGGACTTTCGGTTTTCGCTGAAACCCAAAGTTGCCAAGATTTCACCTTTTGTTGGTTGGAGGTCCTCCTCCAGACTCTGCCCTGAAATTTGAATTGCAAATTTTTTTTCTCTCCCCTTTTTTGCCCACTCATTTGCTCTTTCCCTTCACTTTTTTAATTTGTGTTTTTGGGCTTCACTAATTACATGATTGCCCCCCACGCTACACCCCTCCCCAGGGTTGTGAACCCCCTCCCTTCCACCCCTACCCCCCTCTCTTCCCATCCCCTTCCTGCCCTCCCTATCCCCCCTCCCTGCCCTCCCATCCCCCCCCCCCCAATTTTGCTGGTTTTCTTATGCCATTGCTGGCGGTTGTCATTTCTCAGATTACAAATCTGACGCCTTTTCCTACCTCGGAGTCTAGGTTTGTTCAGTCTCCCTGGGTGGAACCCCTCCCCTTGATGGGAGATTTTTTTTGGGTACATTCTTCCCTAGGGTGGCAATGGAATCTTCCCCCTTGCCCCCCTGGAGGCGGAGTTTTTTTTGTTTTCTTCTCTATCTGTCTTTCTTCTCTCTTCTTTTCTCTCATGCCTCTCTTTTTTTCAGTTTTCCTGACAGGTCACAACCACGAGATGCTGCACAAAGCCCCGCCTCTCCTGTGGAACTTCGCTGGATGCCAGACATTCAAATGTATCAAGTAGGTGACTTGTGGTCGCGTGGGTTCTCTGCTCCATGGCTAACTCCCCTACACTACCCCCTTTCTTGAAGATAGGGACACATAATGTTCAGGGCTTTAACTCTCCAGTAAAGCGCAGAAAAGCGTTTCAATATTGTCATAGCCAAAAACTTGATGTAATTTTCCTCCAAGAAAGTCACTTTCCTAACTTGTACAACCCCAAATTCATCCACTCTAAATTCCCCCTGTTTTTTCTGGCCAATGCAGAAGGCCAGACTAAGGGAGTGGCTATCGCCTTCTCCCACAGGTGCAAATTTTCCCCCATAATGGAACACAGAGACCCAGAAGGACGGTTTATTCTGGTTAAGGGGACCATTGATGACCACGTCTTCACTTTTATATCATATTATGCTCCTAACAAAGCACAGAGCCCGTTTTTCTCGCAGCTTTTCCGTACACTGCAACCTATGCTTGAGGGCTCTGTGATTTGGGGGAGGGGGGGGGAGGGGACTCCAATGTCGCTTTTGACACAGAAGTAGATAAGAAGAGGCCATTGGGCTCCCAATCGGTTCGTCCCACTAAACGTAGTACTCTCGTGGCCAAGCTCATACATGACCAAGGCTTGATTGACATTTGGCGAGAACTAAACCCCATTTGAGTGTGATAGGCAAGGACTTTTCAGGCACAATTGAATAAAAAGACATTTTATTAAAAACATTACATTAAAATCAACAATGAGGAGTGCATATATCTCAAAGGGAAGGAAAATAGGTACATATCATGATATACACAAATTGAGGAAATAAAATCCTACTAAATTGGGACAATGAATGGTGAGTATTTACGATGCTCAGTGTTTACGATGCTCGGTATTTACGATGCTCGACATGTTTCGCTTTAAGTATAAAGCTTCATCGGGAGCTAATCATAGCACTGTGTGAGAGAGTGAACAAACATAATTTAAACAAGAATTGATATTTCATAAATATCAAAGAGCTATCAACATTAATTATCAAAATAGTTGATAGACATATGCACCATACAGGAAAACAGCATTGATATACAGTAATGCAAGGGTTAAACAGTCTCAGTTAGCTTGAGTCCAAGGGGAGCAGATGTGATCCGGGGGACCAGAACACCAAACATGGAATCATATGTGGGGAGACCCCCCTGTAGAGGAGGATATAAATCTCTAGCAAAAATACTAAAAGGTAACAAACTCAAAAGTGATACATACCTGTATCTTTATTGTAGTATCATGAGCCAGGTAACTGAGCTCATCATAATGAGTTAACGAGAAAGGTGATCAATGATTGCGGTTGGATTCCAAGTATCAGAGAGTTGTAGAGGTAGGTTTATTTTAGGACATGCTGGTACATAGAACCAGCCTAGCCTGCATTAGAAAAGGGAAATTTTTTGATGGTAAACCATTATCTTAAATAAGGATAGCTCACCTAGGTGCGCAGAGAGGTTGTGGGATACAAAATGGTATCACAAGAAGTCTTAGACCCAGTTTAAAGTAGAGTATAAGAGACTATGGAATCACACATTGTGAAATCCAATGATGAGAGTAAGAATTATATATAATAAAACCAAGGCCCAATATTATCATATATTTAAAAAAGAAAAACCCACAAGCACCCCAGGCTAGAAAAAGTAAAAGGAGAGTAACTATGTTTGTAATGGTGCATACCTGAAGCCTGATCTCTACAACGTCTGAGTTCAAAAAATGAGGAGCATATGGATAAGATTAGCCCTCAAAGGAAGCGCTGATATTGCGCCTGGTAAAGGTACTCAGTATTGAAAGAGAGAGGCCAGAGGTATTTAAAAAGAACTAAACCCCACCCAAAAAGACTACAATTTTTATTCAACACCACATCATTCCTTTTCCAGAATCGATCATATTTTACTCCCTGCACACCTCACGCCTTTGGCTTTGAAATCCTTCATTAGGGACTCCGCTTGGTCTGACCACGCATTGGTCACATTGCTTCTGCAGAGCCCTCGTACCCGTCCACTACACAATAATTGGAAGCTAAACGAATCCCTCCTTAAAGACCCAACCAGAAAAACACAGATTGAAAAAGAGATAAGGGAATACTTCTCCATTAATGACACGGGGGACACATCTCCGGGCATTCTATGGGCGGCCCACAAGGCCACCATTAGAGGCTCCATTATCCGCCTTTCATCTCAGATACACAAGGAGAGACGCCTCGACCTGATGCGCCTAGAATCAGAATTCCTGGCACTCAAACGGCATCATAAAAGCAACCCTACCTCAGTTCCCATAGCGGAGCTGGACTCGGTTAGAACTCAACTTAATTTGGCCTTGACGGCTAAAGCAGACAAAGACCTCCGTTGAACGGGAGCGCCCTTCTATTTTCAAAGAGATAGAATTGGTTCCCGCTTGGCTTCCACCCTCTCCCCCAAACCGCGGCTGCAAGCTCCCCCTCTAGTGAAACTCCCGAATGGTACTGGTACTCGCAATCCCCAGAATATAATGAAGGCCTTTAAAGACTTTTACACTGATCTTTACAGCAATGCCACTGATCCGCCCCACTCTCAACTCCACTCGTTTCTAGCCTCTATTCCTCTCCCTAAACTTACTGATGACCATCGTGCACTATTGGATGACCCCATATCGGCGGAAGAAATAGAACTAGTCATTAAAGACATTAGGAGAAGCTCCGCCCCTGGTCCAGATGGCTTTTCGATCCCATACTATAAATCCTTCGGTCCGATCCTTGTCTACTACCTAGCAAGGCTATTCAATGATCTTCGCACAAACCCCCAACTAGATAGCTCCCTTAATGCGGCATATATTACGGTAATACCCAAGCCTGGCAAAGATTCTAGCGAGGTGGGTAATTATAGACCAATTTCACTTATAAATAATGACCTCAAAATACTGACAAAGATATTGGCTAACAGACTTTCCTCCTTCATTGCCCAATATATTCATAAAGACCAGGTAGGATTTATCCCGGGCAGGCAAGGACCCGATCAAATTAGACGCGCTATTGATGTTATCTCCTTGTTGCAATCAGGATGGGACGGGGGTCCGCCCCAGGAGGGCATTCTCCTTTCTATCGATCTGCAGAAAGCCTTTGACTCTATTTCTTGGTCGTTCTTGTTCTCCATATTGGATACTTGGGGTTTTGGAGCACGGTTTGTTAATATCTTGAAAGCGTTATACTCCAACCCCAACGCTAAAGTCAGATTCCAAGGCTGTTACTCAGAACCTTTACAGATATCAAAAGGTACCCGCCAGGGATGTCCCCTCCCCCCCTCCTGTTTGCGATCGCAATTGAAACACTAGCCGTAGCTCTCAGAAATGACTCTAACATTCATGGAGTTCACTGCGCCCAGGGCACTCACAAATGCGCCTTGTTCGCAGATAATTTACTCTTATTTATCACGTCCCCGCTGATTTCCCTTCCCAATGTTTGTAGGCTCTTAACAACGTTCGGAACTATTTCTGGACTACAAGTGTATTTGGCCAAATCAATGGCTCTGAACATAAACATGCCCCGCCCCCCAGTGATAGCTAACCTGAAAGATAATTTTCCATTCGCATGGAGCGAACAGTCTATACCTTACTTGGGGGTCACCCTAACAAAGCAAACAGACCAACTATATAAGGCTAACTATCCCCCACTCTACTCTAAACTAGAATCAGACCTCCGCACCTGGTCTCACTTACCCATCTCTTGGATAGGTAGGTTACATGCGGTCAAAATGAACCTTTTACCCCGTATCCTGTATTACTTTAGATCACTCCCTATTCCCGTCAATGGCACTCATCTTCGCAAGTTCCAGTCTCGAATTTTCAAGTTCGTTTGGGGCTCAAAAGGCTACAGATATTCTAAGCATATCTTATTCAGAACTAGAGCACAGGGAGGGCTAGGACTTCCTAACCTGCGGTGGCATTACCAAGCAGCACAGTTGGCGCAGATATCAGTCATATATTCTCGTGGGGTTAAACCTGACTGGGTCAATATGGAATGCCAATCGGTCCCTCTCCATACGCTGGACTACCTGATGTGGTGTCACGCAAAGTATCTTCCAGCAATTCTAGCACCTACTCTCTCACACTCGTTCTCTCTCTGGGACAGGCTCTGGGGTAAACCTGAAATCACCTCCCCCATACAACCTCTGGCTCTCTTGTTCCAAAACCCCAATTTCCCTCCGGGCCGGAATATTACCTCATTTAAATGGTGGCTAGATAAGGGGTTGTACAGAATAGGACACTTCTTTACAGGATCGGGCCCGATCTCCCTTTCGTACTGTAAATCTAAACTCAGAATGCCAGCTACTGAACTCTTCCGCTTTCAACAAATTTCCCATTTCCTTTATTCCATCTGGAAATCCAACGTCACTCCTCCCAAGGTAACACCATATGAGGCGTGGTGTGTTAATGTCATGGAGCAGAGGGGTGGCATCTCTGTGATCTACGGGTCACTTGCTGATAACAGTCAGAAACCTAGTTATGCCAGAGCATGGGAGGGCGACCTCTTGCAGGAATGGGGGGAACAAGCGTGGTCCACTGCCATGTCTGCGGCTTATAAAGGTGTACTGAATGTCTCCCTTATTGAGGCAAGTGTCAAAGTTCTCACTAGATGGTATATGGTTCCTGAGAGGATTCATAAATTCTACCCGACTTCTTCCCCGCTCTGCTTTAGAGGTTGCTCCCTCCTAGGCTCTGTTGTTCATATGTGGTGGGACTGCCCCAAAATAAGGGGCTTCTGGAATAAAGTATTCAATATCATCAGGAAAGTCAAAGGTCTATCTATCGTGCAGTCACCACAGATTGCTCTGCTTAACATGCCTACCCTGGGCGCATCCAAATATCAAAAACGTCTCATTCATTTTATCCTTCTGGGAGCCAAAATGACCATAGCCAGCACTTGGAAGCGACCCTCAGTTTCCATATTGCGCGCTAAAAGAAACATTTCCTGGATCATGTCACAAGAATTGTTAGCTAGCAAACTCCTGGATACTCACCATCTCTTCGAGGTGGTGTGGGAACCATGGGCTGAGTTCACTAAAACCCTGTTACATGCTCTGCAGCACTAGTTTGATCCTTCTTGTTCTTAGGGACCTGTCAGGAAAACCTCTTCCTCTCACTTTCTCACTCTAAGACCTCATTCCTCTGTGCTAGTATTGCACCTTCTTTATCATGGTCTGCTCCTTCCTCTGTTCTCTCTTTCAATAGCCTCTTTGACTCTCCTTTCTATTCCTTTCCCACCTTTTGTCTCTTCTCTTTTTCTTCTCCACACCATTTTCTCTTGAGCATACCATGCTTGATGAGTAGTTTTTGGGACGCTAGTTGCTCCCTGCCTTCACTGTTTTGTAAGCCTTCCCGACTATTAGGGTTGCATATTGCTCGCTTTTATAAGGGTAGATCATTAATACCTCAACTTGGTCTACCAGAGCTGAGTTATGGGGGAGCCGGGGATGCCCTATCTCTCCTGAGGGGACAGTCTTAGCCCCCAGTAGGGGTCTCCTTGGGATTGGGCGGGTCTCTCCGGATCTCCATTTCAAGGCGTTTAACTTTTACTCTGCGCCCTTCTCATTGTGGAACCTACGAGGTTCACTTGCTTACTTATTTACACTTTGAAGTATTTGAGAGTTGTACGTATACTGTTCGGTATGGTTCAATTTGTTAACTATTTGCTTTTTGTGCATGGTTTATAATGCTTGTTATGTATCTGTTCCTTTATATTACAAATAAAAATCTTTTGAAAGTAAAATATTCAAAGTGTACACGAGAGAGAAAGGAGGAGGGGGGGGGGGGATGGAAAGGGGAAAAATCATAGGAAAAAAAGGGAGTCCTTCTGACTAAATAAATATCAACAAATAGATGGTATGGAAGTCGGGGCCAATAAGAATGTTAGACTATTTTGAACTTCTTATATTTTCAATAATGTTCTTTGGTTGTCATAACGGTATGGGATGCTGGCGTTGGTCTCCGCCACTATATTTAGTCTCCTCCCTTACCTGGTTGCCTAACAACATCTGATGAAGGAGCACGCATGCTCTGAACGCGAGCACCCGCCTGCCACCGCCAGATCTGACGTGGGACACTCCAGGGAGAACACCAAGATTCCTGGAAGTGCCGGACACCACCGACATGTCTGGGACCAGAGGCTGCTCTCCCCCTTTTCCCAGCCCTATCCCACAGCGGAGCAGATGACGATTTAAATCGTCTGTGTGCAATAAATTATCCTTTTTTAATGTACCCCTTCATTATGTAACAAGTACTTACTTTTAAGCAGAGGTTTCCAATGAACAAAGCAACAAAACTCTTCTTTTACAAAAACATTTATACAACAAGTCGGTAACTACCGTAAAACGCTAAAGTTATACAGTTCCATTTCCGAAATGAAAAGGCACTTTACCAGCAAAACACAATGTCAGGTTTGGAGTCCTTTCTGACCCCTTAAAAAGAACAAACAAGGGTCACCTTCCTTAAGCTTTGTAATTTTGGGGTTTTCTTTATAGGGGATAGCTCCACATTTGCTATGCGCTGTGTACCTGGCATACAAACGTCTCAGAAGGCATTTGGTTTTGAGGCTCTGTTCACACATATGCAAATTGGATGCAGGTTTCCCCACATCCAATTTGCATGACAGGAGAGTGTGACTGTCTTTCAATGGAGCTGGTTCACACAGCTCTGGGGTGGCCGTGGTCACGGTCTGCATTGAAAAAAGGGCCCTGTGAGTCTTTTGGTCCGATTCAGGTGCGAATTCAGGCAAAAATTCGGACCAGATTCGCACTTGAATCGGTGAACAGGGGCACACCGGACCCAATGGTGTGAACAGGAAAAAAAGAAAGTTCCCCTGGGGGCGGGACTTTTAAGGCAATTGACCATCAAAAAAGTAAAAGTACTGTATAAGCACAAATGTAAAAATATATGAATTCATTGAAGACATATAAATTAGAAATGACATACAAAAATAAAAAATATTGAACATGACATGCGGTGAGAATACATCACTGGAGAAAAATGCAGGGCGGGGGCATATGAAGTCTCCCAAAACTAGCACTGACGCGTTTCGGGCAGAACCCTTTATCCAAAGGTCAAGTGGGATACAATTCTAAGTGTGGATGGAAAGAACAGATTCATTTTATTTCATAATACAATACATTGGACGGTAAGAAAATATACATTGCATTTGTTGTCTAAAGAAAAATGTCTTATAAAGGAAAAAAAGAGGCGTAAAATATTTGAATAAATCAATAATAGATAATACATAAAAGTATGTATACGCACCGCTCGCTGAGCTTCCAGGGGAATGTAACCACATGTAAAAAGCTACCGCAGTCCAAAAAGTCTGCAGCGCTGAATAGAGGCGCACCAATCAGGGGAAGGCGAAAAAACTAAGGTGGAGGGGGGAGTAAAGATGTGGCAGAGCCAGCAAAAATTGAGTCAGGTAAAAGTCGTGTTGTAGCTTATTGGTTAGTTTTGTTATGTTTTGGCCCTCTGTGGCCTATCCCGCGAGGATCCCAAAAGGCAAATAGCGAGGCACAAAAGAGTATCTGAATAAAAATAACAATAGGGAATGTTTTAGATATAGATAAGGGGAGTAAGGCATATACTAGAATGTGGGTAAGAGAAGGAGAAAAAAGAAAAGAACTGAAAAGCTAAAAAATAATATATATATATATATAGTACCTGAAGTTCATATGTGGTTCCTGGTTGGGGTACTTATATTGTAGAAAGAATAGTGGAGGTTATCTTTCCACAGGGAATAAGGCCCTGTACACTTGTCAAAGAGTAGGATAATCCCCTGAGAGGATTGTCAGAAGGAGAAAGGTAAATAAAAGAATCAGAAAAGGGTCAAAAATCTCTTTCCCTTTCTCCTTCTTGCATCCTTTGTGTTTTGCCATTTGCCTTTTGGGATCCTCGCGGGATAGGCCACAGAGGGCCAAAACATAACAAAACTAACCAATAAGCTACAACACGACTTTTACCTGACTCAATTTTTGCTGGCTCTGCCACATCTTTACTTCCTCCTCCACCTTGGTTTTTTCGCCTTCCCCTGATTGGTGCGCCTCTATTCAGCGCTGCAGACTTTTTGGACTGCAATAGCTTTTTACATGCGGTTACATTCACCTGGAAACTCGGCGAGCGGTGCGTGTACATTCTTTTATGTATTATCTATTATTGATTTATTCAAATATTTTACGCCTCTTTTCTTCCTTCATAAGACATTTTCTTTAGACAACAAATGCAATGTATATTTTCTTACCGTCCAACGTATTGTATTATGAAATAAAATGAATCTGTTCTTTCCATCCACACTTAGAATTGTATCCCAATTGATCTTTGGATAAAGGGTTCTGCCTGAAACGCGTCAGTTCTAGTTTTGGGAGACTTCATATGCCCTCGCCCTGCATGTTTCTACAGTGATGTATTCTCACCGCATGTCATGTTCCATATTTTTTATTTTTGTATGTCATTTCTAATTTATGTCTTCAATAAATTCATACATTTTTACATTTGTGCATATACTTTTACTTTTTTGATGGTCAATTGCCTTAAAATTCCCTCCCCCCAGGAGAACTTTCTCTTTTTCCAAGTTCATATTAGGGATGTCTGCAATTTTCTATCTAGACACCATTGCCCGAGCATAATCTATAATGGTGTGAACAGCGTCCACAGCATGTGTGAACGGAGCCTTAGACTTCCCAGAGTTTTCCCAAACTCCACCTTGGGTCCAACTATAGGGAGGTAACCTTTTATGGAGCCTACCTGTCTCTGAACAAACAGGTACCTGTCCCTAACTATAATACCTGTCTGGCCCTACCAGACTGGTTCCCCTGCTTTTCTACTCTTTCTTAATCCAGGGCAACTGTGCGACGCAGTTTGTGCTATATATAGCGAAAATAGTCACTTGAATCTGAAGAGAGCTCTGTATCAAAACTAGACACAGGCTCTCCCAAGGGGGCCCCTAAAGCTCATGGCAGAGGACACATTGGTCCTAAGCTGGGCTCCCCCTAGCACCAGTAGTAAACGGCGGTTAAATGACTGATTTGGTTACTACTGAAAGGAAAAAGTGTTTTAGTGATCAAAGGATTCCCGTATACCTTCCTAGCATTGCTAACCCAACAGAACAACTGTGATGCTCCTCAGGTTAGCAGAGGCTGCTATTGACCAAATGCCTACAAGCATTTTCCTCCAAAGACAAGAGAACAATTTCTATATTTCTGTCCTGATAGGCTCCTTTTAAGTGGTTAAATCCCATATGAGATTGGAAGAAATCGTACATTTGCTATCTGATTAAATATGGCATATAAATGAAGTGTTGGTGCCGCTTGGATAATATGTATAAATTTTGACATTATTCTTCAAGTAACACAGGCAACATATAGTAACCTGAGCTCTGTGTGGATCAGCCACCTTTACAGTTATCTCAACATCTCTATTACAGGCTCTTGTGAGCAGGATCCTGATAATGTTCCGTGTCACCGTCCTCGCTCGCTTGGATTGTTCACTGTGAACCTATTTGGAATACATTTACACTTTACAAATGAATTGCATTAATAGTAGATGAGCACATACACCTCTGGTATATGTTCTTTCTGGTTGTATGAGCAATGCGTAATATATTTGCTGTTTTCGCTGGTGTGCTTTGAGACCTCCCACTGTTAGCTACTAAATTCATCTCTCACTTTGAGTGGCCTTCTCTGAACTCAGTCAATTAAATTCCAGGCTCGGCTCTCAGGAATTCTCTCATTCTGATTCTTTACTCACAGATTTGTGTGTACCTGTTACGATATTTTGTCTAACTGGTAGATTTCTTTACCAATACCTTTAACCATTTAAGCCCCGGAAGATTTTACCCCCATTCCGACCAGGGCCTATTTTGCGATTCGGCACTGCGTGACTTTAACGGACCATTGCGCGGTCGTGCGATGCTGTACCTAAACGAATTTGACGTCCTTTTTTTCCCACAAACAAAGCTTTCTTTTGGTGGTATTTGATCACCTGTGCGATTTTTTGATCATGCGCTATAAACAAAAAAAAAGCGACAATTTTGCAAAAAGAACAATATTTTTCACATTTTTTTATATGAAATTCCCCCCCAAAAAAATGTAAAAATCAAAATTTTTTAACATTTTCGGCCAATTTGTTTTATGCTACATATGTTTGGTAAAAAAAAAATCGCAAAAAGCGTATTTTGATTGGTTTGCGCAAAAGTTATCGCGTTTACTAACAAAGGGAAAGATTTTTGTCATTTTTGTTGTTTTTTTTTTTACGCGTAATGGCGGCGATCTGCGATTTTTTTGTGGGACTGCGACATTGCGGTGGACAGATAGGACCCTTGACTGACATTTTTGACACTTTTGGGGTTACCAGTGACATTTCTACAGTAATCAGTGCTATAAATATGCACTGTTACTGTAAAATTACACTGGCAGTGAAGGGGTTAACTTTTTTTTGAGAGGGAGGGGTGGTGTGTGTCCCTAGGGGCGTGATTCTAACTGTGATTGGCTGTGGCTTCAGGGGTAGGAACAGTGATCAACGGTCCTACATAGTAGAACCGTATAATCACGATTCCTACACCGGGGAGAATGACAGGCGGCTTGTTTACATCAGCCGCCTGCCTTTCTCCCTCTCCACCGACGATCGCCGAGTGACCGGCAGACATCGGGTCCGCCGGTCACACGCGCGGGAGGGTCCGTGACCGCGCGGGAGCAGGAGCGTGCCTCCGGCGGCGCGCGCTCGCTCCCCAGAGCCCTCACAGGCTAGCGACGTAGTACTACGTCGCTCTGCCTGTGAGTGGTTGACTGCCGCAGTAAATATACCGTGAGCAGTCGGCAAGTGGTTAAAAGCAAAGTAGACAGTTTATGTGCACGTTATCAGATTAAAACGAGCCATATACTCATAGAACTTTGAACAAAATGATTTTATTTATTTTTGTTGAATTTTGTAATCGTTGAGGACAGTTCTACTGATCTCTTTTTTTTATCTGATCAAACAAAATTCTGTTAATGTGGTCCTCAGTCTGGAAGAATCATTGATATTGTATCGAACATCAACTTTCTTGATATGATGGGGCCTCAAGTGTGGCCCTCAACATCACCAAAGAGTCGCACATTAAAATTCTGTGAATATTCAATGTCAGAGAAAGAAGACACACAACAGGATATAGTCAAAGACTAATGGCATGTAACAGGAGACCATGGACATGATACAGGAGGTGGTCAGAGACTAGGGACATGATACAAGAGATGGTCAGAGACTGCAGATATGATACAGGAGATGACCAGGGACTGCGAACAGGATACAGGAGATGGTCAGAGGCTGTGGACATGATACAAAAGATGGTCAGAGACTGAGAACATGCTGCAGGAGACTGTCAGAGACTGCAGATATGATATAGGAGATGGTCACAAACTGCAAACAAATTACATGAGACTGCTAAAATTCACTACTTTAACAGGGCAATAGGGAAACAAAAATTGGTTTTGGCAGGGACCTCAAAGGCCACACACAAAATGCCAAAGGACCAAAGGTTGGGCACCAGGGCTGTAAACACTGCAAAAAGCAAAGTGTTAATGCAGTAACCCACTACTTTTTTCTCAAGCCATATCATCAAGATTACAATGACATGCAATTTCTGTTATGCTGTGTAGTTATACAGTTTCAAAAATATATATATTTTTTCTTTGTTAAACCTTGTGTTTAGACTGAGGCATGCAAAAAAATCCCAATTTTACTACCAAATCATATTTCCTGTGACCACCTGTGATAAGCTTCATGCCTGTTAGACCAAGTCATGTGGAATCACTTCTGCCACAGACATGCCTAAAGGATTCCTGATGAAGAGGAGTAAAAATTCCCAGCCAGTGACTTACCAAGTGCCGGATAAGGACGAGGGCAGAGCGCATCCCGGCATAGATGTTGTAAGCTGTGTCTGAGCAGAGGTTGGTCCCATGCCCCACCTCCCCTGGTCAGCACCAACCAAGCTACCCCAGCTCCTCCCTGCAGCCCCCCAGCCACCCTCTGCCAGCCAAGTCAGCCCAACCCAACTGGTGAGTAGAGAGTCCCTGGAGTGTATCTTTAGCCTGAGAATGCCGTTCAGGAGGGGGCAGGAAAAAGAGAGAGCGGGAGGGGGGCTGAGTTGCTGCACCATGGGCCTCTGGGCCAAAAGTGGCCAGTCAGCCCTGGTTTAAATGTTGCATTTAAGTCAATGACCTTTGAAAACCTAAAAGGTTTACACTCCTTGTGAGTTATTAGTTGGGAGCATTTTGTGGGTATTAACTATGTTCACCAAAAGTCCTTTGACGTTCATATGGATGTAGCTGCAGATTGTCTTGAAACCATTACATGATGCCCTTGGATGCAGTGATGAATAACCAAGGTGATTTCTCATAGCATACAGTGATTAGAAAGCAGCTGAATGAGTCAAGGGAAGTACTGCTGGAAGTCTGGAAGTGCTGTCTTAAGTGGGGTACACATTGTAAGAAAATGGGGCGAACGATCGTCTGATTTTCCTCGTTGTTTCACAGGAAATCTTACGAAAATTCAGAATCGGCTGTCGAAAGTTCTGTACACACTATACGAAAATCGAACGAAAATCCTTTGGGCGAAAATGTTCGACCGATTTTCTTATAGTGTGTACGAGCCTTTAGGCAACATTTACACATTTTCTTGTAGAAAAGATGACCTTTATGATATCAAAATGGATTTCTTTTCACTATCCTTAAAAAAATATACTAATTTGCTGTTAATTTTATAAGGTTGAATATACAGAGAGCCCCTCTGGTCTCTGGTGCTCCTCTCAGTCTGTAAGGTTATGTTCATAAGATGACTGGTCGCCCATTATTAGATACTTTACATCCTATACTTATTCACAGTTTACATGAACTGCCGCATAATGAACAGTGTTAATTGGCTGCTTTCTGTTCTACTAATTGCTGTACATTAATAATGCAATAATTGTATGTAAAGTTACTTTAGGAAGCTGCACAGTAGGGTGTGAAATATCCAGCGCACATGTTTAAAGTAAATAAGCAATAATATGACAAATGCACCCTGCCACGTTTTGCGTGGTGATTAGATGTTACATGGGGAAAACAGTCATCCATGAGCGGGCACAGTTGGCTTCTGGGACCTTTTTAAATGGGCAATCATCATATATAATTTCACACAGACTACATATGCATAAGAAAGCTTTAAACATCCAGAACTTTTTTAAAAATGCTATGTAGAGTGCTGTAGCACAAAGCAACCAACTGGATTTCAGTTTACTGTAGTCAGATCAAGAAAAAGACAAAGAGAGAGAGAAGACCAAGCGCCAATCTAAGTGTAGCAATAAAGTCAATTTAATAGCAATTTAAAAGAATATTACTCACAAGCGAGCGTAAAAAACAGGCATCTCAATAAGTATGGGGCATCTGGGCACTGTTCATCCAGGGTGTCATTCAGGATCCCTTGTGGAGCTGGCGCTGTGGGGGATGAGCGGCGATCTCCTGTTGTGAGGCAGGGGAAGTGCAGATCCTTCAGCGGCGGTGTAGCAGCGTGGGTCCCTGGGTCGGAGGGCTATGACATCACTTCCTGGGTATGCTGGTGTGTGGAACGGCGACGCGTTGCGGAGCATGCGCTCCTTCTTCAGGCCTGACCCAGGGACCCACGCTGCTACACCGCCGCTGAAGGATCTGCACGTCCCCTGCCTCACAACAGGAGATCGCCGCTCATCCCCCACAGCGCCAGCTCCACAAGGGATCCTGAATGACACCCTGGATGAACAGTGCCCAGATGCCCCATACTTATAGAGATGCCTGTTTTTTACGCTCGCTTGTGAGTAATATTCTTTTAAATTGCTATTAAATTGACTTTATTGCTACACTTAGATTGGCGCTTGGTCTTCTCTCTCTCTTTGTCTTGGATCCATACAGGGTTACTTCACCCTACAAAGCCTGCAGCCATCAAAGTGTTAGCAATTCCACTGGACTCTGCCATCTGCTTTTTGCCCATATCCAGATTATCGCAGCAGCTCGTGCCGTCCGATTGCGCCAATCTCCCCCCCTTTTTTCTTTTAGATCAAGAAAAAGAGACTAGTATTTTTAAAATCGAAGTTGCAGTTCACACTAGTGCGATGAGAAATTGCTCAAGAGCTTGGTTGAAATGCTTAGTGGCACCATTGCACTGCGAATGGTAGGCCGAGGAGAAGGAGAGTCGAATACCCAACTGGGGGCAAAAGGCGCGCCAGAACCTGGAGACAAATTGGCTCCCACGGTCTGAGACAATCTCCTTAGGCAACCCCAGTAAACAGAAGACCTCCCTGGCAAACACTGAGGCAAGCTCCTGAGTGGTAGGCATCCGCTTAAACGGAACACAGCGGCACATTTTGGAGAACCAGTCGACAACCATGAAGATAACCGTGTCACCTCGAGATGCGGGAAGTTCCACAATAAAATCCATGGCCAGGTAAGACCAGGGAATGGGATGCAGTAGGCCCAACGGAAGGTGCAGAGGAGATTTGTTCTGGGCACGGACTGAACAAGCAGCAACATACGCAGCAACATCAGTGCAGAAATATGGCCACCACAACTGATGGGAAATAGCCCAGGACATCTGGTACTTACCAGGATAACCGGGCAAATAGAAGACCACATAGTTAAAACGAGACAAGAATAAGGCTCATCTGGTCTGACGGGGTGTGAGCCTCTTGGCCTCTAAGAGATAAGTCAGATTCTTATGATCAGTGAGAATGAGAACTGGAACCACAGAACCTCAGAGCAAGTGTCTCCACTCTTTGGGAGCCAGCATAATGGCCAACAGCTTGCTGTATCCAATCTCGTAATTGCATTCAGCTGGAGACAGCTTCTTGGAGTAGAACCTACTAGGAAGTAAGGGTCTATCAGGTGTCTGACGCTGACATAGGAGGGCGCCTACTCGCATCTTTATTGCAGATCAGTGTACTCCTGTTTCTCTCCCTCCTACTGACATGCCCTCTTTCATCCTCCACCCCTCACCTCTCTAAGCCCCTTTTGCAGCTAGAAATCATGTAATCACTTATAAAAAAGTGATTTATAATGTTATGTACAATTTTTGGCCTTGCTTTTCTATTTTAAACTGAATGGGTTGTTTTATAAATTTACACTAGATCGTCAAAAGTATTGGGATGCCTACTCAGACACACCCATGAACTTTAATGGTATGCCAGTCTTAGTCTATAGGGTTAAAAATTGAGTTGGTCCACCCTTTGCAGCTATAACAGCTTCAACTCTACTAGAATGGCTGTCCACAAGGTTTAGGAGTGTGTCTATGGGAATATTTGACAATTTTTCTAGAAGCACATTTGTGAGGTCAGGCACTTATGTTGGACGAGAAGGCCTGGGTTGCAGTCTCTGCTCTAATTCATCCCAAAAGGTGTTCTATCGGGTTGAGGTCAGGACTCTGTGCAGGCCAATCAAGTTCCTCCACCCCAAACTCGCTCATCAATGTCTTTATGGACCTTGCTTTGTGCACTGGTTCGCAGTCATGTTGAAATGGGAAGGGGCCATCCTCAAACTGTTCCCCCAAAGTTGGGAGCATGAAATTGTCCAAAATGTCTTGATTTGCTGACGCCTTAAGAGTTCCCTTCACAGGAACTAAGGGGCCAAGCCCAACCCCTGAAAAACAACCCCACACCATAATCCACCCTACACCAAATGATTTGGACCAGTGCACAAATCAAGTTCCATAAAGACATGGATGAGTGAGTTTGGGGTGGAGGAACTTGACTGGCCTGCAGAGAGTCCTGACCTCAACCCGATAGAACACCTTTTGGGATGAATTAGAGCAGAGACTGCGACCCAGGCCTTCTCGTCCAACATCAGTGCCTGACCTCACAAATGCGCTTCTGGAAGAGCGGTCAAATATTCCCATAGACACACTCCTAAACCTTGTGGACAGCCCTCCCAGAAGAGTTGAAGCTGTTATACTGTAGCTGCAAAGGGTGGATCAACTCAATTTTGAACCCTACAGACTAAGACTGGGATGCCATAAAAGTTCATGTGCGTGTAAAAGCAGGTGTCCCAATACTTTTGACAATATAGTGTATGCATATGGAGGCAGTCCTGTTCACTTATTAAATTTGTTAGCTCTGGGCGCTGCAATGTTATGCCTTGCTTATTCACTTGTTTCATTGAGAGCCTACTACAGAAGATCTCATTAGCTGAAAATAGTCATGCAATGATGGGGGTTGCTTGCAGCACCAAATCATATTATTATTTTGAGTTACAAAGTACTGTATATCTTACTCTACCACATATCAAAGGGTACCTACCCACATGGGGATGAACAGAACCCAGTGCAGGCAGTCCTATTGATGCCAATTAGGATACAGCGGCTGCATGGACACAGCTGCTGTTTCCCAATATAACATTTGTGCGTGTCTCTGAACTCACACTGTCTATGTTCGGGGTCGTGCACCTACACTCACATGGATGGCAGCCACTGTCTACCAGTTGACATCAGTGCTTGCTTGGGGATGAACAGATTTATATGACTTGTGACTTTAAAGGAAAGGTTCACATTAGGAGATGACCCTAATTATTTATAGTGTACTACACAAAGCGATATAAATAAATCCTGTGATGTGCATTATGTAATCAGTTTATACTTACTAGATTTACATACATTGAAGAAAGGAAAAGCTGTGCTGAGAGAAGCACAGAGATTGTCGCAGCTTTTCTTTCTTAAAATGTCAGTATGCTGCCGGTGAGTTTTGAGTAAAGTCAGCACTTCTGATTTATTTACTTGTTCCCAGGGTCGGCACTAGAAAATTTTGTGCCTTAGGCAAGACCAGCTACTTGCACCCCCCCAAAAAAATAAAGTCTGCAAATGCAGCCTGTACAGGGATGCTTTTCTCACCTCCTTGCCAACGTTAGCTCCCCGTGGAGACTGACTGGGAGGAAGTGATATTGTGCACACCATGGCTTGCACAGCAGCTCATTGGCTGGATACTTCTTCTTCATGGATTGGCTGAAGTTTGCAGGAGATGGCTTAGTCTCCAGCTGACATTATGTTGGAGCCCCTAGCATAGCTTTAGTCTTGGGCCCCCCTGGCCTGGCCCCCTTACATCAGAGTTTATCCCTTACATCAGGGTACCCAAAGTTCCCCCCTTTAGGGTCCCCAGAGTGCCTCCTCCCTTCATCAGTGTCCTTAGAGTCACCCCCCTCTTACATCAGGGTCCCAAGAATCCCCTCTACCTAAATCAGGGTCCCCAGAGTTCCCCCTACTTAAACAGGGTTCCCAGAGTTCGCCCTTACATCAGAGAGTGCTCCCTTACATCAGAGCCCCCTTACATCAGTGTCCCCAGAGCCCCCTTGCATCAGGGTCCCTAAAGTGACCGTACATCATGGTCCCCAAAATCCCCTGAAATCATGGTCCCTAGAGCCCATTCCCTTTTAATAGGGTTCCCAAAGTTAGAAGGAAAGTGGGGTAAGGAGAGAAGAGAGCTTTAAGAGAATAGTTAGTGGAAGAGGAGTATTGTGAAGACCCCTGCTTACATCAGGATCCTTTCCTTCTCATTGCAGCAGTCACTACAGGACAGGTGAAAGATGAAATCTGGAAGGCTGGGCACTGAGACTACATAGGTTTGAAAGAGTAACTTCCTCCTCCTTCTTTTATAAATGCTGGGGCCTGGGGGAGGGGCAAGTGTGTGATTGTTTGCTAGAATGTGGGTGGTCGTAGCAACCAAACCCTAGCACCGAGAACAGCTGGTGTCGGTTGATGCTGTCACCTGCTGTACATTCAGGGAAAGCTCATATTGCTGCACAGCCTGTGCTGTTACTGAGCCATGTGGCTGTGGCAGCAGAGACACTGACTGGGTATTTGGGCAGGATGCAGGGGGGAGGGGTTTAGACCCAGCAACAACTAGTTGGTTGGGGCCCGGGTCCCTTGGGACACCTGGGCCCCCTACGTGTGTATGTATGGGCTGTCTCCCCCAAACTGCTGGGGAACACATACGTAACCAGCAGCCATAGTTGTGCTCTAGGCGGCTGCCTAGTTTGCCTAGCAGTCGCACCGGCCCTGCTTGTTCCAGGTCAGTGACTCAGAAATGTGAAAACCATGGGATCATCATGACAGTCAGGCAGCTAATAATTTTATAAAACAAAGTATTTCTCAGGGCATTCTTGTATTTTAAAGATGTTTACTTCTTTAAACAGGAAAGTGAAAATGTTGGTCTTCCCGAAATCCAGGCGATCCAGATGAACAAATTTATATAATCAGATAGTCAGATGTCTGCAAACATTTAGTTCTAAAGTGTGTATTACATATGCTTCTTGCAGAGCAAAAATACGAAAGGTAAGGCACATTGATTAAGAGTAAGGATTGCTACAAATGAAAAAATACATTTTAACTTTGTTCTTCTTACCAATATAGATATTATATATATATATATATATATATATATATATATATATATATATATATATATATATATATATATATATATATATATATATAATATCAAATTCTTTCATTGAATATACAATTGATGGCCTTCCCAAAATCCAGGCGATCCAGATAAACAAGCTCATATAGGTGTGATAGTCAGGTGTCCACAAACTTTTAGCCCTACAGTCAGAGGCGTAACTAGAACCTTCAGGACCCCGGTGCAAGAAACCATGAAGGTCCCCCCCGACCCCTGGCCGGGGCCCTTCACTTCAAGCCTGGGGCTCTTCCCACTGATCCTTGGGCCCTTTACTCTCATTGTGGGGCCCTTTATAACGGTCCCAAAATGGGACCCTTTCACAAGTTCTGCAGTGGGCCCCATTCCTGCCATCTTAGGGCCTCCCCACGGTGGTGGAATGCCGGGGCCCGGTTGCAAGTGGGACCTTTGCGATCCTGGAAGTTCCCCCACTGGTGTCAGTAGTTTTTATTTTTTTGGTATTTTAATTGTATTATATTTTTTTCATTTTATTTTATTTTTTTTACAATGTCACTGACAATGACTCTGTCCATTCAGAAAAGGAAGCAGCTAGTAAATTACATATTTACCGACCCCTTCCTGGTTCTCTATTGTGACACATCCCCTGCAGCAGCCGGCAGGAGAGGGGAGGGAGCACAGTGTGGGGGGGGGGGACCAGGGGAGCACACAGGGGCCCAGAGACAGTAGAACACAAGTGAACTGTATAGGAGGAGCGGCAGAGGCAGCATACAGAGAAACCAATCTCCTCCATTTTCCTCCTGCAGCTACAGGAGGAAAAAGGAGGACAGTGATTTCTCTACATGCTGCCCCCACCGCCCCTCCTATCCAGGTGTACAGGGGAGCTGCACAGGTCCCTGGAGCATGGGCCCGGTTGCAATTGCAACCCCTGCAACCCCTGTAGTTACACCCCTGCCTACAGTGTATATCAGATGTGCTGGGTGCATAGCAAAATGTAAAAGGTAAGGCATGTTGACCAAGGATAAGGATTGCTACAAATGAGCAATACATTTTTACTTAGTTCACCTTTACAGTGCAGGTATTGCAGGCATATCAAATTCTTCCAATGAATATACAATTTATTATTCTCCATAACCACAATAAAACCGTTACATTCAACTACAGATCATAAATAGGTTTACATTCATCTTCATTTACTGCTGTAATTTGTTTTTATGTTAATGGATGAAGGGAAAAGCATTATGTGAAAGGCGTACAAGTCCTCTGTTCATAGATATAGTTCTAGCAGAATTACCGTACATTACTCCTGGCCTGTTTATACTTTAACCACAGGATCTAGGGTTGCTATTGATTTCTTTCATATATTACATATTTTCTTGAATTTTTCCAGACATTTCCTAGATTTTGTTAATCCTTTTGCTGAGTTTCAGTTCTATTGCTGAAAGCCAGTGTCTACCAAGTAAACCTCATGATGGTCAGCTAATATCACGTACCCTTTGTCATAGGCTAGATTTATTACCAGTTCTCCCTTTGCGTATATGCTTTCAAATGAATTCATTATATATTTACATGACAAAAAACTGTATCATTTCTCTTTGGTATTACATTTATGATACAATGCCAAATTGAATGATGAATTAATTATAAAAAGCAGAAATACCGCACTGGGCTCATGTACCATTAGCTGACAAACAGTGTACTTGGGGTAAACATGGAGGGATAATAAATGGCACAGACTCAATGACAGCCAAAGTTAGGGGCCTGGGTGTTTTGGATGTATTCACTGTGCACAGATTTTCCAGCTTTTGTATAGGTAGGCGCTGTTTGTTCCTCATTCAGTAGGTGGGACTGTGCCACTGCACAGATGGAGCGGAGACTTGGAGGAACATTGCTCCTTTGCAGGCTCTGTACTGTAGATGTTTCAAAGGGACAAGCTGTCTGATTGGACATTACGACATCTGGGGAACTTTGTTGCCATCTTTGTTGAGGCAATCCTTTTAAATAATGTTGTCCAGCTAATTTTAGTGTGCTTTGAGTAAGTGGTTAGGACAGCGACATAGATTCCACTTGTTAGGAAAAGCAATCGCACAAAGGAGAGGTTCCTGTTTGAGGAGGGATAGTGCAGCCCACCAATGATTGGATGTGATGGCTGATTTAGTTGTCTGTTTTTTAGGCTTTACCCTCTGTTTTCTCCTGATGATCTGGCCAGTAACACACCTCCTGTATAAGGCTCCATTCACACCTGAATATCAACGATAATGCAAAAAGTGGTCACCGCCTCCACCTATAACTGGTCTTAATGGTAGGGAGCACTGGAAGGGTGGACATAGATAAAAAAAAAACAAAGAGATTTCCAGTCACAACTTACCAACCAGCCAGCGACCAACCGAATTGAACTGTCTAACAGTATGTGTTAAAAACAGGGGTTTGGTTGCACACATTTGCAAATACATGCGTAAGTTGCAGGCCCCGGCAAGGCACCCTGTAATCTGCAGTCCCTAACTCTACAATTTAAAGAGTCTCTACAATGAGAGCACAGAAATTGGTAAGTTGTGACTAGAAATCTCTTTGTTTTTTTGATCTGCGTCCGCCCTTCCAGTGCTCCTTACCATCAAGACCAGTTATAGGTGGAGGCGGTGACCACTTTTTTCATTATCGTTGATATCCATATTGAGCCAGGCAACGCACTGACACCTTTGCTGCCATTGTGCGATGTGCTGGGTGTTCAGTGTGACCCTGTGCCTTTAAGGAGGGGTGGGCTCCCTCTAGTCACCTGTCCTCCATCTATCCCATTAGATGTGTGTGCTCTCATTGTAGTGTACTGTTAGACAGTTCAATTCGGTTGGTCGCTGGCTGGTTGGTAAGTTGTGACTGGAAATCGCTTCGTTTTTTTGATCCATTCACACCTGAGCAAAGCTATTTACTGACGTTTATGCTTTTTTTGCAGCTTTTACAAGCTTTTTTAAAGCATTTTAGAAGTTTATTACAAGCGTTTTACAGCTTCAGGCATATTTGTTTAGCACTAGGGGGAAAAGAGGGAGAGGAAGTTAGGGGTGGAGAGCTGCTATTTGTTCATTTTATGAGCGTTTTACAAGGCGTTTCTATTGAAGTCTATGGGGGCAAAAAACGCTTGTAATCTTCCAAAAAGAAGCTCATGTACTTTTTTGAGCTTCAGGCATTTTGATTCAGGTGACAGAACATTTAGATGTGAACAGAAGCCATTGAAATTAATGGGATTATGCTTGTTGGGCATTTTGCAGCTTCAGAGTTTCAGTCAACAGGGCCTGGTTGAAGGAGCAACAGAGACATCTTTGGTCAGTAGCATTATCAGTTGGTGTGGGGGGGGGGGGGGGGGAGTAGTGTTAAATGCATTAGCAGATTTAGATACACCAATAAATTAAAGCCAAACTCCAGCTCACACGTTATAGGCATTTACAACAAGAGTTTTGTCCTTTTTGGGATAAAGATTTTTCATGAGTAAATAAAAGCTGACCCAGTCAGTGGTAAATGGTTTGTCTCAACTCTGAGAGGTAATCATTGTGCAAAAACATCTTTATTAAAACACATCTGATGATGTCTAATGGAGAGACGAAACCATACGAGTAGGGGTGAGCGGTTCTCTCGGGTCTCCGAGTCCATACACGGATAGCATCGACTTCTGCCTCCAGAGTGGCGGCCAGCGGCACTTAATGGCACATTTTCCATGGATGATATTTGTATCAAACATTTTTATTATTTAATACCTTTATTATTTATTTACAAAAGGTTCTTTTGTTTTTGGATATACCCAGCACATTTAGATGTAAAAAAAAAAAAAAGAGTAGCACACTTTATAGCACACTTTATACCACCCTAAAAATAAACTTTGCAGCATCAGTTAGCTTAAAAAAACCTGAAAAGAATTGGATAATTATAATTTTTTTTTTGTTTCACTTACCTTGTTTTTAATGAAAATAAACTTACCTTCCTTCCTCTTCCTCCTTGTGCAGCCGTGACCTCCGACGTCACTTCCTCCTTTGCATTGCGTCCTGGGAGATGAGCGTCATCAATCCCAGGATGCAATGGGAATGGCCGGCCCGCTACTCTGATTGCTGATCGCAATCTACATCGCATGCGTGAGATTGTGATCGGCATTCTGGGTAGCCCAGAAACAGGAAGAGGGACACAGCGGGGGACACCACGGTTTCAGATGCCCACACCGGAGATGGCCGCGCTCTGCAATCAATTTTAAAGGTAAGAATTTATCTTTATTTTCTAACTGTAATGTACTGTAATGTGGGGTTAGTGCTAGGTTAATTGGGGGTAGCTTAGGATTAGGGGGGTATTTTTAGCTCAAAAATGTGTATGTGGCCTGAACTGCGATTTAATATCACTTTAAACAGGTTTCCCTCTACCATTCAACTTCAGACCATTCCTAACTAAACATTTTATTGTACAAGGACTGGTCAAGCATTAGGGTAGGAAACTAATTGCTGTGGTTGGAATCTTATTTTCTTTGGGAGATTTGTCAGGCCTGCTACAGTTCTCCAAACAGGAGTAGGAGCCGGCCTAGGGAATGCCACTCATTGCCTGTGCGGATGAGAAACAATACTTGCCAGCTCTGAGCTACAAATCCCATGGGCTTTTTTTTTTATCCCTCAATCAGATACACAGAGAGTTTTGTGTATATACAGTATAAAGGCGATGAAAGCCTTCACAGCCATTGTTACTGTTAAATTTTAAACATGTACAATTTCTTTCATGTGGGAAATGAAGTTCTATACACCGCTGCCAAACGAATTCATGGAAGAGCGCAGCCCCTCGAAACGAATACACAAATAATCGTATAAAGCATGATTTATTTGCTGAGAGGACGTGTCATTAAATGGTGATGCTATTCATGATATATTTCGATTCCAACAGAGAACTTCAAACTTTCTTTGGATTTTGAGCACTTAAGCCCATCGAGGCTCTATCGAATTAACTTCAAATAAAAATGAAAAGAAGGAGAGAGAATGGAAAGGATCCTTTGTGATTTATTTAATAAACTACAGTGACAACAGTTACCCAAACAGTCAATGGGAAAGTGTGGGAGGGTTTAGAATCTCTAGTGAATTTGTGATACAATGGTGCATTATCAGTGATCACCGAGATATCAAACTGCTGCTAGCTTTTCAATATCCATTCTTAAATGGTAAAATGTAGCTGGAATGAAGAGCAATTGTTAACAGAGTTTGCTATGATAATAAAGCCTATCTCTAGGCATTTTTATTTAATAGAAGTATGGACTTTTTTTATTTTGCAGAATCATACTTACCTAGGAGGATGCAGCATCGGTCTGATTTGTTGCATCTCTGTGTATCACCCGAGGCTAGGCACTTCACTGGGTATATGTAAGGGTTTAAATTTAAAGGGAAACTCCACTTTAGTAGGGAAAAAAAATCAGCAATTAAATAAAAAACAATATAGCGTAGACTATCCCAGTGGCCCAGATCTGGCAATACCACATGTTGCTTGAACTGCAGTTTTATGTAAGTAATCCATTCTCATGTATTTGCTCTTTGATGGTTCATTATCCAAGCTTATATTCGTACGTATACCGGTTTATAGATACAACACTGCTTCTGCTCCTGAGGAAGTGTTTTTTTTTACCATGAAACGCGTAGAGTTTTCCAAGATGCAGCTATGTTTTTTTTATCATATTTACAGTTTTTTATATACCTCACATCTCTTGTCATGATTAACTACTGTATTACATGTAATATCACCATTTATGGGTTACTTATTGGTTTATTGGGTACTGGAGTGTGCTGCTGCGGTGCTTTATATTATATGAAATGTCCTTTATCTATGTACCTATATGAACTACAATATTTTTATATATACATGTATGTCTTGCTATTACTTATGTAATTATGTAATAAACATGCTGTAACTAGTTTTGGTTAACTTATTCGTCAGTTGCCTCATGTAAAGTCCCAAATATCTCCTTTATGTACACATAGGAACCCAATTATCCATATATACACATGTATGTAGTTGCCATTACCAATGCAATTATGTAATAAACATGATATATATTTATATTTTTATATATTGTTTTATTGTATCTTACTTCCTTGTTACCTGTCTCATGTTAAGTCCCAT
Source organism: Pelophylax lessonae (assembly GCF_965119305.1). Taxonomy (NCBI): domain Eukaryota; kingdom Metazoa; phylum Chordata; class Amphibia; order Anura; family Ranidae; genus Pelophylax; species Pelophylax lessonae. The sequence goes on from NC_138770.1 coordinate 137,030,248, forward strand.
ATATTCCCCCCTTCATAATATAATATACAATTGCAACACAAATCATATTATAATTGAATGTTATCAAAAATGACCTTTTCTTTTTAATCTGCAGCTGTTGTAATTTTCTGAAAATGCATTGCAATATGGTTCCCTGGAGGTGTTCTGTACACAGAATGCTTACTGACCACACCCCAGAAACATAATTTTCTGCTTGTGAGATTGGCTCACTGATTTTCCCAGAAGTCTGCTTAAGATACAAGTCAGATTTCTGGCATTCCCCTGCAACAAAAATGTCATTTTTGGTGAGATAATCCCAATAGGAACACGTCTAAAGGAATGCAGGCCCAGCAACTTTTCCCATTAGAGCCCTGCAGCTGCCCCAGCTAATAGATAATTATGAAACCACTCCCATTTGACCCACTCAGCACAGAAGAACAGAGGAACAAACAATGATTTCTTCATAATAACAAAAGATAGGAATCTGCAACAAAGTTTGTTATAATCATTGCAATGTACAGAGATCACCCAGAAGGGAATGTTTTTTTCTCAACAAAAGTGGAGTTACGCTTAAAAAAAAGGATCCAAAGCCACTGCTGAAATAAAAAAAAAAAAAAAAACCAACAAGCAACATAGGCTGTAATACTCCCCTCTCTGGCAATGTCCATGCAGTACCTCTACTCTGCCATCAGTCATCCAAGTTGATTGACATCCGGTGTCAGTTAACTAAGTAGGCTGAGAATATACTGTGAGTGCAAGACGTCATGGCCTCACCCTCCAAGAGGGATAACTATGGCACCCTGAACTCAGTGTAATGATGCAGATAGGCATCATATTTAACTTAACATCCCCTGACTTCTGTACAGGGGGATTGCCGTTATGTTCCTTGTAACCAGATTTTAGGGAATGTTAGTACCTCAAACCTCATGAGATGCAGCTCCAGCACAATGCATGACAATATTATCCAGAATCTCACCAGAAGGTGTGTGAAGTCATCCTTACCTAGGTGCTGTATATTTAACCCCTTCCTACATTTCCTTAATAGGGTCTGTATGCCTGAGGGTTGGACAAATTGATTGATCATGTGACCACAGTGAGTGGATGTCACAGTGTTAACATGATCAGGAACCAGTCTTGCTGACTACCAATCATTAAGGATCAAGAGCTGTCTTTGACAGCACAGGAAGCTCTGCTCCCTATGGGTGCATATATATGGCATGTAGCCCACCCTCTTTCCCACTGCAAACAATTTAGCAGTGTAAAAAAAAAGGTAAATTAATTGCATGCTGGTATTGCTAACTGTCACATGTGCTTGTGGTCTCAACCAAACTGCCAAACTACTGAATTGCTGCTGTCATAACTGATCACATGTGCAGCACCATGGCACTTACAGATTAAACAAAAGTCTTTCTCAGCGGGGGATCGATCCGCCGATCCCCGGCTTAGCAGTCGGATGACAGCTGTGTCTCTGCACTGTGTGTGGAGACACAGCTGTCAGGTCCCCATTCATCGCTATGGGGAGATCAGATGAGAATGGACCGCCTGTCCATTGAACGCCAAATGGAAAAGGATTTAGGAAAACTAGAAGAATGGTCAGAACTTTGGCAACTGAAATTTAATGTGGATAAATGCAAGATAATGCACCTGGGGCGTAAAAACCCAAGGGCAGAATATAGAATATTTGACACAGTCCTGACCTCAGTATCTGAGGAAAGGGATTTAGGAGTAATTATTTCAGAAGACTTAAAGGTGGGAAGACAATGTAATAGAGCAGCACGAAATGCCAGCAGAATGCTTGGATGTATAGGGAGAGGTATAAGCAGTAGAAAGAGAGAAGTGCTTATGCCGCTGTACAGAACACTGGTGAGACCTCACTTGGAGTATTGTGCGCAGTACTGGAGGCCATATCTCCAGAAGGATATAGATACTCTAGAGAGAGTTCAGAGAAGAGCTACTAAACTAGTACATGGATTGCAGGAAAAAACTTACCAGGAAAGGTTAAAGGACCTTAACATGTATAGCTTGGAAGAAAGAAGAGACAGAGGGGATATGATAGAAACTTTTAAATACATAAAGGGAATCAACTCGGTAAAGGAGGAGAGCATATTTAAAAGAAGAAAAACTACCACAAGAGGACACAGTTTTAAATTAGAGGGGCAAAGGTTTAAAAGTAATATGAGGAAGTATTACTTTACTGAGAGAGTAGTGGATGCATGGAATAACCTTCCTGCAGAAGTGGTAGCTGCAAATACAGTGAAGGAGTTTAAGCATGCATGGGATAGGCATAAGGCTATCCTTCATATAAGATAGGGCCAGGGACTATTCATAGGATTCAGATATATTGGGCAGACTAGATGGGCCAAATGGTTCTTATCTGCCGACACATTCTATGTTTCTATGTTTCTATATGTTTCTGTCCGTTCTCATCCAATCCGATCTGCCAGACGGATGAAAAATAGGGTTTCCATCCGTCTGGTTTGGACATATCGGATCGGATGTCAGCGGGCATGTCTCCGCTGACATCCGGTGCCCCATAGGAATGCATGGGGCGTCCGTTCAGATCAGCCAAAAAAACAGGCGGATCTGAACAGACTCCATGTGTGAAAGGGGCCTTAATAACAACCCCTGGCTGCTTCCTTCTCTTTATAATCAAAGTGGCCAGGAATTCTCTTTGTTTATTATTCAAGGGGTTGGCAGGTGTGATTGACTAAACGTCTACACTGACTATAGATTTACATTATGAGCCAATTTTTTTAAAATAAAAAATGGACGAAGAGACACTAAAATTGTAATTTATAGATAACTCCTGCTCCTGAATAGAGAAATGTCATAAATACAAAATAAAAATTATTTTTTGATTCTATCAGAACACAATAATGTCACATGGACAGGCCATGTGACCCAGCACTGCTTAAGGCTGGGCTTAGATGCCTCAATTTTATTCAATCAGCCAGAGGGCTGATCAGAAAAATGAATGGGTTCCCCCATCCACACAATTGAGGTCGATGGATGAATCCTCCCCGCCGTGCCATTATATTCTGTCAGCGAGAGTCCTTCACTGTCAGAATACAATGATCAGCACTGTTTACAGCTGATCAACAAATGTTTGCCCTGACACTGTGCACCCATATAGGAGGTTTGGTGTTGGGATGAAAAGACTCTTGCAGCTAAATTTGGCTAGGGTGGTGAGGCTGGATACCTTTATTGTTATGAAGTACAGTGTTCTAGAGCCTAGTAATCCACAACACGTGTTATCTCCTGTAGTGAATTTCTTTGGCTATGTACCTCTCCCAGCAGGTTGACTTTCAACATACCTTCCACATCAAACAGGAGCACTGAGGTATGAGGGGCCTAATGATATAGCTGACATCCCTGGAGCTATACATATTGTATCATTGAAGACTTTTTATTTCACTGGACTCATTCCTTCGTGCCCTTTGATTCTGATTATCTAAGAGCTGCACGTCTTAGTTTTATTTCTCCGCAGAATAAAGTCAGTTTGGATATTTAATCCATGCTTTTCAAACTCTGAACAGTAAAACATTTTCTTGCACTACAGGGATAGCTCCAGCTTGTGTAACTATGGAGAACTTTGAGGGCTAACAAACCTTCATTGCACTTAGTCTTATTTTCCAAAGGAGTTAAAATGATATCAAGGTCATTCTTTTGCTAAGTGAGTCGCTAGCAGCAGAACATATATGCTCTTGCACTTTTTTATAAATTATCTCCCCTTAGCTTCCTTCTCAAACTGCCTTCGGGCCGCGCTACTCAACTCCAAGTATGTGGGTGCCCCTGTGCTTACCAGAACCTATGAGATTCCACTGGGGTCTCCACTATGTGCACAGTCCTATTTAGGACTACAATGTTGCATGCACCAAAAAACTAGGATGGAGCCACTCAACCCATACAAACAAAGATTTCTCAGCACACTTACCAGCTACCTGCAAACAAACCAAATTCACCCTGTCTAACAATTCACAATCAAAACAGAGGGTTTTGATGCACACATTTTCAAATATATGTGGAAGCTGCAGTGCCCACGTCAAGGCTCCTCTGTATACTGTGGTCTAGTTCTATAGTTTTGAGAGTCTTCAAGTTGGAGCATGTATAGCAGTGGATAAATTAAAGTGACAGTGAAGATTCCTTTTTTTTTATTTATATGTAGCAGGATTCCCAGCAATTTTGCAGGTTGTGGGTCTGCCTGGGCTACCGCTAACAACAATAGCACATTTAAGCATGTTCTCCAAGTGTGAGCACTGAAAAAGTGACCAGTCCAGTATCTTTGGGTTTTTATATTTATTGAGAACTTGGATGGGAGAAGGGATGAGTAGGATACTCCTTTGGCTCAACTACACACAATTTGCTGGGGACAACTGAAAAATGCTTGTTGGCGCTGACTTGATGCCGGCTTGATCCCGGTCAACGCTGGTTAACGCAGGTTAATGCTGGCCTGCTGCCTGTTAACACTGAACTGACTCCTGATCACCTCCTTGTGACTCAAAGTCCTTTTGAAGCTCCCTTTGGCACTCTTTGCTGAGGTAGCTACTTTATCACTGCTGCACTAATGAACACTTGTACGCTTCAGGGCCCGCACCAGCACCCTCTCTCACACACTTATCTTCAGGGCTTAGACACTGGCACCCCCTTTTCTAAGCCTTCTCTACTGGCTAGCTGGTTCCTAGATCCCTCGGACCTTCTGGAGTGGTCCCCTATCCTAGGCAGACCCCTGGGAAATTTACAGTACTCACGACACTGCTTTCCTGGAAACCTCGGCCCAGCAGCTCCATAGCACACCGGATCTCTCTCTGCAGCTCAGTTCAGCCTTCCGTCCTCTGGACACTTTCCTCACGCTGAAAGAAGGAGAGACAGCCATCACCCTCCTCCTGGGACTCTGCTTCCTGTCAAAGATGCTCTATCATGTACCCCCCTCAGACTTATACCCCATCCCAGGATGCATTGCGGCAGATTCTGCCCTCTGGGATAGATACAAGCCCTGGTGTGCTATTGGCCAGGGCTTGTATCTATCCCAGAGGGTAGAATCTGTCGTGCATTTTGTTGCATGACAAATGTGCGATAAAACACGCGACTGTTATGATTGGGGTGTCATTAACAATTAGGCTGCATTCACATCTTTGCATTTCTGATCATGAGGCAACCTGCACAGAAAACACGCTATTTGTTATGCCTTTTGGAAATGCACTACAAACACGCATCTCCCTTGCATTGCCATTATGGGGATGCAAGCGTAACGCGGGCTTGCAGCACGTTTTTTGAAAGGTGTGGCAAAGCACACCTTTTCTATGCAGGTTGCTGTTTGAAAACACGCAGATGTGAATGCAGCCAAATTGTTAATGACAACCCGATTGCAGTTAGCATGAGATTATGGCAAAGCATGTGCGATGCGCGTTTCCAAAATGCACAGCACAGCCGCTTTACTGTGTGGGTTGTCTTGCATTCTGAAACATGCAGATGGGAATGCATGGCAACACAGGTGAGATGCATGTATACAGTGTGTTTCTATAATGTGTGGCAACGGTTACGTTTTTTGTGTGGGTTGCTGTTTGGAACACGCAGATGTGAATGCAGCCTAATTGATAATGATACTCCAATCACAGCGTGCTTTACTGTGCGGGTTGTCTTGTATTTGGAAACACGTAGGTGAGAATGCATGGCAAAGCGTGCATTTTCTGTGTGATTTGTCGCATGCTCAGATTTTGATGCAGCCTAATTGTTAATGACAACCCAATCTCAGTTAGAAGTCACATGTTTTGCTGCACATTTGTCATGCAACATGCTACTGTGGGCTGTTTGTCACAGGTAAATAAGGATTAAACATCTCCTGTCTGGAAGCTACTACTGTATGTACCTGTATGTGAAGGGGCAATTTACTGATTACTGCAAAGAGCTGCTGAATCTACCTTGTTTCTGCAAGTGTTATAAAGCCTGTTACTGCAAGTATATTGCTTCAAGTATGGCACCTGTAATCACCAGTGCCTACGTTGCCAGCATCATTGTATTCTCTACCTCCATTGTTTCAATACAATCTCTATTTAACTTTACTGGGACTCTGTGTGTGCTGCTTCCCCAACTTGGGTATATTAGTCCTAGCCCCACCCGCACACTTCATTTCACTTCAACACCAGGCCTTCAAGACTCATGTCTGTTGACACCTGCCGCACCATAGAGGAGAATGGAGGCTCCGACTGGGTCCGGTTAAAAAACTGACAGGTGGACCTAATTTGTCTGTTTGTGTGAAAGGGGCCTAAAGCCCTGTACACACGTACCGAATGTCGGCCGAACGATCGTCCGTCTTTTGTCCGGTGCTGTCCTGTCGGCTGAAAAGTGCTAAAGACTGCATACGAATTTTGTCGGCCAACAACAGCCGACGGCAGAAGTGATGTCATGTGATGGTTAACTTTCCGTGTCTTTTTTCTTTTCTGAGCATGCCCAGTCTTGCTAATCGGCTGTTTGTCGGCCGAATTCTGTACTGACTGGCGAACAATCGGCCGTTCTGGTGTCGGCCAACAAAAATTTTAATGCTTGCACAACAGATTCTGTTCGGCCGAAAAGTCGCTGTCGGTTGTCGGAAGCATCATACTAACAAGCCGACAATCGGCCAATCATTCGGCGGCCGAATATTTACGGCCGACAATCGCTACGTGTGTACAGGGCTTTAGTCCCTTTTACACATTGTCACAATCCCATATGATAATGCACAACTTACACACATCATGGTGTTTGTGAATTGCTTCTTTAACTGGTTGCCGACCGCCGCACGACTATTTACTGCGGAGGTCAGCCCCGGCCATGGAAAGTGACGTATATATACGTCACTAGCCTGGGAGCCAATAGCGGGCGGGCGCGCGCCGCCTCGGCTCGTTAATGGAGCTATGTAGGACCGTTGATCTGTGCTGTTACACACACAGCCACATCCCTGCACAGTAAGAAGCACGCCCCTAGGGACACACATAGTCACTGCATCTCTAATAAAGTTAACCCCTCCCCTGCCAGTGTCATTTTTACAGTAACAGTGCATATGTATAGCACTGATTACTGTAGTAATGTCACTGGTACCCCCAAAAGTGTCAAAAATGACAGTCAAGGGTCCGATCTGTCCGCTGCAATGTCGCAGTACCGCAAAAAAATCGCAGATCGCCGCCATTACTCGTTAAAAAAAAAAAACAACAAAAATGACAAAAATCTTTCCCTTAGTTAGTAAACGCAATAACTTTTGCGCAAACCAATCAAAATACGCTTATTGTGATTTTTTTTACCAAACATAGGTAGCAGAAAACAAATTGGCCAAAAATTTAAAAAAATTTAGCTTTTTACGTTTTTTTGGGGGAATTTCATATAAAAAATGTGAAAAATATTGTTATTTTTGCAAAATTGTCGCTCTTTTTTTGATTATAGCGCACTATCAAAAAATCGCACAGGTGATAAAATACCACCAAAAGAAAGCTCTATTTGCGGGAAAAATAGGACGTCAAATTCGTTTAGGTACAGCGTCGCACGACCGCGCAATTGTCCGTTAAAGTCACGCAGTGCCAAATCGCAAAATACCCCCTGGTCAGGAAGGGGGTAAAATCTTCCGGGGCTTACGTGGTTAAACAGGTACCTTCAAGGCTGCTAAATATGTCCTTCCAGAAGTGGTTCTTTGCTGGCTGAATAGTGCACAAAATGCACCAAACCAGATAGCAGGCTAGGTTAACAAAGGTCCTTCCCCTATACCATGTATCTCCAAAGGATCTTCAGGACTGTCCCTAATCTATTCCTCCTCCTCTGCAACCTGACCATAGACTAAAGCCCCGTACACACGTACCGATGGTCGGCTTACAAATGTTCCTCTTTTCTCCCCGGGATGTCGGTGTCTGCTGAAAAGTGCAAAGACAGCACAAGGACAGCACAAGAATTTTGTCCGCCGACTGCAGAAGTGATGTCATGTAATGGTTAACTTTCCCTGTGTTTTCTATTTTCTGAGCATGCCCAGTCTTGCAAATCTGCGGTCTGTCGGCCGAATTGTGTACTGACAGGCGAACAATCGTCCGTTCTGGTGTCGGCATACAAAAATTTTCATGTTTGCAAGAAAGACTTTTGTCCGCGGATTGTGCGCAGACATCTGTCGGAGGCACCATACTAACACGCGTACAAGCGGCAGATCCTTCGTCCACCGACGTTTGTATGCCGACGATCGGTACGTGTGTACGGGCCTTAAGCCTACCTTTTTCTGACCAGCAGGTGTCTGTCCCTGTCTAAAGGCTCACCACACTGCAGACCCCCAAAATAACCCAGCAGGGGCTATATATAGGTTTTCTAAATCCAAAATGACTGCCCAAATCTTGGAAGAGCTCTTTGTCATCAGACACAGGCTCACTGAAGATGGCCACCAGGAGCCTGGGGCAGTGCACTCTGCAAGGTTCCCCAAACAATGAAAGTAAGCAGCAATTATTTCTTCACTGTTTTTTTCACTAACTGTGCTGTCAGCCCCCAGAGTGATTTTACCAATTATCGGGTGCAGAGGTGGCTACGCACCAACACCCTCCTACACAGTTCTATTTAAAATTTGAGTTTGGTTGGATGAACCTGATTCTCTGAAGTTATATTTTATGTCTAAACTAGAAATTGCCGAGATATGTAAACTTTTTCCTGTAACTATGCAGATGTAGTACAGGCAACTCCAGTAACATCTGTATGAAATCAAGTTCTGCCATACTTTCCAATTTTTGAAATGTGAATAAGGGGCACCTGTGAATAGGGCACACCCCCTGCCACACCCACTTAAAGGAGTATTATATAAAATAAATGATATGCTAAACCCACAAGTGTTTGTTTTTTTTTACAACTTCTGTTCTTTTTTACTGGCTTTTGAAATTTACAAATGCAGCAATTTAGAAACTGGATGAAAGGTTTAGCACTGAGAAACACTTTTTGGACGATTGAAAGAGCAATTTATATACAACTATATGGATCAGACCAAAATGAGGGACAAATTAGGGGAAATGAAGGACAGAGTGCCTATCTTTTCTGAATGCTTCTTTCCACCTGTGAAATTGTAAGTGTATTCCTTTATCTTCCAATAAATTGCCCATACGGTATTATGCTATGGTGTCCTTTTGGTTTATCCCTCTCCACAATCCCATGAGTGGGGACTCCTAGGCATTCCCGTGCGGACCGGTTTGGAAGATATTCATCACCACCTGTGATCCAGAGACGCTGCTGAGGTTCCTGCCTATTCGGCACCGAGGACATCTACATATACAGCGTGTATGATCCATTTGCTGTACAGTACTTTGGGTCCATACCATCTGGTGAGCACATCTTGATTCCTTTGGTGTGGGATTTATTGTTTGTTGCAGTTATTACACATGCTGGAGTCAACACCTTTTTCAAGTCACAGTTTACACTTTATGGACATTCTGGACTTTGATTTTTTGCATTTTTTTGCATTTTTTTGCATTTTGGTTTTTTTTTTTTGTTCACGTTTTACTTCGTGCACATTTACCCACACATTTTTTTAGCGCTGCACTATTTTTCTTAGTAAAATTTAACCACTTTACCACCGGAGGATTTTGCTGTCTTCCGTCCAGGCCACTTTTTGCGATTCGGCGCTGTGCGACTTCAACTGACAATTGCGCGGTCGTGCGACGCCATACCCAAACGAAATTTACGTCCTTTTTTTCCCACAAACAGAGCTTTCTTTTGGTGGTATTTGATCACCTGTGCGATTTTTACTTTTTGCGCTATAAACAAAAAAAGAGCGTTTATTTTGAAAAAATAACAATATTTTTAACATTTTTTTATATGAAATTCCCCCCAAAAAAGATGTAAAAACCAATTTTTTTAAAAATTTTTGGCCAATTTGTTTTATGCTACATATGTTTGGTAAAAAAAATCGCAATAAGCGTATTTTGATTGGTTTGCGCAAAAGTTATTGCGTTTACTAACAAAGGGAAAGATTTCTGTCATTTTTGGTGTTTTTTTTTTAACGCGTAATGGCGGCGATCTGCGATTTTTTTTGCGGGACTGCGACATTGCGGCGGACAGACCGGACCCCTGACTGACATTTTTGACACTTTTGGGGGTACCAGTGACATTACTGCAGTAATCAGTGCTATAAATATGCACTGTTACTGTAAAAATGACACTGGCAGGGAAGGGGTTAATTTTATTGGAGAGGGAGGGGTTAATGTATGCCTGGTGCTTACTGACGTGTAGGGGGGGAGATGACTGTGTGAGTCATGGACAGATCGGATGTCCAGCTATGCTGAACAGTCCGATCTGTCACTCCCTGTCACTATGGAGATCCGCCCGCTGTGTTTACACACAGCGGGCGGATCTCCAGACTCGATCCCCGACGATCGGGTAAGAGCAGCGGCGATCGCCGCTGCTCCTCTCCTGGCCCGACTCCCGCTGTGAATGAAAACAGCGGGAGCGAGCCTCCGGCGGCGCGCAAGCGCCGCCCAGAAGGGGGAGTGTCCAATCACGTTAATACTACGTGGCTGGACGATAACGAACCACTCTGCCGCAGTAGTATTACTGTGAGCGGTCGTAGAGTGGTTAAATTTCCAAACTGAAGGTATAGAAATGCGATCTTAAAAACCATTCAAGTAGGAAAAGTTCACTTAAAATTCTGGGAACATTTTCTGCTTGCATTTAAGCAATGGGAAATTTACAAAAACAAGAGTCCAAAGCGTCCTTGGTTCCTGTAGCACTTACACTGGTAAATGTTTCCCTGGAAATAGACAAGCCTGGGTGTCCTTTGCTCATGGAAGGCAGACAAAGGAGAGACAAAGGAGAGAGACTGAGGTATAAAGATGGGAAAGAGAGGAAGGTCCCACCTTCCGGGAAAGACATCTTTATTAGAAATGCTGAATACTTCTAAGGAGGATTTACATGAAGCTCTACAAATGCATACATCCACCAGATCCTTGACTAGTCTAATGGGAGTGCTGGGAATCCGGTGTTACTTTAGTTGTTCTCCCAGCACTTTAACTGCCTCATTTCACTAGTTATCCAGTCAGGAATTTTTTAGTTCCCCATTTCTCGTTTACAGGTACATGTTTCACAGAGTTCACAAAGTGTCAAGAAATGGGGTAATTACAAGCATCTTTAGATTAAATAGATTGTGTATGATAGCACAAGTCCTAAGGACATAGTTGTAACCGTCAAAAGCTTAAATTTGAACTTTGGCATAAACAGATCACATATCACACATATATTTCATTTGTGTATTTAGTTCTTTGCATGTGGAGTTAAGCTTTAAAAGATAACTAAAAGGCAAAACTTGCTTCTTATTTTTTGGATAGAGCAAGGGAGGGTTATAACCCAGTCAGAATTTCTTTCACCATCTGTGTTATTATTATTATCTTATTGCAAAGATTTCCCTTCACTTCCTGTCCCATAACCAAACAGGAAGTGAGAGGAAATCCCTTCAAATCCAAAGATTTCCCCTCTAATACTTTTCTGTGGACAACCCAAAATGTGGGATTTTCTTTTACTTTCTTTTTTAATGATAATAGTAAACAGCACAAATAGAGAGGGTGGATATCTCTAATGGGGGCACAGATAGCAGTAAGAACTGACAACCGTTCTAATCTATTTCCATTCCATCCAAAATTAATAAAAGGTTTGCCTTTAGTTAAACTTTAAAGGTGAACTCCATGCAAACAACCAAATACACACATGAAATACATGTGTGATATATGATCTGTTTATTTGCCAAATAGTTTGTATTTGTATCCATTCAGTCCTGGGATGCCCAAGACTTCTCCAGAGTCTCTACCATCCTCTGGAACTCCTTACACTTATCTATCTGACTATCCCCTAATCTATCCACCTTTAGGCGATATCTTAAAGTTCATCTCTTCAGATAAGCCTATCCTGCCTCTAACTAATAAACTGAACTTTTACTTTCTCCATCAGCCCACAGTTATTACCTTTTTGTATCACTTGACATTCTCTTTTGGATTGTGATGTTTAACGAGCAAGACCCTCAGGTTCCTCCTGTATTGGATTGTATTTTAACTGTACTGTCTGCCTCCATTTTTTTTTAAAGCTCTGTGCAAACTGTTGTCACTATATTAATCCTAAACATATAAACAGTGACGGCAGAAAAGACCGAGTAATCCATCGAGTCTGCCAATTTTTTTGCTTTTTTTGTTTGTGCTGTTTTTTGTGTTTTTTTTTTGTCTTAGTATAGATCTATGCTTGTCTCAAGCATGTTTGAAGCTATTTACTGTTGACTCTCTCACTACCTCTTCTGGCAGATTATTCCAAGCATATACTACCCTTTCAGTGAAATAATACTTTCTAAGATTAGTTTTGAATTTTCCTCCAGTTAGTTTGATATCATGTCCCCGTGTTCTTTCCCTTCTTTCCTCCAGTCTGTATCTATTTAGTTCTTGAAGTCGCTCTCGATATATTTTATCCCCCAAACCCTTCACCATTTTTGTTTCCTGTCTCTGGACTTGTTCTGTCTTATCAATATCTTTCTGTAAGAGAGGTCTCCAGAACTGGACACAGTCAGGGCCATCTTTAATATTGATTGGACCCTGGGCAAACATTTTCTTGCCCCCCCCCATGCAATTTCTCTCTCCACCCCAACATCCCAAAGAAACAAACAAAACTACCCCCATCATTACATAAGGCCCCCTCCCCCATACTGTACTGTTTTCATGGTTACACAGGACCCCCCTCTACCATACTACCCTCTTTATTACACAGGATTCCTTCCCCATATTACCCCCATTATTTCACAGGACCACCCTCCCCCATGCTACCCCAATCACTATACAGGCCCCCCTCCCCCATACTACCCCCATTATTAAACCATTATTACACAGGTTCCCCTCTCTCCACAGACCTCTCTGCCTTTGCCCCCCCGCCCCAGCAGTCTCACCTATGATAGTGTCCAGAGGAAGTCAGACGAACACCAGGCACACCCCACAAACCCTCCATCAATGATGTTCTTCAGTGGGCCTATGGTCTGCGGCTTAGCGGACATGGTGAGGGAGAGGGGTCATGTGTCTGTATCCGGGACTGACAGGACAAGGTTTACCTTACAGAGCTGGCCAATCACCCACACAGGCTGCAGACATAACACCCAACCAATCACCATAGCCCCCAAAATTCAATTCCACCCTCATCTCCTGAGTAATAGTCGGTCAACTATTTTCAGGCAGCACAGGCTCAAGAGGCAGCTGCTTTGGGTCTCATAACAATGACTGGGCCCTTTGCCCTGCATTCGAGACCGCCCTGGACACGGTATTCCAAATGAGGTCTCATTAGGAACTATGAAGAGGAATCAGGACCACCTTCTTCCTGCTGGTGATACCTTTAGTGATGCATCCTAGAGTTCTATTCACTTTCCCCACTGCCTGGTCACACTGTTTTCTCATTTTGCAATCATCTGAAATAAGTACCCCCAAACCTTTTTCCTCTGTAGTGCTGGCTAACACTGTATCTGCAATGTTGTACTCTCTCAAGGGATTATTTTTCCCTAGGTGCATTATTTTACATTTAGAAATGCCTCAAGGGATATCAACCCTTTTACACACTTTTGTATCATAAGTAAAAAATACATACCTTGCCCAACAAACCTTTAGATATATCACTTACATATAGATTAAATAGAACAGGACCCAGTATAGAGCCTTGTGGTACACCACTAATGGCTGCTCTCTGTTCTCAGTGAACCCCTTATAAAACCACACTCCGGTATCTATCCTTTGGCCAACTGCATATTGACTGAACCACCCAATGGTTAAGTCCTAGCTTGTACAACTTTTGTATTAGATCATTATGTGGAACTGTATCAAATGCCTTGCTGAAATGAAAATATGCTATGTCCACAGGACAACTCTGGTCCAAAACATTGGTAATATACTCAAAAAAATTAAATCAGATTAGTCTGACATGATCTGCCCTCAGTAAAGCCATGCTGCTTTGGGTCCAGCAAGTTGTGTATTTGTGATCAATGATCCTTCTTTTCGGGAGTGATTCCATTACTTGACTACAACTGATGTTAAACTCACTGTCCTGTAATGGCCAGCTTCTACCTTGCTGCCATTCATGTGGATAGGTACAATATTAGCTGTCCGCCAGTTATGGGGAACTTCTCCTATTAGAAGAGATTGATTAAAAAGATCTGTTGATGGTCCAACAACTATACCTCAAAGTTCTCTTTGAACTCAGGATGAACACCATCAAGTCCAATTGCTTTATTAAAAGAGAAGTATGGATTTGTTTTTTTTGTAGATTCATATTTACCTAGGTAAATGCAGCATCAGTCCAATGCTACATCTGTCCCCCGCTGGCTCTAACATTGAGAACTGAGCGATCAAACACCGCTAATCACTCAGTTCTCACAGCTCCCTGAGCAGAGAGCTGGTGACTGCCAGTCACCTCTGTCTGCACTAAATCCCCCTCACTCACTGGTGTGTTGGCCTGTGGTAGGAGCAGCTGGCTCAGGCTCTCATTGGCTCGCTGTCACGATCTTTTCAGAGCTTGGACCAGCTCTGTGACATCAGCAGACAGTGGACTTTAGCCTTCTGTTTGCTGAAAACAGGTCAAAACAAACTGCACTCCTGTGATCTACAGGAGAAGTACAGCCAAATGAGCTTTGACTATACTTCTCATTTGAGCTTTAAATAAGCCATTTCTTCTGCTACCTCTGTCTCCAGAAATCCTAAAAATTAACTGTCATTACTAGAACCAATATTATTCCCCAACTTGTCATTGTTAGTGCAATTTATTTCTGAGAAGACAGGACAGAAGTAATTGTTTAAATGGTTTGCTACATCCAGGTCTCCCTCAACATACAGTATCTCACAAAAGTGAGTACACCCCTCACATTTTTGTAAATATTTTATTATATCTTTTCATGTGACAACACGGAAGAAATGACACTTTGCTGCAATGTAAAGTAGTGAGTGTACAGCTTGTATAACAGTGTAAATTTGCGGTCACCTCAAAATAACTCAACACACAGCCATTAATGTCTAAACCGCTACAAAAGAGAGTATTCCCCTAAGTGAAAATGTCCAAATTGGGCCCAAAGTGTCAATATTTTGTGTGGCCACCATTATTTTCCAGCACTGCCTTAACTCTCTTGGGCATGGAGTTCACCAGAGCTTCACAGGTTGCCACTGGAGTCCTCTTTCACTCCTCCATGACAACATCACGGAGCTGGTGGGTGTTAGACACCTTGCGCTCCTCCACCTTCCATTTGAGGATGCCCCACAGATGCTCAATAGGGTTTAGGTCTGGAGACATGCTTGGCCAGTCCATCACCTTTACCCTCAGCTTCTTTAGCAAGGCAGTGGTTTTCTTGGAGGTGTGTTTGGAGTCGTTATCATGTTGGAATACTGCCCTACAGCTCAGTATTGGACAGGAGGGGATCATGCTCTGCTTCAGTATGCCACAGTACATGTTAGCATTCATGGTTCCCTCCATAAACTGTCTCTCCCCAGTCCCGGCAGCACTCATACAGCCCCAGAGCATGACACTCCCACCACCATGCTTGACTGTAAGCAGGACACACTTGTCTTTGTACTCCTCACCTGGTTGCCTCCACACACGCTTGACACCATCTGAACCAAATAAGTTTATCTTGATCTCATCAGACCGTAGGACATGGCTGGCAGCACTCATACGTCTATTTCCCAAAGAAAACCTCTGGATATGACACTGAGCACGTGAACTCAACTTCTTTAGTCGACCATGGCGAGGCCTGTTCTGAGTGGAACATGTCCTGTTAAACCGCTGTATGGTCTTGGCCACCATGCTGCAGCTCAGTTTCAGGGTCTTGACAATCTTCTTATAGCCTAGGCCATCTTTATGTAGAGCAACAATTCTTTTTTTTCAGGTCCTCAGAGAGTTCTTTGTCATGAGGTGCCATGTTGAACTTCCAGTGACTAGTATGAGAGAGTGAGAGTGATAACACCAAATATAACACACCTGCTCCCCAGTCACATCTGAAACGTTGTAACACTAATGAGTCACATGACACCGGGGAGGGAAAATGGCTAATTGGGCTCAATTTGGACATGTTCACTTAGGGGTGTACTCACTTTTGTTGCCAGCAGTTTAGACACTAATGGCTGTGTATTGAGTTATTTTGAGGGGACCCCCCCACGCGTGTGACTGGCGGACCCGATGTCCGCCGGTCACTCGGCGATCGGCGGGGGAGAGGGAGAAAGTCAGGCGGCTTGTGTAAACAAGCCACCTGTCATTCTCCTCGGTGTAAAGACACTGATCACACGGATCTACTATGTAGATCCGTTGATCAGTGTCCTTACAGCTCAAGCCACAGCCAATCACAGTAGAAAGCACACCCCTAGGGACACACACAGCCCCTCCCTCCCAAATAAAGTTAACCCCTTCACTACCAGTGTATTTTTACAGTAACAGTGCATATATATAGCACTGATTACTGTAGAAATGTCACTGGTAACAACAAAAGTGTCAAAAATGTCAGTCAAGGGTCCGATCTGTCCGCCGCAATGTCGCAGTACCGCAAAAAAAATCGCAGATCGCCGCCATTACGCGTTAAAAAAAAACAACAAAAATGACAAAAATCTTTCCCTTTGTTAGTAAACGCGATAACTTTTGCGCAAACCAATAAAAATACGCTTTTTGCAATTTTTTTTACCAAACATAGGTAGGATAAAACAAATTGGCCGAAAATGTTAAAAAATTTAGATTTTTACATTTTTTTTTTGGGGAATTTCATATAAAAAAATGTGAAAAATATTGCTATTTTTGCAAAATTTACGCTCTTTTTTTGTTTATAGCGCAAAAAGTAAAAATCGCACAGGTGATCAACCACCAAAAGAAAGCTCTGTTTGTGGGAAAAAAAGGACGTCAAATTCGTTTAGGTACAGCGTCGCACGACCGCGCAATTGTCCGTTAAATTCACGCAGTGCCGAATCGCAAAATACCCCCTGGTCTTTTAGCAGGAAAATCCTCCGGGGCTTAAGTGGTTAACTGACAATTTTGCGGTAGTGCAACTCTGTACCCAAATAAAATGTATGTCCTCTTTTACCACAAATAGAGCTTTCTTTTGGTGGTATTTGATCACCTCTGCGTTTTTATTTTTTTGGCTATTAACAAAAAAAGGCCAACAATTTTGAAAAAAAAAAAAATATATATATGTATATTTTAAATAATAAAACAATATTTTATACTTTCTGCTATAAAACATATCCAATAAAAAAAAAGTAAAAAATCCAATTTTTTTATCAACTTAGGCCAATATGTATTCTGCTACATATTTTTGGTAAAGCATATATTGATTGGTTTGCGCATAAGTTATAGCATCTATAGCATCTACAAACTATGTGACATTTTTATGGAATTTGTATTTATTTATTTATTTTTACTATTAATGGCAGCGATCAGTGACTTATAGCGGGACCGTGATATTGCGGTGGCAAAATCAGACAATAACTGACACTTTTTTAGGAACCAGTGACACTAATACAGTGATCAGTGCTAAAAAAAAAAGCACTGTCACTGTAATAATGACACTGGCTGGGAAGGGGGTTAACATTAGAGGCAATCAAAGGGTTAACTGTGTGCCTTTCTGGTGTTTTCTTACTGTGGGGGAGGTACTTTTACTAGGGGAAGGCATGGATCCATGTACCTGCTTTGCACGAACACAAGATCCATGCCTTCTGTTCTGAAAGAACGGCAATCTGCCTTGTTAACATAGGCAGACTGCCATTCTGCCTATGTACTGAACAATTGATGGGTGCTGGTGGACATCAAGTCCACGGTACCTAATGATTGGCTCCCGCTGTGCACAATCACAACGGGAGTGCAACAGCGGCGACCCAAAAGTGCGGGATCACGTTAATTACATCAAACACACACACATATCATAGGTTGAACTGGATGGACTGATGTCTTTTTTCAACCCCACAAACTATGTAACTAAGTAATATATGTGTTTCTGGGCTCAGTGGCTGCCCTGTAACAGTAAAGCTACAATAGGGCGGTCGTAAAGTGGTTAGAAGATTTAGCCAGTTCCTCCTCTTTCTGTGCTTTGGCAGCATTGATAATGTGTTTGGCCTTCTTTTGTCTATTTTTATACTCTTCTCTGTCATCTACAACTCCGATTTTCTTGAATCTTCTATATGCTGATGTTTTTCTCCTTTACTATCCTACTTAGCTCTTTAATGAACCATATTGGCCTTTTCTTCCGTTTATTCATACAAGGTTACCTGACCTTAATACAGCCCACTGATTGCTAATTTATTTTTTAGAAGTTTTCCCATTTCAGCAAAATTTGTCCTTTTGAAATCTAAAACTTTTGTTTTTGTATATGTTTTTCAGTTCCTATTTTAATATCAAACCAAAGACATTGGTGATCAATAGAGCGGAAAGTAAATACATATTTGCCAGCACACCAAGGATCTTGCAAAAGCAGTCCAAAAACTTTATTCCAGAGAAGATCACATCAAAAAAATATATAGTGCAACGTTTCGGAGACATGCAGGACCCCTTCGTCAGGCATGTGATCACCTCCGTGGCTCAGAAACGTTGCACTATATATTTTTTTGATCTGATCTTCTCTGAAATAAAGTCTTTGGACTGCTTTTGCAAGATCCATGGTGTGCTGGCGAATATGTATTTACTTGTAAGTTGTAACTGATCCAGTGGCCAGCTGGTGATCGCTTCAGCACCCAGTATACAGGTGCCTACAAACCAGGAAGGTGTGCGATAGGAATATTAACTGTACAATAGAGCCGAAATTCTCTCCCACCTCGACATCAGATAGTCGATCCCTATTTGTCAGTACTAGGTCTAGAATATGATCACCTCGGGTTAGGCTTTTTACTAACTGTTTTAGAGAAGCCCCATTACATCCCTGCTCCTGTTTGTAATAGCATTTTGAAGTCACCCATAATCAAAACCTCTCCCTTCATTGCCATTTGAGTTATCTTGTCAAGCAACAAGTTATCATAATCTTCAGACTGTACTGGGAGCCTGTATACTACACCAGATCTAAGGGAAGATTCATCTGTGGTTAGAAGGCACACCCAAAGGGTTTTGAGTATTTCATTAGGAAACAAAATATGGTTGGTAGTACCATGAGAGGCGCCTCCATCCCCATTGTACTTACAATTACAAAGTGTTGCCCATTGGGACTTTAGATGAAGCACCACACAACCAGTGATAACAACTTAGTACAGACTTATTAAGTATATGCCAGCAATAGAACTGGGAAAAGGTGTCATAATGCCAAACAGTTGGCCCAAATATACAAATCCATTACATGGTTACATACAGTAATCAAATAGTCCATGATAAATGTATCATAGCATCTATGGTGACCCAATGCATTTTGCGAGTTCAATCTCACTCTTCAGGTAGGTTGGAATGTGGGAATCAGACTAAGGGATCCATACTAACAAAGATGCAGGATGTTGCATGCCATAGTCGCAACTGCAGAAACTAGAGACGTCTGACCCGGGAGCTGTAGGTAAAGAATGAAAAACAGGACAGATGGAAAAACAGGCAAACAGAACCGTCCAAAGTTACCTACCAAAATAGTGGCTAGAAGAAAAGTGTATATGGGTGGCAATGTGCACAAAAAATTAAAAGTAAAATAAAAAAAATGATAGAAAGGTAAAAAATATGTCTGATTCCCACATTCCAATCCACCTGAGAATTTTCCATGTTCATTACTATGTTATATTTTTTAACTATTTTACTTTATAGATTATGTCTATGCATCTACCCCTGAAGAGTGAGATTGAACTCACGAAATGTGTTGGGTCACCACCATAGATGCTATGACACATTTACTATGGGCTATTTGATTACTGTATGTAACCATGTAATGGATTTGTATATTAGGGCCAACTGTTTGGCATTATGACACCTTTTCCCAGTTCTATTGCTGGCATATTGTAACGCTCATGCGTTTTTGTTAGTGGATGGATTTGCAGCTGCAGAATTGTCACACTCAGTAGTCATGTAGAGATTCTGTTGAACAAACATATCCAACTCTCAGGACTTCATCACTGTGCACAGCCTGTTTATGCAATATACATACACTCAATCTGATGTTAATGGAGGGATAGAATATGTGAGAGTATATAGGTGAGAGACAGGCTATCGTATGGTGAGCACCTAGGAGTAGTATTAGGAGAGTGTTTAGGTGATGGTAGCAAGCAGATAGGTTCTAATGTCAAGTATAGTGCAGATGGTAGGGGACAGCAGATGGAGTATACAAGACAGAGTAACCTAGTGCAAGGATAGTTGATGGTAGTCCCAAGAGCTAACAGTCTATGCAGATGATAGGAATTAGCTTAGATAGAGATAGTCCTGGTATATGCAGTAGATGACAGTAGAAGTGCAGGTTAGTAAGGAATCCCCTGTGGGGTACTTATCACTAGATAGGTAGTAGTAACAAAAGTTCAGTAGTGAGAGGTGATCCAGTAGCGAGATACGGATCGGCAGCGAGGTTCCGGTTCAGTTCAGGCAAAGAGAATAACCAGCAGCTCCAGCTTCACAAGAGAAGGTGCGGTGAACATGCGGTTTGAACGAGCAATGAGTGAGAGAAAGCCGGCGACTGAAATAGCCGCTCATAGCGGCGCTCGGCGATGATGTCATTGCCCTTAAAGGTGTATGCATCCCATTTGGATAGCAAGATGGGACGCAATATTAAGAGAGAAATGTGGAAATAAGGGTACCAGAGGTACCAGAACATTACAGTACCCCCCCCTTAAGGCCGGCTCCGGAAGGCCTCTAGAACTGGTTTTTCTGGGTATTTCGAGTGGAAATTGCGAATCAGTCTAGGGGCATGTATATCGGAGGTATCCAGCCAGGTGTCATCTTGGGGCCCATAGTTCTTCCATCGTACTAGATATTGGAGTCTTCTTCTATGGATACGGGAATCCAGAATCTCCTTTATCTCAAATTCTTCTCCACCTTCAACTTGTACAGGAGGTGGAGGTGATATGGTAGGCCTTATTCCTTGGTTAGGAACATGGGGCTTTAGTAGCGACACATGGAAGATGGGATGTATCTTGAGGTCTGTTGGTAATGTGAGTTGTACTGCAGCTTTTCCAATAAGCTTCTTTATTGGGAAAGGTCCCAAGAATAGAGGTCCAAGTTTTTTACTAGGGATCTTTAATCTCAGATTTTTTGTAGAAAGCCAGACAAGATCCCCAATGGCATATTGGGGAGAGGGTTTCCTACGGAGGTCGTAGTACCTCTTTTGTTGGCTATGAGCATGTGAGATGGTATTGTTGAGTAATCCCAGGAAATCCTTTATCTGGGCAAGATAATCAGATGCCACTGGATTACTTGATGGCAAAATACGTGGTGGAAGGAGTGTGGGATGAAACCCATAATTTAAGTAGAATGGACTTTGTTTAGTAGTGCTGTGGGTCGCGTTGTTATAGGCGAATTCCGCCAGCGGGAGGAGATCCACCCAATCGTCCTGTAGATATGAAGTATAGCAACGTAGATATTGCTCAATGCACTGGTTAACTCTCTCTGTCTGTCCGTTGGTCTGAGGGTGGTAAGGAGAAGTAAGTTTACGCTCTATTCGTAGTATCTGACATAGAGCTAGCCAAAACTTTGAGATGAATTGTGAACCACGGTCAGACAGCAGTGTTTTTGGAATACTATGTAACTTAAAGACATGTTTCACAAGTAATTCCGCTGTTTGTTTGGATGAAGGTAGTCTTCGGATAGGAGTGAAATGTGCCATCTTGGTCAGATGGTCCACTGACACTAAGATGGTGTTGAATCCTTTGGAAGGTGGTAGTTCCACTATGAAGTCTAAGGATACCACTTCCCACGGAACCTGGGGTATTGGTAAACTACAAAGTAGACCCGATGGTTTCGTATTGTCAATTTTAGACCTTGCACAGATATCGCAAGATGAAACAAACTTTTTTACGGTTGTCTTCATGTCTGGCCACCAAAACTGCCTAGTAAGTAGATTGAAAGTTTTAGTCATACCCATATGTCCTGCCATAGGTACATCATGCGACAATTCCAAGATCTTGGTTCGCATAGTAGGGGGTATGTATAATTTATCGTTGTAGTAAAGGAAGCCTTCTGCGTCAGCATTTAGTTGTGGTGGAGGTAAATGCAGTCCTATGCTGTGCAAAATCTCCTCCTTCAGGGAACGAACGACGCCGACAATACGTTCATGTGGTATTATAGGAACTGAGGGAACCTCGGTGCAATCATTCTCGGCTAATCGTGAAAGCGCATCCGCTTTTTTATTTTTGTCTGCAGGTGTGTAGGTTACTAAAAAATTAAATCTCAAAAAGAATAACGACCACCGTACCTGCCGGTGGGAAAGAGTTCTATTAGTCTGAAGGTATTGAAGGTTTTTGTGATCAGTATATATAAGGATTGGCAATTGAGTACCCTCAAGTAGATGTCGCCAATTCTCTAGTGCCAGTTTTATGGCTAGCAACTCTTTCTCACCTACTGGATAATTCACCTCGGGGCTGCTTAATGACTTTGAGAAGAAAGCAACTGGGTGAAGAGGTGAGGTGTTTGTTGGTCGTTGTGAGAGAACTGCTCCTACTGCCATATTTGACGCATCTACCTCCAAGATGTATTGAAGGGATGGGTCTGGATGGCGTAGTATGGGAGCAGAAGTAAAGCTTGATTTCAACAGACAGAAAGCTCCATTTGCTTCTTCTGACCATTTGAATGATTTTTTTGTGCTTGTGAGTTGTGTGAGAGGTTTCACAATCGCAGAAAAGTTCTTAATGAACTTCCTATAGTAGTTAGAGAATCCGAGGAACCTTTGTAATGCTTTGCGAGTGGTTGGCACAGGCCAATCCAGAATGCAGGATATTTTGCTCATGTCCATTTTGATTCCATTTTTAGATATAATGTATCCTAAGAATAGTACTTCCTCTTTATGGAATAAACATTTTTTTGATTTAACATATAAGTTATGTGCAAGTAGTCTTGACAACACAAGTCTTACATGTTTTATGTGCTCAGGTAAGGAATGAGAATAAATAAGTATATCGTCCAAATATACTACAACACAAACATCAAGCAAGTCTCTGAATATCTCATTTATAAAACGTTGGAAGGCTGCGGGAGCATTACACAACCCAAATGGCATCACGAGGTACTCAAACAGTCCGTATCTGGTTCTGAATGCTGTCTTCCATTCATCCCCCTCACGGATTCGAATTAAATTGTATGCCCCTTTTAAGTCCAATTTTGAAAAGTAGGAAGCTCCGCGCACCTGTTCGATAAGTTCAGGAATAAGAGGTAAAGGATAACGATCCTTTATTGTAATGGTATTTAATTGTCTGAAATCAATGATAGGCCTAAGACTAGAATCCTTATTGCGGACAAAGAAGAGTCCAGCAGCAGTGGAGGAAGTAGAAGGTCGGATGAATCCTTTTGCCAAGTTTTCATCCAGATATTCCTTGAGATGAGAGAGTTCATCTTGTGAAAGAGGATAGACGTGACCAAAAGGCAACTTACTATTAGGGAGTAGATCGATACAACAATCATAGTCCCTATGGGGAGGCAACACTTGAGCGTTTTTCCCAAGGAAAACCTCCGATAAATCCTGATAACATTTTGGTATAATGTCATCCGACACCACAGACAGGATCCTACCATATGGGGGGAGATTACACGTAGTTTCGCAATAGTGAGAAGAGAAGGCTAGCGTTCTTGTTTTCCAATCGATGATTGGTTGATGTATGTGTAACCAGGGAAGTCCCAAAATAATGGGAAAATGTGGTGAGGTTAATACATCAAAGGTGGTGGTCTCCACATGAGACTCATCAGCAGTTACAAGGAGTGCCTGTGTCTGACTGGTGATGGGACCGGAGGATAAAGGGGTACCGTTAATAAAACTAACAGAGACAGGTTTGGGTTTTGGAACAATAGGTATTTTATTTAAGGAGACAAAACAAGTATCAATGTAGTTTCCACAAGATCCAGTGTCGATCATAGCCTTGGTGGTGATCCTAGTTTGGTCCCACTGCAATGTCAATTGAACAAAAAGATAAGGATTAGAAAAGGAAGTTGTTAGTCTCCCTAGCAAGACATTTGAACACTCACCCTCTTTTTTGCGGACAAGGGGACAGCCGCTTATCAAATGATCCGAGGATGCGCAGTACATGCAGAGATGTTCGGTTTTCCTCCTGGCACGTTCGGAAAGGGTCAAAGGTGGGCGTATCATTCCTACCTCCATAGGAGTAGGGTCAGCAGGCGACATCCGAGAAGGACTGGAAAATGGTAAGCCCATCTTCTCAGCCTTTCTTTCTCGCAGTCGTCTGTCAATATTGATACTGGTCTGCATCAGGCCATCCAAAGTGCCAGGTAAATCCGCTCGGGCGAGCTCGTCTTTAACGGCCTCTGATAGGCCGAGTCTGAACTGCGTTCGCAAAGATGTGTCGTTCCACCCTGAATCAGGGGACCATCTTTTGAAATTTGCCACGAAATCTTCAACAGGTCTCCTTCCTTGTTTTAAAGCCCTCAATTGGGTATCAGCAGTACTCTGCCTATTGGGGTCTTCATATAAACTAGCGAGTTGCGCTAGGAATAAAGGATAGGAGTTAAGGAGTGGGTCATCTTTTTCAAAGAGAGCGTCTGCCCAGGCCCGGGGTTCACTCGTCAGATAGGAGATAATGGTACAGACTTTAATTTGGTCAGTGGTGTAGGTCAGAGGTTTTAACAAGAAAAGCAATCGACATGCGTTTCTAAATTCACGAAATTTACTCCGATCACCAGTAAACACTAGAGGAGGGTTTATCTTAGGCTCACGGGGCTGAGCAACAGAAAGCTGCGTGAGACGGCCAACCTGCTGTCTTAAAGCCTGATTTTCGTTTTTTACCTCTGTAAGAGCAAGGATCAATGCATCTACTTGCTGTTTTAATTGTAGTACCTGAGTGGGTAATTCTGCTGAATCCATAATTTTTTAAGGCTCGTTCAATCTGTAACGCTCATGCATTTTTGTTAGTGGATGGATTTGCAGCTGCAGAATTGTCACACTCAGTAGTCGTGTAGAGATTCTGTTGAACAAACATATCCAACTCTCAGGACTTCATCACTGTGCACAGCCTGTTTATGCAATATACATGCACTCAATCTGATGTTAATGGAGGGATAGAATATGTGAGAGTATATAGGTGAGAGACAGGCTATCGTATGGTGAGCACCTAGGATTAGTATTAGGAGAGTGTTTAGGTGATGGTAGTAAGCAGATAGGTTCTAATGTCAAGTATAGTGCAGATGGTAGGGGACAGCAGATGGAGTATACAAGACAGAGTAACCTAGTGCAAGGATAGTTGATGGTAGTCCCAAGAGCTAACAGTCTATGCAGATGATAGGAATTAGCTTAGATAGAGATAGTCCTGGTATATGCAGTAGATGACAGTAGAAGTGCAGGTTAGTAAGGAATCCCCTGTGGGGTACTTATCACTAGATAGGTAGTAGTAACAAAAGTTCAGTAGTGAGAGGTGATCCAGTAGCGAGATACGGATCGGCAGCGAGGTTCCGGTTCAGTTCAGGCAAAGGGAATAGCCAGCAGCTCCAGCTTCACAAGAGAAGGTGCGGTGAACATGCGGTTTGAACGAGCAATGAGTGAGAGAAAGCCGGCGATTGAAATAGCCGCTCATAGCGGCGCTCGGCGATGATGTCATTGCCCTTAAAGGTGTATGCGTCCCATTTGGATAGCAAGATGGGACGCAATATTAAGAGAGAAATGTGGAAAAAAGGGTACCAGAGGTGCCAGAACATTACACATATACTCAATAAACCTGTACTATGTTTTTATCACTGGTTATGTGGCACATCATCTAAAGTCCCAATGAGCAAAACTCTGCATTTGTCAAGTATTTCATTTGTTTTTTGAATTAATACTAGCGTTATGCTATTTTCGACATATGGGGCAACGCCACCTCCTCTTTTCCCTACTCTGTCGTTCCTGTATAGTGTGTACCCTGGTATAGAGATTACCCAGTCATTTGAATCCTTAAACCACGTCTCTAATTGCAACAAGGTCCAAGTTGTCCCTAGACATTTGAATTGTCAGCTCACAAAGCTTGTTGCCTAAACTACAAGTACTAGTGCACATGACATGACAAACACTGCTATCTCCTTCTTTATCTTTACCACCAGAAACTTCAACTAAAGTGACCACCCTATCAGCCCAGTCCTTAGCAACCCAAACCATCACATTTGTTTCAACCTGCTGGGGACAGAAATGATCCTCCTCAATTACAACTCTGCCCCCATTTCTCAGTTTAAATGCATGTCAAATAAATTCCTATGTTCCATCTTAAGAAGCTCAGTGCCCTTGTGTGAGGGATGCAGACCATCTCTCTTGTACAGCTCAATGTCAGACCACCGGTTAGCATCATGACTAACAAAACCAAAACCTTCAGCATTGCACCAATCTTTTAACCAAACATTGAAATCTACTATACGAAGTACTTTCTCTTGTTGCCCATTATGCACTGGTAAGACTTCTGAAAATGTAACAGTACACCCTAACTGTTGAAGATCCTGGCCCAAATTCTGAACATCCTTCTGTACAGAACGCACCTCATTCTAGGACAAATTATTTATGCCAAGGTGCACAACAACATCAACATTGTACTCTTCAGTAGCTTTTTTACATTTTTTTTAAAATGCGCCATTTCTCTCTCATAACAGTGGCACCAGGCAAACATTCCTTTGACATTTCCACATGATTTCATAAAGAAAAACCCCTTTAATTGAATCACCAACATATATCCAGTATGAGATCATGTAATATTGAGCTCCCCCTAGGGTGACACATAACTAATGTTCATGGAGGATGATTTCCTCGTAGTCAATTTTTAGTTCTTGACCGCATCCACCCAAGTTCCCTTGGAGGGGACTGAAATAGGTGCCCGCTCCAATGTGAGCTCAGGTGGATCTTTAAACTAAATGCCACACTACCACCAGGTCTCAATCTAGATATACTTGACAAAGGTGTCTATTTAGATATACTTAACAAAGGAGGTAGGGCCTCAAAAATGCGTTGTCTACGCCCCCTATACCTTCGTGGCTTGTCACTCTGCCCGAAGAAGATACTACTATCACCTCTAACTCTTTAGGCGACTCCAGCAATCTGTGCATGACAGCCAGTTCTGCTAGCCAGATGACTACTCTGGCCAAAGAAGCTTTCTCACCTGACACAGCCATATGCTTACCTAGTTATAAGTGTTTTTAATTATTGTTTTAAATAAATTACTTATGCTTTCATTGATGTTTGCGCTGCGGCTCCCCTTCTGTTTTTTCACTGCTAAAATATTCAACACAGCTGGGTCAGTAGTCATGTTGGCTGTACTGTATAACACACTCATTTTTATCTGATTGTATATGAGATCTAGTTTTATATTATAGAATATCCTTGTACCTATATATGAGCATTCCTGAAGAAGAATCACAAAATCCTACTTTTAAAACGCATAGCATTTCTCAATTTATTCTCTCTTCATGGTCAAGGACAATTTTAATTGTTGTTCATGTTTCATCATTTGTTTTTATTGACTTGCAATAAAAGATATATACAATTTTAAACTTTGAGTTTTTACAGTCTGTTGTGCCTACAATAGTCCCCCTGTAACCTTTGGAGGGTATTTCTTCTAATAACATCGTACCTAATGTATCATACTTTGCCGATTACTACCAGCCCTTACCTTTAAAGTGGAAATAAAGGATAAGTACACATTGTCTAAATACATTCCTTCAATTCATTGAATCAAAGAGACAATGCAAACATTGCAAAGTATTCTATGAAATAGTATCCATGCTAAGCAAACAACTTTCTTTGTCCAGTAAGCAGTAGGGCAGTTGTTCAGCATGGGACTCAGAAGCTAGAAGCCATCATTGTAGTAGTGGTACCTACTACAATGATCCCCAGCTTCCATGAAAATCATACAGGTATGGCACATACATATACACATTGATCCAAGCTGGACTAATGTAAACTTGTAAAAATAGCCCCACCTAACCTACAACTGTAAAGGCTCTCTGTGCACCTCCCTATCAACTTTCCACAGAATACAAGGCCACCCAGAGGGTAAGTTCCAATTCAGTGTTAACTTAACAACCCCCCAAACACAGGTTGCAAACACAGTGCAATTTGATTGTTTGTAACACGCATGTACTACATTTGGTACCGTTTAGCATGATTTCAGCCCATTTAAATGAATGGGCTGAAATCGCACAGCACATGGATTTCAGATGACTCACACTCGCTGCATGGTGTGAACCAGCCCTAAAGGACATAAAGGTTGCAAAAGGGACAGATGGCGTTTCTTTTTATAAAGTAGGAACCAAAAGGTGCCCCATGTAAAAGTACCTCAATATGTGAAAGACCTTGAGTGACGAAGTAGGAACAACCTGAAAATTCGAATTTATCCTGGTCATGGTATATCTAATAGTAGTTAGTCTTCAGCTGGACTTGTACTGTAATGGTAAAGATGTTTTGTAGCTCATCCCAACCACTTCTTCAGTTCTGATGAGTGTAAGGAAAATACAGCATTTACACTAATCAGCCATGACATAATGACCACTAACAGGTAAAGTGAATAATAGGAATTATCTCTTTACAATGGCCATACAAACTGAAGGACACATTACCAGTTCATGCGCTGATCCTAGATGTAAACCGTCCAGGCAGGTGATTCTTAGAAATAACACACGGTGAAATAGACATAGACGCGTTGCAGCTCACTTAACTCTCCACTGGGTGGTGGAAGACCACTAAAAGAACATGAAGGAAAAGAGCGCACAACCGCCCTAGCATAACATCGTTTATTAGGATAAAAGTAAAAACATTCAATGGTACACTCACATAAAGCGGATGAATTAGGGCACATCAATACATCAATCGACCCCAGAACGTCAGAGCTTCCTGTGGTTTGGGACCACGCTCCCACTACCCAACCAGCTGCACTGTCCTTCCTAAGTGCCAAAACTCCCGGAGATGGAGGCTTCCCTCACAGGGTCAGCCGCTCTGAGTGCGTGTGCGCCCGATCCAGCCAGTGCTACATATGCGCCAAAAGAAAGGAAGGAGAGCTGTCAGAACCACAACCAGAGGAGCTACAGAGAGCCTGCAGAGAAACAGTCCCTGACATAACTACATCACCGGGGGGTTGCTATGACTACGCGTTTCGGATGCGTGGCCTCCTTTTTTCAGGACCTGACATAGCAACCCCCCCGTGATGTAGTTATGTCAGGGGCTGTTTATCTGCAGCCTCTCTGTAGCTCCTCTGGTTGTGGTTCTGACGGCTCTCCTTCCTGTCTTTTGGCGCATGCATGGCGCCGGCTGGACCGGGCGCATGCGCACTCCGAGCGGCTGACCCTGTGAGGGAAGCCTCCATCTCTAGGAGTCTCAGCACTTAGGAGGGACAGTGCAGCTGGATGGGTAGTGGGAGCGGGAGCCTGGTCCCAAACCACAGGAAGCTCTGACGTTCTGGGGTCGATTGATGTGCCCTAATTCATCCGCTTTATGTGAATGTACCATTGAATGTTTTTACTTTTATCCTAATAAACAGTGTTATGCTAGGGCAGTCGTGCTCTCTTTTCCTTCATATTCTCTTTACAATAGCACCTGTATTAGGTAGCAAGTGAACATGTTGTTACTGAAGTTCATGCTTTAAAAGCAGAAAAAAAATGGGCAATCATAAGGATTTGAGCGACTTTGACAACAGCCAAATTGTTATGGCTAGAAAGCTGGGTCAGAGCAAATCCAAAACTGCAACTTTTGTGGGATGTTCCCAGTCTGCACTGGTCTGGATCTACCAAAAGGAGAAATGGTGAACCGGCAACAGGGTCATGGGCAACCAAGGCTCTTGGATGCACATGGGGAGCAAAAGCTGGACTGTGTAGTCAGATCCAACAGAAGAGCTACTGTAGCTCAAATTGCTGATGTAGCAAAGGGACTGCTTGGTAATTTTGGGTTTTCTGTTCTGTGCTTCGACTCCAAGAACAACCTCAGCTACTCTGATACACCTGGTTGAATGAAAGCCTCTGCAAGCACGTATAAGAACACAAAGATTCAGACATTGTGTTCTAGACAGTGTAATAGCTAGGCCACAGTAACTTAGAATAGAGCTCTGTACCACTAGACTGGAATATAAACACCCTCAGGAAATTCAGAAATAAATATGTGCATATAGGCATTAAAGCGGTTATAAGCCGCTGGACTTTTTTTTTTCTTACCTGTAAGGTAAAGCCATAATGTGCTAATATGCATTGCATACTAGCACATTATGTGAAACATACCTAAAAATGAAGCATTCCAGCAATGGGATGTCATCGCTGGAGGCCGCTTCTATCTTCACCCATCTTGCTTCCGGGTTTGCAGACTCTGGGTGGAGCAGCGATGACGTCACTCCCGCGCATGCTCAGGGGACCCACTGTTAACGGCACAGGGCTATGAAGGAATGGCATGGGTGACTGTTTATTTAGGGCGCATGCGCCAGTGATGTCACTGGCAGCATGTACAGTGAATATCTCCTAAACTGTGCACGTTTAGGAGATATTTACACTACCTATAGGTAAGCCTTGGTATAGGCGTACCTATAAGTAAAATTTACTTCCACTTTAACTGTAATGGTAATCATAATACTGCAACTGGGTTAGAGTACACCCTAAGTTAATGGCTGGGATATGGGGCAGCGTCCCCTGAGAGGTACCTCTTTTTTTTTTGTCCAATATAAGAGAGGTACCTCTTAAGCTACGGAAAGGGGTGAACATGTTTCTGTAGCAACTGTAAAGGGGCAGTCTTTAGTCCTTACTCTTCAGCTGGCTAACAATGGGGTCCAGTGGTATCATTGGCGCACATGGGAACAGTCACAATAAGGCCTGCAGGGAGTAATGGAACTATAAGACAGCTGTGTGGTCAGGTTTTAAAGGCTCAGGCTCTAGTGGTAACAGGTCATTGCCGCAAGGCCCTCCCACCAGACCCAGCAACACAGTGACAGTGGTCTCTTGGGTTGAATTTCCTGGTCTGGATTGCCTGGGGTGACCCTACTCCTCAACACAGTATGAACTGTATTCAGGTGATGTCTCAATCCCTCAGCAAACAGGTCACAACTGTGCCTTCTCTGGTCCTTAGCACAGCAGATGCCTTTCCACTGGCTCCATTTCTCTCTCTTTTCTTTGGGAAGGTTTCCACAGCACAGTCCCCCCCCCACACACACACACACTGCTCTCTCACTAAGAGTTTTGCCCAGGAAAGTCCTCCTCTCTTCTCTCCCTCTCTCTCTTGCAGGGCTTGGCGAGGGCTGTAGTTCAAGCCCAATTACTGTCAGGGTCTAGCCTGCAGATTGTTTGTGAAATTCTTACCTCCTTGCTGCAGCGTTCAGCTAGATCTGTGACTCCATTTTGCATGTGGTGTTTGGCTTCTCTGTTCACCTATGGGAGTCGTCTGCTCCACTGTGAGTTTATATCCTTTTCCCTTCTATTACTTACAGGCAGTGGTGTATTTAGGTTTTGTGCTGCCCTAGGCCTTACTATGTTTGCGCACCCCCAAATTTAAATATGACCCACCCTTCCTGTAAATGCCACACCCCTTTCCGGTTTATGACCCGCCCTGTCATCTGTACACCACAGACCACAACCCCAGTCTATCGGTGCCCATCAGCATAGCTTTCCCAACAGTTCCCATAAGTTCAGCCTCATCAGTGCCGCCTCATTACTGCCCATTAGTGCAGCCTTATCAGTGCAACATATCAGTGTGCCCTCATCAGTGGTTATTAGTACAGCCCCATCAGTGACCACCAGTGTAGCCTATCAGTGCCCATTAGTGCAGCATATCATACCAGCAGTTAGCAGTGTGACTGCTTTATGGGGGTGCCAGACTGATCTGCCTCCTGGACCCTGCCCTCTGGCCCAATTCTTCCCATAATACTGGCACTAAACTAAAAGTGTAGCATAAGCCGGCAGGGACCCTTTTCGTGTGGGAGTCGGGAGGAGGCTGTTTTTTTTTGCATGTGGTGTGCAGCTTTTTTTTGCTGCCCCCCTGCAAAGTGCCGCCCTAGGCCTGGGCCTTTTTGGCCTAGGCCAAGAT
Organism: Pelophylax lessonae; assembly: GCF_965119305.1. Lineage (NCBI taxonomy): Eukaryota > Metazoa > Chordata > Amphibia > Anura > Ranidae > Pelophylax > Pelophylax lessonae. The sequence goes on from NC_138770.1 coordinate 137,062,295, forward strand.
ACAGCACTGCTTACAGGGTCACCTCCTTGTTTGCTTCCCTACATATACACATGCTCAGTGCAGTGCTCCTTGCCTGAGCAACTTCACAGTTTTCTGAGCTCTTGGTTGTTACTACCTCTATAGCCTGTGTCTGACTACCTGTGTACCGATCCCAGCTTTGTCTATTGTTGTGCTTGTCTGCCGCCTGCCCTGACCTCAGCTTGTTTCCTGGTTTTCCCTTCAGTCTCCTGTTGTACTCTGCACTTGCTAAGTGGTGTCCGCATTCCTATCTGGGCGTACCTGGGGGCTGTGACCTGGTTCCAGCTTGCTGTAAGGCAATCCCCTCCATCAGGGGCCCTGGTGAAGAAGCAGGATGAGGCTTAAACTCCTTGGGGAACCCCCGAGTTGGTGAACTACAGGGGCTCACTATTACAGACTCCTGACAGTTTGCTCAGGCCATGAGCTCCATGGAGATACCGCAGCCTCTTCTGGATCAACGTCAGTGTTTGGCACAGAGAGTTGACGTCCAGCAGGCTTATCAAAAATGGATTATGCAGTGTCTGCAGGAACTTTACTCCCGTTTGGACCAGCTGCAGGTTGTGCCCACTTATTTTACGGCCCCTGTGTCAGCCCCTGCTGCTCCAGGTCCTGCAGTCCCTCCAGCGGAGGGCGGTCTTTCAAATCTCCAGTTGCCTCAATTGCCTCACTTCTCTGGTGATCCTAAAGCTTGTCAGGGCTTCATCAATCACTGCTCAATTCACTTTGAGCTAGCTAGCCACCATTTCCCTACTGATCATTCTAAGGTGGCATACATGATATCCCTCCTTTCTTGGGAGACTCTGGCTTGGGCCTCACCACTGTTTGAGCGTCAAGATCCAATTTCCTGTCTTCCCACCTTCCAGCAAGCTTTCCGTAAGATCTGTGCCTGGCAGGGCCTCATCCGCTGCTGGAGCACTTTTTCGGCTTTGACTAGGACGCATGACTGTTGGTCAGTACGCAGTTCACTTTAGCACCTTGGCCTCTAAACTAGCATGGAATATGAGGCCCTTACTGCAACCTTTTGGCAGGGTTTAGCAGATCATTTTAAGGACGAACCTACTGGCAGAATCGCCCTTAGCATCCAAAACTATGTCCGCATCCTGGAGCAAGGCCTGGAAAGGGCTTGTCCACGTCACCCCCCAGTGGATCATTTAGCACCTGTTTTCCAGGAAGCTCCTGAACAATGCACCTTTACAACTATGCCGACATCTGAAGAACCCATGCAGCTAGGTCAGACATGTCTCACACCACATATGCCTTTTCTGGCAGAGCTGAAGGTCACATAATAAAGTCCTGTCCTGTCCTCCCAGGAAAACTCTCAGGTCTAGGTCCCTTGGAGGGTGGTGATCTAGACCAGAACCTGAATTCCGTCACTTTCCCTTCATCTGTCTTACCTGTCACCTCTCATTGGGCCCTGAACTCAAATCAAGTAGCTGCATATGTAGACTCTGGGGTAGCTTCATGGAGGCAAACTTCATGGAGCAGTCCTTGGCCGCTGAATTGGGCATTTCTCTCATTCCCTTGGCAAAGCCCCTTTCAAAATCTGCAGTTGATGGCTCTACGGTAGCCTTAAGACCCCTACGATTCAAAACTACCCTCATAACTATGCATGTTGCTGTTCTTCATCATGAGAAAATCTCCTTCCTGATCCCTCCTAAGTCTTCTAGTCTCATCATTCTTGGACTACCGTGGTTGCAAAAACATTTACCCTATTAAGATTGGAACTCTGGTCAGGTGTTGTCATGGGGCACCAAATGCAATCAGACTTGTCTCCCTAAGGTGCTCCCACCTCTCTCTATACCCATAGCTAAGGTCACCACCTCTCCGATGCTCCCTCAACATTATCAGACCTTCCCAGATGTCTTTTGTAAAAAAGCTGCTCCCCTGCCTACTCCTATTGTGGGCCCCCTTCCAGTGCTGTCTAGTTCCTTACCCTCAGTCCCTTTACTTTGTGTACAGCTCAAAGCTCTAACTCTGCTACTATCTGGATGGGTGGAGGCCCCAACATCTGCAACCACTGTTACACCTGAGGTCCCAGCTTCGTGCACCCTGTCTGCTAAGACCCCAGCTCCCTTAATTCCTTCAGCTGCTTTCCAGGTTTCTGTTCAGCACAGCCTGTCATGCCCACTGTATAAACTAAAGCTTCAACTCCTATTCCCTTACCTTTGTTAACAGCCCTTCATTCTACTCCTGTGTCCTCTCTGCCAGCCACCTCACCAGACTCTTCATCTTGGTTACCGCCGATGTCTGCTCCAGCCCAAAAGCCTGACTTATCTTTTCCCATTCTTGCTCCCAAATTTCTACCTGGTGACAATGTCTGGCTCTATACTGAAAATATCTGTCTCCGAATACCCTCTGCGAAATTTACTCCTCATATCACTGCTCGTGAGGGAGGATGTTGGACTCCTTCTGCAGATTTTTCTGCCTCCTATTTTGTGAAACTCTTTCATCAAAAGTTTCCCCTTAAGTCTGGCCCCAAACGGATGGGGAGACCTCGTAAGAGGGGAGGGGGGTACTGTAACAGTCTAGCCTGCACATTGTGTCTGACATTTTTACCTCCTTGCTGCAGGATTCTGCTAGATCTGTGACTCCATTTCACATGTGGTGTTTGGCTTCTCTGTTCACCTATGAGCGTCGCCTGCTCCACTGTCAATTTATATCCTTTTCCTTTCTATTACTTCCTGGGTCACCTCTCTGTTTGATGCCCACTCTGACCTCAGCTTGTTTCCTGGTTTTCCCTTCAGTCTCCTGTTTTACTCTGCATTTACTAAGGGGTGTCTGCATTCCCAGCTGTACCTGGGGGCCGTGACCATCAGGGGCCCAGGTGAAGAATCAGGCTGGCGCTTAGACTTCACACCTTGGGGAACCCCGACCTGGTGAAATACAGGGGCTTACTATCACAGACTCCTGACAATTACTCTCAATGGGCAGGACTCTCCAGGGGTCTACATGTCCTATCATTCTCCTCCATCCTTTACACAGAGCCACCCTTGTTTCCCTACGCAGTGGCGATGGGGGGGGGGGGGGGGCTTACAGATGTACCTAACGCCTCTCTTTAAATACAGAGCCCAGCGCTCCTCTAGCTGAGGGCCATTGGGGGTTGAAGCTACTGACTCTCTCCTTCACATCCCTGCATTTTGCCCTTATCCTGTCAGGGGTAAGAAATCTAACAACATTGGCAGATATGGTTTGTGCTATTCTTGCTTTCCTATTATATCATGAGGAATGTATAAACCTATATGATATAATGTATCTTTTACATATGCGTTTTCCTTTTGATTGATACTGATATATAGGCAAAATGTGATTGGCCTTGTACCTATGTGATGCCAATGTGATAACTTTTTTTTGTTTTGTTTCTGGCTTTTTCTATTTTTAATCTCTGTAGATTTGTTTTTATGATTGTAAACAAGCTCTATGAACATACAAAACTTTTGCAGGTCCAAAAGAGGCGGTATATCCGTGAAACGCGTAGACCAAATTGAAAGGACACAGATTGCTTGTCTTTGTGATGTATCTAATGTCTTTTATGGTTTCTATATGGTTTTAAATGTATTTAATAAAATGTTTTTTTAACTTATATGCTCTGCTAAATCATTCATAATTGACGCTAGGGGTATATTTAAAGTCCCAAAATCTCCCTTACCTTTCCTTTACCATAATAATCCAAAATGATACCCTGTGTATGTTTAGATCTATACTCCATTCCACACTTACTTTACCATTAAAACTCTGTTTTGGGAAGGTGCACTATTTACAATGGCAGTGGATACCTCTGTATCCACCCTGATTTAGACAAGAGTGCGTTTAAATTTAGCTCTGCATGGATGTAGTCAGCCAATGCCATTCTGTAGGCTGTGTCTTGCACAGTTGCCCCTAAGTTCAGCCTTGCTGTCAGTTCTCACTTTTTGTCAGTAGGTGGCACTGTCACCTCTGGTATTAGTGAGAGATCACACAGTAGGTCTGGATTTTGAATATTAATAGTCTTTTCTTAGCCCACCACTAGAAGTTTCCTTTGCCTGTGGTGCATCATGGGAAAGGGTATAAATATTTGGGGCTGGCTGATGCAAGCTCTCTTCCCCCAGGCTCTGGCCTGGGGAGGATGCATGTGATAGAGCTGCTTCTTTAAGCCTGTCAAGCCTAAAGATGTCTGGTTATGAGACCTGGTTCTGCTGATCTTCACCAGAGGCAGGATGGAGTCCCATGGAGGCTGGTTGACTCTCCTGCAGAAGATAGGGATCAGGATGGAGACACAGAGGAGGATCCTGGAGGTGTATGCAGAGCTTTTACGCTGGAACCTCATGTGTGGGGGTTCGGTGCCTCTCCTGGAAAAAAGAGATGCTGTTACCGGTAATAATTGCTAAAGAATTCCAACACAGGAGTATTGTTCTCTGCTTAAAGGCTATTTCCTGTATTGTGCCAAGTGAAGTGATGGAGTTCTGCTTAATCCTGAGTATCTGCATTCCTAACCCTTTCTTTTATGGACTGTTTTACCTAAAAGTGACTTGTCTACATGTCCCAATATGCCTCCCAACTTTTTGAGATGGTAATGGGGGACACCTATTAGCAAACATATGTAGGCATAGGGGACACCCCCTGTCATGCCCCCTAAAGGTGAATTGTACAAAAAAAAAAAAAATCGTTAAACCCACAAGTGTTTTTTTTTTTTCTATTACTTTATACTGGCTTTAGGAATGTACAAATCCAGCAATTTAGAGGTTGAATAGATGGTTCAGCACTGGGAAACACTTTTTGAAAGAGAAATAGTGCATTTTATATACAACTATATACTGTAGATCAGTCCAAAAAGAGGGACAGAGGGACATTGTTCCAAATCAGGGACAGTCCCTTGTAATCAGGGACAGTTGGGAGCTATGCCTAAGTGATCTACCCCTGAGGTAAATGTCAGCTCACCCAGTCTCTTTGGGGGTCAGTTGGGTGCTGCACCGCTTTCCAGCATTTACACAACGTTCCTCTCAGATAACATTTTTACATGATAATCTCTGATGTTTTTCAGCAACATTCCAAATGATTATTGTGCTGGGAGGGGGGTTCCTGGTCCCTCCAATGAATTAACTACTCACATTTTCATAAATCATTCCCTGTGGTCCTTCTATTTTCAGCAGCAAGAACGTCAAGTAAACATTCTTTGACGCCTGCTCTTAAATTGATTGCTGGTAATGTATTGTAAATGGAATCTAAATAGTTCTATCCTAGACATTAAAACTGCAGAATACAATAATAACATTAAGACAGTAGCAATTATGATTGAGGATGTTCATGACATTGTGTGACAATGGAAAGAAACACAGCAGCAATTATTGGTATCCTGTTGGTAATGAAGCCCCACAGAAGCCAGGAAAGCTCATGGAAAGCCAAATGAATTAGGTGAGCTTTAAATAGAGAACAAAGAATCAAGGGGGGCACAGCAACAGACGCATGTACACTATATTAAAACCCATATACTCTGCATTCTCGAAAAAGGCTGGCAACTGATAGTTTTTCTATGTGAAGTGCATAAGTAATGTATAAGTCAAATATTTCTAGGTATTTTTTACCTCTGACAGAGATCCCAATATTTCCCATGGCAATGCTTTCATCTTTTTTTCAGAAGGACAGAGCAATATTTGTTCAGGCATCATCCAGGGACAACATCCTGGACTGAGAAATGCTGGCTCAGTGATGACAGTCATATAAAGCTTGTTTAAATCCTTGGCCCTGTTTACAAATGTCTGACACGGCCTTTCATCTTATGACTTCTTACACAGTCACCATGTTACAGTTTTATTACCGAAGAAGAGGAGACTAGGGATATGCTTTGTCCTACCTGCAGCAGACTAATGACACAATCTCAGCCTAGGCAAAGCCTTTTGACTAGAGATCAAAGATGCAGGACTTCAGACTCTGAAATTATGCTATGAAAACAGCCCTTACTGGCATAACCCACTAAACAAATGCATGCGTTCAATTTAAAGGGAAAAAAATATGATTATCACCTTGGACGACAAGACCCATGACACAACTAGAACATATCTAAAGCGTCAAACTTTAGTTTTCCAGTGAAGCAGACATCAACATTTAAACAGTTAAAAGCATTTAATAAAATACAACTATAAATATAATTAAAAAAGGTAAGTATGGGGTTTGGGTTTGGGTTTGGGTTTATGTTTATGTTTATGGCGGCACAGTGGTGTAGTGGTTAGCACTTTACCCTAGCAGTAAAAGGGTCGCTGGTTCGAATCTCAACTATGACACTACCTGCCTGGAATTTGCATGTTCTCCCACTGCCTGTGGGGGTTTCCTCCCACACTCCAAACATGTGCTGGTAGGTTAATTGGTACACATAGTAAATTGGACTTACTATGTGTATGCAGAAATGTGATTTGAGACTTTAGATTGTAAGCTCCTTGCAAACAGGGACTGATGTAAAATATATATATGTAAAGCGCTGCGTAAATTGACAGCGCTATATAAGTACCCGAAAAAAAGTCAGTTAGCAGCTCTCTACTCTGCCCCCTTTTCGCTCATTGGAGCGCTAAGGGGTGGGGAGGCTGAGCCGGATGTCAGTTCAGGTGCCTGGTGTATCCCGACTCCGTGGTCGTGATGACACGGTGCCTAGACTGACATCTGTGACGTCAGCAGAGAGTGGACGTCAGACCACTGTCTGCTGAAAACAGGTTACAGGAGTGCACAACGATCTGCACTCCTGTGATCCATAGGAGATGTACAGCCAAACGAACTTTGGCTATACATCTCCTTTAAAGAGCCTAAGCAAATGCTTGTATAAAACAAAGGATCACAGGAGCCCTGCTAGTGAAATCTCATATTTCAGCTGAAGTAAATTTGGCCATACATGATTACTGTAATATTTTGTTTGAACATTCACAGAAAAATCCTTCATCAGGATGATTTTTTTTCCTTGCCATCACTGAGTCAACTAATTCCATTCAAAAGGCCATAAATTTCATACAGACCTGCTATTAGAATTGAATCCCAGACACATTAAACAGGTTTCATTACAGTATATATCATTATTCCCAAATGAAAACCACTCACAGTTAGATAAAATCTTTAGGTCCTGCTACTTTGAATTTTCTCAACACTACGGTCGAAAACAAATGTCAGTTTGAACCCACTAACAATTAGAAAATTAAATTATTTAATGAACTAAAATCTACTAGTATTTGGCTTAAAGTAGAACTATCCAACATTTTTTTTTGATAAAATAAGGGAGGGTTATAACCCCTGTAAGTTTTATTTTTGCCATCTGTGTCCCAATGGGGAGATTTCCATTATAGCCAAAACAGGAATTGTGAAGAAGTCCCTCAGAAATAAAGGAATCCCTTGTCGTCATAAGAACTAGTCTCCCCACATTGGAAGACATTCCTACTATTCCTGTTCTTGGGACAATCCAAAATTTGGGATTTTCTTTTACTTTCGCTTTCTGTAATAATGGTGAACATGACAAATAGAGAGGGTGAATCCCCCTAATGGGGGCACAGACAGCAATAAAAACCTGACAGGTATTCTAAGCCGTTTCCACTCTCCGCTAAAAAGACTGTAGCTGTACTTTAAAGGAGTTGTAAAGTCAGGAAGTTTTTTTTTTATCTTAATACATTCTATGCATTAAGATAAAAAGTCTTCTGTGTGTAGCAGCCGCCCCCCCCCCAGCACCCCTAATGCTCACCTGAGCCTCCTCTCTGTCTAGCGATGTCCACGAGTCCCTCAGCCTTCCTGGGACTCTCCCTCCTGATTGGCTGAGATACAGCCACGGTGCCATTATCTCCCATGGCTGTCAATCAAAGTCAGACAGCCAATTAGGAGAGAGAAGGGGCGGGGCCGAATGGCAGCACTGTGTCTGAATGGACACAGGGAGCTGCAGCTTGGCTCGGGCACTCAATAGGAGGGAGGGGCCAGGAGCAGGAATGAGGGGCCCTAGAAGAGGAGGATCCAGGCTGCTCTGTTCAAAACCAACTGCACAAGAAGTAAAACATGTTTGTTGCGTTTTTTTTTTTTTTTTTTTCTAAAAGCAAGACTTTACAATTACTTTAAGGTCTGGATCTGAAGTGTAGTAATTAGCACCATGCCTGTAGGTATTCACACATAAAAGTGCACTGTGCATACATATAGTGTGGTCACAAAAACAGATGTAGCTAAGGCTGGTGGTTGATTGCTCCTGCCTGCCAAGAAGTTTCCAGAAACAGAGGGTTAACCCTCAGAGTTATGAATATTTTCCTAACCCTAGCTAATCCCTGGGAGGCTGGTCCAGAAGGTGTGGCTGGGGAGAAAATACATGTTTGGGGGGGTCTGATCAGAGCTCTCTTTCCTGGGGCCCCATAGTTTGTTATGCAGTGGAGCTGTTACTGCTAGGCCTCAGAATGTGTTTGGCTGAGCCCCTTGGAGGAACTTGGATTTAAAGTGCCCTGCTGGAAAACATCACCTGTGGAAACTGGGCTGGAGAGGGAACCCCTTCACTGGAAAGTGTTGCAGGGAAGCTGCCTCTGGACATTGTGGATGGGACCTTTCACCTAGATCTCTAGGTGTGCCAGTACTTTGAGGGTCAGATATTCACAAATAGTGCAGCGCTAAGCTTAAAAAATGATCATAAATGCAATGACAGAAAAACATCATACAAATGACATTTAGAAATGACATATAAAAGTAGGTATAGAGTGTCTAAAAATCCCAAGGAAAAGTCCAAAATAAAACAAATCCAGGAAAGTAATTGTGATAACAGTCCTTCCTTCCTGTGACACCCAGGGAATGTGTAAGGTGGGGACACCACAGTGCACTAGTGTGGGAAGCAGCTTACCAAAAAGTTGTGGCTACTCAACGGAATGAGAAAGCCTCGCCAGATAAAGCATGTCACATAGATCTCAGGAATTCCAAGAAACCATAGGTAGCGCTGTAGAATAGTTAATTCCTCAAGGAAGCTCCATAGTGGTCAGATGGATACATGGAAGGAAATTGTACAAAAGACCATAGCGTAATCCCATAAATGACAATAATAATGTTTATTAAAGAGAACTACTTACATAGATGTAGCACATGTAAGCACATATAGAATGGTGGCTGGAGATTTAATCATGGCGCCCCGCAAGTAACTCATCAGCATAGACAATAGCCGGCTCAGAGAAGGGGCGTGTGGACGTTGCGTCTGGAGTCGCCAACGTTTTGTCATCAAAAGACGTCATCTGGGCGTGACCTAGGGTCAGAGGCCAGATGTTGCTTCAAGTGTGGCTTCTCATACAGAGTCCCAAACTAGCTGGATGGACTCTCTATGTCCAGCATTAGTTAAGGCTGCTACTGAGAATTTGTCCTCCTCAACCTGTCTGTTTTATGGAACATCCTGCACCCTAATCTCTCTACTCACCCATGTTTCAGTCCTACGGTAAATTTTCAAAAAGACACCCCTACACTAAGCCTAAATTTGTTGGTGTGCTCTGGAGTTGGTAGCCAGGCTGGCATCCTCTGAGCAGGTAATGGAGAATTGGGTTATTTCCAATTGGTGAATGCTACACATGCTCTGAAAGTTAGCATTAAAGGTTGAGAATAAAGGGCACAGCCCACTAGCCAGATATTTAGTTCAGGGCTTGCTTCGCCCATTTAAGAAAAATAAATATCCTTTTACACCAGGACTTCCCACAAACACTTCCCAACATCACTTCAAAGCACAAAAGCAAATCAGTATTCAAGCAGAAGTACAGCCTAATACCTTAAATTCTCCCCTGCAATCAATGTGAGCGGAGTTCAGCCTTATCTGTCAAAATGAAAAAATCCCAGTTTTTCTACCTTTGTTTTGCAGTATTCAGTGTAGCACTGCCCCCTGGAGGACTGCTTTATTGTTCACTTTTCCGATCCCCCTGGGTTACCTTTAGCAACTGCATGCAGAACTTAACACTTTACTTTTCCGGCTCAGTCAATGATCAGTCTAGGGGTTTTGGTTGTTTTTGTTGTTTTATTATAAATAGGGATGGGAGAAGGGAAGAGTGGGATACTCCGGAACTTGAACTATTCACAATTCCTAGGACTTCTATCTGAAGATGCAGCCAGGCTGCTAATTTCACCTTGCCACTAGATGAATTGTAGATACTAAGGGGTTAATTTACTAAAACCAAAGAATGCAAAATCTGGTGCAGCTGTGCATGGTAGCCAATCAGCTTTAAATTCAGCTTGTTCAATTAAGCTTTGACAAAAAAGTCCTGGAAGCTGATTGGTTTCTATGCAGAGCTGCACCAGATTTTGCACTCTTCAGGTTTAGTAAATCAACCCCTAAGTCTCTGAACAAAAGACTTGGTTGCGCACTATCTTCGGGGTACTTGTCTAGCACCCCCTTTCACCCCACCAGCTGACACCCGTCCCCTGACTACTCTACTCTGGGGTCACCCCCTTCCTGGGAGCCCAGGCATCTTTATTGTTTGTTTCTGCCTGAATGAATAAATGGATTTTACTAGACCACATCCTGCTCCCACTTCCTTACTAGGGCTTAAATTGCATTTCCCTGGGCCCCATTAGGTCAACAGAGGGGCAAAGGAGGTGGGAGCAAAGAATGTACTTTTTTTCATTTTCGGGGTGTAGACGGATAAGGTTGGAGCCACTGTTCCACTGAACCATGGCTGTAGGTGGGGTTGGGGGCCCCGTTAGGAAGGCTGTACGAGCCTCATGATTTCTGGTAACAGGTCCTCTTCATGGGGACATTGAGATTCTATTAGACCCCCCAAATCTCCCCCACCCTCCACTGCAGCTAATGAAGAAATGATTTTCTATGTGGGACTTTTAAGATTTATAAATAAAGAAGGTAATAGTAGACATGTTGTGTTGTCTGCTCTTACTCAGGACCTTTCAAATATTAAAATGGAGTTCAGGCTCATTTAGAAGGACAACACCATTACTATCAACAGTTTTCTTGGCATCACTTAAGAGTTGAAGCAGAGATACTTCTATTGCAATATGGGTCATGCAAAGGCAGCAGACTCAAAGCAATAGTTTTCTGGTTCTGACTTCCTGTGGTTACCATGCTTCAATGATAAGTCAGCAGGGGTGTAGAGGAGCGCATGGGGTTAGGGCTCTCTGATCATGAACAGCATAGGGTTAGTGATAAACCATAATAAGCATAGTCTGTAATAGTAAAAGGTGCAAGTGATGTTGGGACCGGCGCTACCACATAAATATTGTGTCTGTGCAATTCCATACACTGTATAATTCATATAAAACATATAAAAGTGCATATAGTGCTTAAACCAAAGTGCTGCGTGCTGTAAACCTTTTAAATATTCGCATGGGCTGTGCTCAGTGTACCATATAAACATATGTATACATATAAAGTGCTGAGTGCTATTGATAACCACGTGTGTGATTGCGTGCTAAACAAAGTTTGGCGCCAGTGGGTGTACCACCAATTGCACCGTTGCTTACCGCACTCTTAGGATGGTAGCTCAGCACTCCCTGGTCACTAGAACAGAAAACAAGCCTCCATTGCGTAGTATATCCTTGTTAGGGTAAAACAACGTAGCATCCACTCACATTTAGGGAGTTCACTATCAGCTTGAGGTGTTCGCCGGGTCGCTTCCGCGTTCCACCAGCTCAAACCACCGTTCCCGGAAGTGACGTACTGACGTACGCAAACCACGCCCTACGCGTTTCGTCATACGACGTCATCTGGAGCGTGCCATCTATCGCTACTCCCGGTCTTTTTATAGGCTGGGTCGGCGCCATCTTAGTGTACTGATTTGAGGCCGGACACGGCGGCCATCTTGGTGTACCCATACCGCAGCCTAAACAGCTTAATTCATCATGTGAACTCCCTATTTGTTACGTGTGCCGTATATATAAACATACATTTTATTTAAAACTTAGAATACGACTCCACATATTAAAACCCTGTAATATAATACTTTATGTTTTGTGCTATAATTGTGCGAACCAGTGATGTGTCTGATTTGATCGGGGTGAGCCGATAATCAGTGCTGCCGATAAAAATCATAAAATATGTGAATCAATAGTAAAAGTGATTCAGTGATGATGTTGACTTTTTTATATATTTAATATTTAATAGTGGGCCCAAGTGACTGTGCGATTAATAGACTATAAAAAATAAAAAATTATAAAAAGTGCCCATACATGTAACAATAATATCGGTGAGATAAAAATCGTACAAAAAATTTTTTTTAATTTATTACTAAAAATATAAAAACTTTATAAGAAGAAGTTCTCCATACAAGTCCATCCATAGATATAAGTCCATGTTGCTTGTGACTTTGTATTTTCTGGGTTAAAACCCATAATTTATGGGTAAAAATAATAATAATGCAGTTCCAGGCGAAAAAATATTAAAAGACTGAAAGATGATACCCAATAGGATGAAAACAGGATGACGTAGTAGATTGGTGAAACTGAAGGTGATAGGATACTTGCAGTTGGTTATTCCCATGTAGAAATCTTTCTTGAAATGAGGAATTCTCAGCGAGAAGTTAAAGATATAAATATTTTATATGGTAAAAAAGGTTCACTTCATAAAAAATCTTGGAAGATGATGAAGTTAGATGCGTTAAAACCTGCATTAAATGCATTAAAACCGCATCTAAAATTGCAAAATTACAAAAAATTCAAAAAATCCGACAATGAAACAGGAGTGTGTTGATACTAAAAATATTTCTAAAACATTCCAAAATTATTTCAAAAAATATATCAAAATTATTTGTATTAAGGAGATCTAAAAAGGTCAAAGGAGGCTCCTAAAAATTAAGGATCCCTTAAAAGCTTGTTAAAAACTCTCAAAAAGGCCTTTAAAACTGTACCCTAGAAAAAAGCTTCTTAAGGAAGGTGGGTCGGAGAGGTTTCCTTAAAAATCGGTGATGAAACAGTTTAAGTCAATATCGATGTTTAGGCCTTTAGGCTGAAGGGTCTGCATCAGATATATCAGCTTCGTTTCGTTTTTAGATACATCTATTCTCTTGTTACTTCCTCTCCAGTTATTCTTTATTTTGTCTATGGCATAAAAAACCATTCCCGTGGGGTTCTTTGAATGGTGAGTCTTGAAATGTCGTGACAAGCTGTGTTTATCAAACCCTTACGGATATTTTTAACATGTTCCCTTATGCGGACGAAAAGGGGTCTGGTGGTGCGGCCTACATATTGTAACCTACATGGACATTCCACCACGTAGGTTACATGCGTGCTTGTGCACGTTATGGTATCTTTGATCTCATAGACTTTTCCTGTACTTTGTGCCGTAAAAGATGTTGTTTTTCTTTTCTTTTCCCTTGATGTTCTACACGGTAAGCATTTTCCGCATCTAAAGAAACCTTTCAGACTGGTTGGAAGATGTATTTTCTTTGGAGGGTCAATGACATTGTGCACTAACCGATTTCTCAGGTTCGGTGCTTTTCTATAGATGAAAGTGGGTTTTGTGGGGAGGATATCTCTTAAAGTAGTGTCTGCTTTCAATATAGGCCAATGTTTCCTTATAATTTTCTCTAGGGCCTTATGTTGGGTGTTGTATCCTGTTAAAAAGGCAAACTCGGTGTTCTTATTTCCATTTGCTCTATTTGGCGTATCCTTTATCAGATTTTCCCTATCCATTTTTTCCACTATCTTCTTGATATTGATGAGTTCACTGCGTTTGTATCCTTTCTCGACAAACCTATCAATCAATATCTCAGCTTGCGTCTCAAAATCCGTTGGGTCACTGCAATTTCTCCTGATCCTCATCAGTTGCCCTTTGGGGATGTTGCCTAACCACTTGGGGTGGTGGCAGCTATTTTTAGGAATATACCCGTTCCTGTCGGTTTTCTTAAAAAATGTTTTGCTGGTGAGTCTGCCATCTTTTTTGGTTAGTTCTAAGTCCAGAAACGCAATATGTTCACGATGAAAATTTCCTGAAAAAGTGATCCCATATATATTAGTGTTGATTTCGTCAAAGAATTCTTGCAAGGAATCCTCGTTTCCCTTCCAAACGATAATGATATCGTCAATGTATCGACGGTAGTATTTCAGCTCATTCCTGGGTATACTGAACACCTGTTCCTCCTCCCACTTTTGCATGAAAACGTTTGCCACACTGGGGGCATACTTAGCCCCCATGGCTACGCCTTTCTTCTGTACAAAATAACTTCCCTTATACCAAAAATAATTGGATTCCATTGCTGTTTTTAATCCTTCTAATATGAATCCAATCTGTGCTTCCTTCATGTTCGTGTGGGTGTGAAGGGCCCAATCCACTGCCTGTAGGCCATCTTGTTGCTTGATGTTTGTATAGAGGGAGTTGACATCTATTGTCACCAAGATGTCACTCTCCTCTATTTCCAAATCTTTGATCTCGGCAAGCAATTGCTTGCTGTCCCTTAGGTAGGATTTACCCACTGGGACTAAAGGCTGCAGGAATTGGTCAAGGTATTCCCCTAACCTTGAATGTACAGAATTAATTCCGCTTACAATGGGGCGGCCTGGTGGCTTCTTATCATTTTTATGTATCTTTGGAATGTAGTAGATGACTGGGGTCTTTGGTTTCTCTAGGCAAATGTACTTGGCTTCCTTATTGTTTAAAATCCCCAGCTCGTTCCCCTTCTTCACGTATTCATGTAGAGTTTTCTCAAATGCTTGTTTTGGATTTCCCTTCAGCTTAATGTAGGTATCTTTTGTATTAAGAAGATTCTCCATTTCCTCCTCATAGTCCTTTTTGTTTAGAATCACCAGTCCTCCTCCTTTGTCCGCTGGCCTTATTACCACTCCTTTTCTTTTTTCCAGTTTTTTGATAGTATCCCATATGTTTTTTTCTTTTCTGTTCTGAATTTTTAATGCTCTAATATCTGCTTCCACCATCCGTTTAAAGACCTCCAGATTCTCATTGTGAGGATTTTTGGGGTTAAACGTGGAGCGATTTCTCAAAGTCGTGTGTTTATATTCACTGTGCGTGGATCTTTGTGTTTGCTTTTGTTTTAATGTGAAATGTTTTTTGATGTTTAACTTTCTAACATATTTATTGAGGTCTATGTAGGCCTCAAATTTGTCTAGATTCTTCCCTGGGGCATATTTGAGCCCCAGATCTAGTATTTTCAACTCCTCCTCATCAAATTGTATGTCACTTAGATTAAAAATACCTTTGCCTATTGATTTCTTCTCCTTTTTCTGTCGTTTCTTCCCTCCCCGGGTTCCTCGTGGTTTTCGTTTCTGTCTCTTTCTTGATACCGTATTGTATCCTCTCTGTTCCCACGGTGATCCCCTTGTGGTCGTTGTTCTGTCCAATGATCCCCTCGTGGTGGTGCCCGATGCCAATTCTGCTGCCAGTGTCCCCATGGTCTGCGTGGGCCTCCTCTTCCTCGTGGGGGTCTTCCTCTGTTGCCTTGTTGAAAAAAAACCCTCCTAGGTGGGGGTGGTGGCGGTCCTCGATTGTCGTATGAAGGTTCTGTGTAATGTTCTAATGGGGCATATCTGTTGTATGTCTCATACCCATAATTGTTAATGGGTGTTCTATTGCCATATCCATTATAGTTGTTGATCGGTGTTCTGTTTTGTGCATTCTGATAGCCATTCCTGGGTGTTCTAAACCCTTGGTTGTATGTATTAGGCCTGGGGGCACCCCTTGGTGGTCTGACCTCTACCTGTCCATGGGTGTTTGCCCTTGGTGTATCATTTTGGGTCCCGACCTCCATCCAGGTATCATCCTCATCTCGATCTTCCGAAGTCTCTCTTGAAGGGGTACTCACTGGGTCCACTTGTACTGTTTGTACCCCATAAACTTCATCTGCCTGCCATCTGTAAACTTCATTATTTTTATAGTCTAAAACATCTCTTTTGTATTTTTTCTGTTTTTTCCCTTGGATCATTTTGTCATATTTCTCTATTCCTTCCTGTAGTGTTTTCTCTTTATCCTTATATTCTCTTGTGTCTGCGAATGGTGCTAGTTGTTCCTTGAGTGCCACAATAACCCCTTCCACTTTTTTAAGCTTTAATTGCCTTCTTTTTATGATCATCAGGAGTAAATCCTTCTCACATTTATTAAAAAACGTGAACCAATCATCCATATAAAGTGGATCATTTATGTTGTCATTGGGCGCAAGGTCCCATCTTAGTCTCCTAGGGGTTATTTTTTCTTTTGTGTATTTTTCTAAGGTGGCTATATCCCACCAAACTCTCAGCTGTTTCTCCATATTGTGTCTCAGCTGTTTAAATGAGCTATCCATATCCTGTCTACTTATGACCACTTCTTGGTCAAAAATAGCTTCTAAATTAACAGTCCTCGAATTCATGTACTTGAAAATCTCCATTGCTGCCGGGGTATGTGATGGGGTTACCATGACAGATATGAAAAGGGTTTAAATACCAGCGCTATGGAGTTTTCAGTACTTTTTGGACTAAAAAAATGGTGGTGTAAGCTGCCCCCAACCTACCACTGAGGTAGTAGAATGGTAAAAGGTGCAAGTGATGTTGGGACCGGCGCTACCACATAAATATTGTGTCTGTGCAATTCCATACACTGTATAATTCATATAAAACATATAAAAGTGCATATAGTGCTTAAACCAAAGTGCTGCGTGCTGTAAACCTTTTAAATATTCGCATGGGCTGTGCTCAGTGTACCATATAAACATATGTATACATATAAAGTGCTGAGTGCTATTGATAACCACGTGTGTGATTGCGTGCTAAACAAAGTTTGGCGCCAGTGGGTGTACCACCAATTGCACCGTTGCTTACCGCACTCTTAGGATGGTAGCTCAGCACTCCCTGGTCACTAGAACAGAAAACAAGCCTCCATTGCGTAGACTAAGATGGGACCTTGCGCCCAATGACAACATAAATGATCCACTTTATATGGATGATTGGTTCACGTTTTTTAATAAATGTGAGAAGGATTTACTCCTGATGATCATAAAAAGAAGGCAATTAAAGCTTAAAAAAGTGGAAGGGGTTATTGTGGCACTCAAGGAACAACTAGCACCATTCGCAGACACAAGAGAATATAAGGATAAAGAGAAAACACTACAGGAAGGAATAGAGAAATATGACAAAATGATCCAAGGGAAAAAACAGAAAAAATACAAAAGAGATGTTTTAGACTATAAAAATAATGAAGTTTACAGATGGCAGGCAGATGAAGTTTATGGGGTACAAACAGTACAAGTGGACCCAGTGAGTACCCCTTCAAGAGAGACTTCGGAAGATCGAGATGAGGATGATACCTGGATGGAGGTCGGGACCCAAAATGATACACCAAGGGCAAACACCCATGGACAGGTAGAGGTCAGACCACCAAGGGGTGCCCCCAGGCCTAATACATACAACCAAGGGTTTAGAACACCCAGGAATGGCTATCAGAATGCACAAAACAGAACACCGATCAACAACTATAATGGATATGGCAATAGAACACCCATTAACAATTATGGGTATGAGACATACAACAGATATGCCTCATTAGAACATTACACAGAACCTTCATACGACAATCGAGGACCGCCACCACCCCCACCTAGGAGGGGTTTTTTTCAACAAGGCAACAGAGGAAGACCCCCACGAGGAAGAGGAGGCCCACGCAGACCATGGGGACACTGGCAGCAGAATTGGCATCGGGCACCACCACGAGGGGATCATTGGACAGAACAACGACCACAAGGGGATCACCGTGGGAACAGAGAGGATACAATACGGTATCAAGAAAGAGACAGAAACGAAAACCACGAGGAACCCGGGGAGGGAAGAAACGACAGAAAAAGGAGAAGAAATCAATAGGCAAAGGTATTTTTAATCTAAGTGACATACAATTTGATGAGGAGGAGTTGAAAATACTAGATCTGGGGCTCAAATATGCCCCAGGGAAGAATCTAGACAAATTTGAGGCCTACATAGACCTCAATAAATATGTTAGAAAGTTAAACATCAAAAAACATTTCACATTAAAACAAAAGCAAACACAAAGATCCACGCACAGTGAATATAAACACACGACTTTGAGAAATCGCTCCACGTTTAACCCCAAAAATCCTCACAATGAGAATCTGGAGGTCTTTAAACGGATGGTGGAAGCAGATATTAGAGCATTAAAAATTCAGAACAGAAAAGAAAAAAACATATGGGATACTATCAAAAAACTGGAAAAAAGAAAAGGAGTGGTAATAAGGCCAGCGGACAAAGGAGGAGGACTGGTGATTCTAAACAAAAAGGACTATGAGGAGGAAATGGAGAATCTTCTTAATACAAAAGATACCTACATTAAGCTGAAGGGAAATCCAAAACAAGCATTTGAGAAAACTCTACATGAATACGTGAAGAAGGGGAACGAGCTGGGGATTTTAAACAATAAGGAAGCCAAGTACATTTGCCTAGAGAAACCAAAGACCCCAGTCATCTACTACATTCCAAAGATACATAAAAATGATAAGAAGCCACCAGGCCGCCCCATTGTAAGCGGAATTAATTCTGTACATTCAAGGTTAGGGGAATACCTTGACCAATTCCTGCAGCCTTTAGTCCCAGTGGGTAAATCCTACCTAAGGGACAGCAAGCAATTGCTTGCCGAGATCAAAGATTTGGAAATAGAGGAGAGTGACATCTTGGTGACAATAGATGTCAACTCCCTCTATACAAACATCAAGCAACAAGATGGCCTACAGGCAGTGGATTGGGCCCTTCACACCCACACGAACATGAAGGAAGCACAGATTGGATTCATATTAGAAGGATTAAAAACAGCAATGGAATCCAATTATTTTTGGTATAAGGGAAGTTATTTTGTACAGAAGAAAGGCGTAGCCATGGGGGCTAAGTATGCCCCCAGTGTGGCAAACGTTTTCATGCAAAAGTGGGAGGAGGAACAGGTGTTCAGTATACCCAGGAATGAGCTGAAATACTACCGTCGATACATTGACGATATCATTATCGTTTGGAAGGGAAACGAGGATTCCTTGCAAGAATTCTTTGACGAAATCAACACTAATATATATGGGATCACTTTTTCAGGAAATTTTCATCGTGAGCATATTGCGTTTCTGGACTTAGAACTAACCAAAAAAGATGGCAGACTCACCAGCAAAACATTTTTTAAGAAAACCGACAGGAACGGGTATATTCCTAAAAATAGCTGCCACCACCCCAAGTGGTTAGGCAACATCCCCAAGGGGCAACTGATGAGGATCAGGAGAAATTGCAGTGACCCAACGGATTTTGAGACGCAAGCTGAGATATTGATTGATAGGTTTGTCGAGAAAGGATACAAACGCAGTGAACTCATCAATATCAAGAAGATAGTGGAAAAAATGGATAGGGAAAATCTGATAAAGGATACGCCAAATAGAGCAAATGGAAATAAGAACACCGAGTTTGCCTTTTTAACAGGATACAACACCCAACATAAGGCCCTAGAGAAAATTATAAGGAAACATTGGCCTATATTGAAAGCAGACACTACTTAAAGAGATATCCTCCCCACAAAACCCACTTTCATCTATAGAAAAGCACCGAACCTGAGAAATCGGTTAGTGCACAATGTCATTGACCCTCCAAAGAAAATACATCTTCCAACCAGTCTGAAAGGTTTCTTTAGATGCGGAAAATGCTTACCGTGCAGAACATCAAGGGAAAAGAAAAGAAAAACAACATCTTTTACGGCACAAAGTACAGGAAAAGTCTATGAGATCAAAGATACCATAACGTGCACAAGCACGCATGTAACCTACGTGGTGGAATGTCCATGTAGGTTACAATATGTAGGCCGCACCACCAGACCCCTTTTCGTCCGCATAAGGGAACATGTTAAAAATATCCGTAAGGGGTTTGATAAACACAGCTTGTCACGACATTTCAAGACTCACCATTCAAAGAACCCCACGGGAATGGTTTTTTATGCCATAGACAAAATAAAGAATAACTGGAGAGGAAGTAACAAGAGAATAGATGTATCTAAAAACGAAACGAAGTGGATATATCTGATGCAGACCCTTCAGCCTAAAGGCCTAAACATCGATATTGACTTAAACTGTTTCATCACCGATTTTTAAGGAAACCTCTCCGACCCACCTTCCTTAAGAAGCTTTTTTCTAGGGTACAGTTTTAAAGGCCTTTTTGAGAGTTTTTAACAAGCTTTTAAGGGATCCTTAATTTTTAGGAGCCTCCTTTGACCTTTTTAGATCTCCTTAATACAAATAATTTTGATATATTTTTTGAAATAATTTTGGAATGTTTTAGAAATATTTTTAGTATCAACACACTCCTGTTTCATTGTCGGATTTTTTGAATTTTTTGTAATTTTGCAATTTTAGATGCGGTTTTAATGCATTTAATGCAGGTTTTAACGCATCTAACTTCATCATCTTCCAAGATTTTTTATGAAGTGAACCTTTTTTACCATATAAAATATTTATATCTTTAACTTCTCGCTGAGAATTCCTCATTTCAAGAAAGATTTCTACATGGGAATAACCAACTGCAAGTATCCTATCACCTTCAGTTTCACCAATCTACTACGTCATCCTGTTTTCATCCTATTGGGTATCATCTTTCAGTCTTTTAATATTTTTTCGCCTGGAACTGCATTATTATTATTTTTACCCATAAATTATGGGTTTTAACCCAGAAAATACAAAGTCACAAGCAACATGGACTTATATCTATGGATGGACTTGTATGGAGAACTTCTTCTTATAAAGTTTTTATATTTTTAGTAATAAATTAAAAAAAATTTTTTGTACGATTTTTATCTCACCGATATTATTGTTACATGTATGGGCACTTTTTATAATTTTTTATTTTTATAGTCTATTAATCGCACAGTCACTTGGGCCCACTATTAAATATTAAATATATAAAAAAGTCAACATCATCACTGAATCACTTTTACTATTGATTCACATATTTTATGATTTTAATCGGCAGCACTGATTATCGGCTCACCCCGATCAAATCAGACACATCACTGGTTCGCACAATTATAGCACAAAACATAAAGTATTATATTACAGGGTTTTAATATGTGGAGTCGTATTCTAAGTTTTAAATAAAATGTATGTTTATATATACGGCACACGTAACAAATAGGGAGTTCACATGATGAATTAAGCTGTTTAGGCTGCGGTATGGGTACACCAAGATGGCTGCCGTGTCCGGCCTCAAATCAGTACACTAAGATGGCGCCGACCCAGCCTATAAAAAGACCGGGAGTAGCGATAGATGGCACGCTCCAGATGACGTCGTATGACGAAACGCGTAGGGCGTGGTTTGCGTACGTCAGTACGTCACTTCCGGGAACGGTGGTTTGAGCTGGTGGAACGCGGAAGCGACCCGGCGAACACCTCAAGCTGATAGTGAACTCCCTAAATGTGAGTGGATGCTACGTTGTTTTACCCTAACAAGGATATACTACGCAATGGAGGCTTGTTTTCTGTTCTAGTGACCAGGGAGTGCTGAGCTACCATCCTAAGAGTGCGGTAAGCAACGGTGCAATTGGTGGTACACCCACTGGCGCCAAACTTTGTTTAGCACGCAATCACACACGTGGTTATCAATAGCACTCAGCACTTTATATGTATACATATGTTTATATGGTACACTGAGCACAGCCCATGCGAATATTTAAAAGGTTTACAGCACGCAGCACTTTGGTTTAAGCACTATATGCACTTTTATATGTTTTATATGAATTATACAGTGTATGGAATTGCACAGACACAATATTTATGTGGTAGCGCCGGTCCCAACATCACTTGCACCTTTTACCATTCTACTACCTCAGTGGTAGGTTGGGGGCAGCTTACACCACCATTTTTTTAGTCCAAAAAGTACTGAAAACTCCATAGCGCTGGTATTTAAACCCTTTTCATAGTCTGTAATACTCCACTGAAGATGTTAAAACCAGTACTTTAATGAGACTAAGAGAAGGAGCGGGGGAATTCATTAAAAAGGTCCAGAAAAACATTATTATCATTGTCTCTTGCCCATTACAATAGCAAGTGTATAAAGGTATATACGGTAAGAAAAAAAAAAAAAAAATACTTGTGGGGGAGAGAAAAGAAGAATGATTAGATGAAGTTATGCAATTCTATTTCCTCATTCAACCCATTAGGAGAGAGCGTGTTGAGCTTAGAGATCCAGAATAAAGCAAACCTTTCATTATCTGTTAGGGTCTTTCCAGAAATAGATTCAATAGCCATAACTACCAAACCCTTGTAATCCTTATTGCGATGTTATAGGAAGTGCTTAGGCACACTATGTTTATCACTTCCCTTTTTGATCAACTTTCTGTGTTTCACGCCGGACTGGACATGGCTTTCCCTACCAGGCACACAGCCTCTTTACCAAGTTGTCTTTTGGCTGGCTATCATGCGTGGCCCAGGAGGCTTCCATTTTCAACACCTCCCTGTTATCTGACCGCTGCGGGAACTACAAGCAAGTACACCGGCTGTGCCTGATATCCACTGAGATCTGCTGGTTGTATGCTGGGTTTAACCCCCTGCCTTACCCCTTCCTTCTTTTAGTCTCATTAAAGTACTGGTTTTAACATCTTACAGTTGAGTATTACAGACTGTGCTTAATATGGTTTATCACTAACCCTATGATGTTCATGATCAGAGAGCCCTAACCCCAAGCGCTCCTCTACACCCCTGCTGACTTATTGTTCCATTCTCCATCCCAGGAGTATTTCAGGAGCAGCTGGGGTTCTGTTACAGGCTCCAATCCTATTCACGTTGGGCACTGAGTTTTCTTGTGTCTTTGCCCCATTTTAATGGTCTGTGATGAGTCTGTCTGCAGTCTACAGTGAGTAGCTTGTGGTAAAACCAGCATGCTGATAATTTTCTGTACTATGATGCTCAGGTAATCTGCTTTAAAGTTGAATTTCAGTCAGAGCAATTTTTTTTAGCATGGGGAAAGTTTAGAACCTGTACATTTTTCGATGCTTATGTGTTCCAGGCAGAGAGATTATTTTGCCTCCTGTGTCGTCAATCGCCTTAAAGATGAAGTATAGCCAAAGCTTTTTTGGCTATACTTCTCCTTTGGATCACAGTAGTGCAGTTTTTTTTCTGACCTGTTTTCAGCTGCAAAGGGTCTAAAGCCCGCTGTCGGCTGATGTCACTCAACTGGTCCAGGCTCAGGAA
The DNA here is from genome assembly GCF_965119305.1 of Pelophylax lessonae. NCBI lineage: Eukaryota > Metazoa > Chordata > Amphibia > Anura > Ranidae > Pelophylax > Pelophylax lessonae. The sequence goes on from NC_138770.1 coordinate 137,085,397, forward strand.
AGATCCCTACTTTACAGTCAGGATCCACCCAGATGAATTTCTTTTTTTTTTTTTTTTTTACAATCAGCTGGTCAAAAAAAAATGACCTATAGCCTTAGATGCTCATTATCTACCTGAATCACATCATGATTACCCAACAATTGCAATCAATGCTTTAAATCAGGAGCATCAGATCAAATGTTGAACCTGTCACTGGATATAGTACTATGGTACCTTAAAATGTCAGTGGTGACATTGAGCACTCTTGAGATGACTCAGTTTGCTGGGAAATCTTTGCATGCACTATATTTTACTATAATTAATGTAGTTAACCATGTGCAGTAGATAGGAGCTCTTTATATTCCTGAGCTTTATGTATGTATAAAGAAAACCCAACTGCAATTTTGCTCATGATATCCATGGAAACACAGCAATAAAAATAATAAATCTGGATAAGAGGAGACTTTGATGGCTTCTTAACACTTATAAATTATTACATTGTTAAATTATATAGCAATTAACTTTCAGACCAGGATGTCATTTGCAACGCTCATTTGGCAGTATATATAGCGGATTAATGGTCCAATACTGTATAATGCAAAGGCAACTCATCACTAGGAATATCTGGTAAACATACTGAAATAGAAAGAACCCAGGCTCAGGTACGTGCTGACTATATGCTTCTAATCCTGATATGAAGAGCCTGTTCTGTAAATGCTTTTTATTTATTAAAGGGTATACATTGGTATTTTAGTGTTTAGAGGATGTCCCCTAGTTTTTGTTCTGACTGAGGTAACTACAGGTGTCTGATTGGTTGCTTTAAGCTACTGCCCTTTGCACATCCTTCTTCTTACTGAAAAACAAATAAATAAATACATATATATATATATATATATATATATATATATATACAGTATCTCGCAAAAGTGAGTACACCCCTTACATTTTTGTAAATATTTTATAATATCTTTTCATGTGACAACACTAAAGAAATGACACTTTGCTACAGTGTAAAGTAGTGAGTGTACAGCTTGTAAATTTCCTGATCCCTCAAAATAACTCAACACACAGCCAATAATGTCCAAACTGCTGGCAACAAAAGTGAATACACCCCTTAGTAAAAATGTCCAAATTGGGCCCAAAGTGTCAATATTTTGTGTAGCCACCATTGTTTTCCAGCACTGCTTTAACCCTCTTGGGCATGGAGTTCACCAGAGCTTCACAGGTTGCCACTAGGGTCCTCTTCCACTCCTCCGTGACTACATCACAGAGCTGGTGGATGTTAGAGACCTTGTGCTCCTCCACCTTTCATTTGAAGATGCCCCACAGATGCGCAATAGGGTTTAGGTCTGGAGCAGTGGCGGCCGGTGTATAGGGGGGCACAGGGGCGCCGCCCCCCCCCCCCCCAATCTGTTGCAAGAAAAAAAAATACAATTTTTAGCCCACTAGGGGCGCCGGATCTACTGGTGGCTATGGGGGGGGGGTTTCCACCCCACATGCGCCACGCAGAGGCGCCGATTGGCGGCCTTCTGGGGATCATTGGGGCGCAGAGCAATGCGCCCTGACACTCCCCACTCAAGTGCTGTCCTGGCTGGCTGTGATTGGTCCAGACTCCAGCCTGGACCAATCACAGTCAATCATACAGGACATCCCGGGTGACTGACGTTGCGTGGGGGCGGTGCGGTCACCTTCCCGCCGTCAGATGGTCAGAGCGGGCCGGCGCGCATCGGAGGAAGAAGAGAAGAGGATGTCTCGTCTCCACTCTCCAGAGAGTCCCGACTGGCCGACTCCCGAGTCCCGTCGCAGCGCCGCAGAGAGCAGCAGCATGCCAGGCAGCAGTGACAGTCACTCAGGTAAGTGCCTCATCTGACTTCAGTGTGATGCCTCTCTCTCTGTCCTGTCTATGTGCGGGTCCGGGACTGCGGACTTGTGTCCGTCCGGCGGCGGGGGGAACTTTTTGCAGACAATGCAGAGTGAGTGGAAACACACAGGCAGCGGCAGTGCAGTGTCTCGGGGGAGGTCTGGGGTCATGATCTTTGTCAGCAGGGAGCCGGAGGAGGAAGCGGCCATCAGGCAGGACTGACACAGAGCAGGTCTGTGCTATGCAAACTTGCAAAACACACAGAGTGACAGGAGGATAACAGGGGTGGGGGACATGGGCAAGATCTGCAGGACTTCCATGCACCAACCCCCTCCCCCCACTCTATCAGCTGTCATAGAGAGAGAGAGATCCTTTCCTCCATCCACAGGTATGCCATCCTGGATATCCCACTACAAGGCAGGTCTTCTCTTCTACAGCCAGGGTCCATACAGGAGAGAACACACACACACTGTACATTCACATGATACATACACTCATACAGCACACACACATACTGTACATTCACACACTGTACACACACACGCTGTACATTCACACACTGTACATCCACACACTGTACACACACAAACAGCACACAGACTGTACATTCAGACAATACATACATCACACAGCACACACACTGTACATTCACACAATACATACATCACACAGCACACATACTGTACATTCACACAATACATACATCACACAGCACACACACTGTACATTCACACAATACATACATCACACAGCACACACACACTGTAGACTCACACACTGTACATCCACACACTGTACACACACAAACAGCAGACACACTGTACATTCACACAATACATACATCACACAGCACACACACTGTACATTCACACAATACATACATCACACAGCACACACACACTGTACATTGACACACTGTACATTGACACACTGTGGAATAGATGGCTTTGCTAGTTGTATGGGAGAAACACATCCTGGAGGAGTGAGCATCTGCGAGCCAGAGCTCAGAATTGCAGAGGTCTTTGGTGTGGGCTCATCTGTTGTGTGTACAAGTGAGTACATGTTAGTGAATAACTTTATGTTCACCATTGTAATCTTCATCATACATAAAAATGTTTACTACAGTATAAGCATATTGTAACTTCTGGTTATAATTGAGTTATTTGTATGATATCTCTGCATGTGGAAATTAAACGACTATCAGCCCAGGCCGCTGTGTGCCTTAACCATTTACTATTCTGTGCCATGCCTGTACCATCACCTGTGCCATGCCTATACCATCATCTGTGCCATACCTGTGCCATGCCTGTACCATCACCTGTGCCATGCCCTTACCATGACCTGTGCCATGCCTATACCATCTCCTGTACCATGACCTGTGCCATGCCTATACCATCACCTGTGCCATGCCTATACCACCATCTGTGCCATGCCTGTACCATAACCTGTGCCATGCCCTTACCATGACCTGTGCCATGCCTTTACCATCTCCTGTACCATGCCTATACCATCATCTGTGCCATGCCTGTACCATGACCTGTGCCATGACCTATGCCATGCCTATACCATCACCTGTGCCATGCCTATACCATCATCTGTGCCATGCCTTTACCATGACCTCAAAGTCACGCAATTTTTAACCGCGTTTTTTACCGCAAAGCAATACCTATTACATTTTTCTTTTTGCGCCCCCCCCCCCCCAAATTTTTGAGCACCAACCGCCACTGGTCTGGAGACATGCTTGGCCAATCCATCACCTTTACCCTCAGCCCTCTTTAGCAAGACAGTGGTCGTCTTGGAGGTGTGTTTGGGGTCGTTATCATGTTGGAATACTGCCCTGAGGCCCAGTCTCTGAAGGGAGGGGATCATGCTCTGCTTCAGTATGTCACCGTACATGTTGGCATTCATGGTTCCCTCAATGAACTGTAGCTCCCCAGTGCCAGCAGCAATCATGCAGCCCCAGACCATGACACTCCCACCACCATGTTTGACTGTTGGCAAGACATACATGTCTTTGTACTCCTCACCTGGTTGCTGACACACACGCCTGACACCATCAGAACCAAATAAGTTTATCTTGGTCTCATCAGACCACAGGACACAGTTCCAGTAATCCATGTCCTTAGTCTGCTTGTCTTCAGCAAACTGTTTGCGGGCTTTCTTGTAGATCATGTTTAGAAGAGGCGTCCCTCTGGGACAACAGCCATGCAGACCACTTTGATGCAGTGTGCAGTGTATGGTCTAAACATTGACAGGCTGACCTTCCCACCCCTTCAACCTCTGCAGCAATGTTGGCAGCACTCATACGCCTATTTCCCAAAGACAATCTCTGGATATGATGCTGAGCACGTGCACTTAACTTTTTTGGTCGACCATGGTGAGGACTGTTCTGAGTGGAACCTGTCCTGTTAAACTGCTGTATGGTCTTGGCCACCGTGCAACAGCTCGGTTTCAGGGTCTTGGCACTCTTCTTATAGCCTAGGCCATCTTTGTCTACAGCAAAAATTCTTTTTTTTAGATCTTCAGAGAGTTCTTTGCCATGAGGTGCCATGTTGAACTTCCAGTGAACAGTATGAGAGAGTGAGAGCAATAACACCAAATTTAACACACCTACTCCCCATTCACACCTGAGACCTTGTAATACTAACGAGTCACATGAGGCCGGGGAGGGAAAATGGCTAATTGGGCCCAATTTGGACATTTTCACTTAGGGGTGCACTCACTTTTGTTTCCAGCGTTTAAGACATTAATGGCTATGTATTGAGTTATTTTGAGGGGACAGCAAATTTACACTTTTATACAAGCTGTACACTCACTGCTTTATATTGTAGCAAAGAGTAATTTCTACAGTGTTGTCACATGAAAAGATATAATAAAATATTTACAAAAATGTGAGGGGTGTACTCACTTTTGTGAGATACTGTGTATGTATATATACATATATATATATATATACTGTATATATACTGCTGAAAACATTTGAAGGAACAATTTTAAATCAGAGTATAGCATCAGGTCAACTAAACTGCTGGGATATTGATCTGCTCGGTTACAGTAAGTAGCAGAGGGGGTTATTCATCAGTTTCAGCTGTTTTGGGGTTAATGAAATTAACAACAGCTGCACTAGATGGGCAACAATGAGACAACCTTCAAAACAGGAATGGTTTTACAGGTGGAGGCCACTGATATTTTTTTTTCCCTGCTCATCTTTTCTGACTTTTTTTCACTAGTTTTGCATTTGGTTAGGGTCAGTGCCTTTACTGGTAGCATGAGGCGATACCTGGACCCTATAGAGGTTGCACAGGTAGTCCAACTCCTCCAGGATGGCACATCAATATGTGCCATTGCCAAAAGGTTTGCTGTGTCTCCCAGCACAGTCTCAAGAGCATGGAGGAGATTCCAGGAGACAGGCAGTTACTCTAGAAGTATATAGAAGAAAATGTAGCGCTAATAGTTCATTAATAAGAGTCCGCGATTTCCATGGAGCACCTAAGGTGTGCATTGGAGATAGCTTGCAGGTGAGATAATGATCCTCCAACAAACACCATGGCAAACTAAGCCTCTTACCCTTGGGAGTGACAAAGCAGAGAAGAAGGCACTTTTAAGTGCAGTAATAAAACACTTTAACCTCCCTGGCGGTCTGATTATGTCAGAATTTCTGTGCTAAAAGCGGTACATTGTTTTGCATGGAAATCTGTTGTTTTATATTTTAAAACTCACCTTCCCCTGCGATCCCCCATCGTCCTCCCCCGCCGTCCTCCCCCTGCCAACCTCCAGCCATCCTCTCGCTGTTCTCCCAGCCGATGCCGGCACCTGTCTTCCGGTTCCATTCCCCACGAGTGTTGCGACGCAGAGGGGTGAAACCGGTGGCAATTTCAAAAGTGTAAATGCACTAAATGACATGATACAAAGTTGTGATCCGGATTACACTGTATCATGCCATTTCACCACAGGATTTCACCTGGTGGCTTTTCCAGTGCCCTGCCTGTGCTTTTCCAGTTCTTTGTGCCTGGAAAATAGAGAACGACCATGGCATCCAAAAAGGGTTCATTTTGCGCAAAAGCACTTTTAGACGAACTGGAAAACAGCGACAGCGAAACAGAGTTACTTGAAGAACTGAGCGATAGTGATTTGTGGGAAAATTCGTCATCAGGTATGGAAAGTGGCGACAGCGACGATTCTGATGTCTCTTTCTGACACATAGCTCCGTTGGAAATTCTGAAGAATCATTTGCCAGAAAGAGACATCAGAATCGTCGCTGTCTTCACTTTCCGTACCTGATGACAAATTTTCCCACTAATTGCTATCGCTCGGTTCTTCAAGTAACTCAGTTTCGGTGTCGCTGTTTTCCAGTTCGTCTAAAAGCACTTTTGCGCAAAAAAAAAAACGCTTTTTGGACGCCATGGTCGTTCTCTATTTTCCAGGCGCAAAGCACTGGAAAAGTACAGGCAGGGCACTGGAAAAGCCACCAGGTGCAATCCTGTGGTAAAATGGCATGATACAGTGTAATCTGTTAGGATCAAAGCTTTGTATCATGTCATTAGTGTATTTACATTTTTGAATTTGCCGCCGGCTCCATCCCCTGCGTCGCAACGCTTGCAGCGAAGGGAACCGGAAGGCAAGTGCCGACACCTGCAGAGCACACAGCGGGGAGAGAGTGTGAGGATGGCGGGGAGGACGGCGGGGGATCGCAGGGAAGAGGAATGTGCTTCTGGGGTAATCCTGAGTGTGGCTCGGGGTTACCGCTTTTGGAACTGAAAGTTAACCCCGAGCCACACTCGGGAATACCGCCAGGGAGGTTAATGATAAGGAAGGGTAAAAAACAATTACAAGATGGAAGTAAAAAACAGGCATATCAATGAATCCATACTGTCCAGAGGGATGCCTCCTTGGTGTAAAGACAGCTGTAGGTGGAAGTTCCAGCCAACCAGCTGTGGGAAACCCTGTGTCTCTGATCAAAGATAGAGAGCTGTGATGTCAGGACCATCTCTTCTGGTTGCCTGGATTCCATGCTGGTTGTTTTAGCTATAGAGTATGCTTCCCTCTTCTGAAGTGCTGCTGTGGTGAATTAAGCACATTTCAAGAGCCAGTCATATACTGTTTGTCAAAGTCTCCTTGTCATCAAGAGCGCCCTATTCTCCACACTCCTTACCCTTGGGAGTGGACCACTAGATCATAGGTGGTCTAAAGTGCTCAAACACACATTACATGACATCGCTACACACATGGACTGTGGCCATTTTGTAAATTAGAAACCACCAGAGAGTTTTTTGTGTGTTTGAGCGTTTTAGACCACCTATGATCTAGTGGTCCACTTCCAAGGGTAAGAGGCCTAGTTTGCGGTGGTGTTTGGTAGATGATCATTATCTCACCTGCAATTTACCTCCATTGCACACCTTAGGTGCTCCTTGGGAATTGTGGACTCCTAATAATGGACTTCTATAAGCACTGCATTTTCTTCTCTAAACATTTGTAATTGTTACCCACAATATATGCTATCTGCTGTTCTTTGTTACTAAAACCTAAGTGATCTTTTTATTTTTAGTTACTCTAGAAGAGCTGGACAGGGCCATAGAAGATCTTTAACCTGTCAACAGGACCGTTATCTGCTCCTTTGTGCAAGGAGGAGCACTGCCAGAGCCCTACAAAAGGACCTCCAGCAGGCCACTGCTGTGAAGGTCTCTAACCAAACAATCAGAAACAGACTCTAGTGGGCCCTGTGCTCACTGCCCGGCACCATTGAGCTCGATTGGCATTTGCCATTGAACACCACAATTGGCAGGTCTGCCACTGGCGCCCTGTGCTTTTCACAGATGAGTGCAGGTTCACCCTGAGCACATGTGACAGACGTAAAAGAGTCTGGAGAAGCCGTGGAGAATGTTATGCTGCCTGTAACATCATTCAGCATGACCAGTTTGGTGGTGGGTCAGTGATGGTCTGGGGAGGCATATCCATTGAGGGATGCACAGACCTCTACAGGCTAGACAATGGCACCCTGATTACCAATATCGTGATTTAATCCTTGGACCGATTGTCAGACCCTACGCTGGCTGGTGCAGTGGGTACTGAGTTCCTCCTGGTGCACGACAATGCCCGGCCTCATCTGGTGAGAGTATGCAGCCAGTTCCTGGAGGATGAAGGAATTTTTACTATTGAATGGCCCCCACACTTGCCTGACCTAAATCCAATAGAACACCTCTGTGACATTATGTTTCAGGCCGTCCGACGCCGCCAGGTTTCACCTTAGTCTGTGCAGGAGCTCAGTGATGCCCTGGCCAAGATCTGGGAGGAAATACCCTAGGACACCATCTGTCGTCTCATTAGGAGAATGCCCCGACATTGTCAGGCATGCATACAAGCACGTGGGGGTCATACAAACTACTGAGTACCATGTTAAGTTGCTGCAATGAAATTTCAGCAAAATGGACTAGTCTGCTGCATCATTTTTTCACTTTGATTTGTGTGTCTTTGAATTTAGCCCTCTGTAGGGTGATAATTTTAATTTCCATCAAACAATGTTGCATCCTTTCTTTCCTAACACATTACCCAGTCCATATCTGTATGAATATCCAGCATGATATTTTCCCCATTGAAATCTAATGTGTTTTCAAATTGTCCCTTTAATTTTTTCGAGCAGTGTACACACAGTATATAGCACTGACATCCAAAGGAGCTTCTCAGTTTTTGGGTTCTTCTGCACTTCCCAGGGGTTTCCTGCCCTTACCTGGACCTATTAACTCAGCAATACACCAGAAATGATAAATGGGCTTCATTTAAGCTCTGTCTAACCACAGGCTGGTAGAGTAACAACATTGGTAGGGCTCCTAACTTGTGTTGGAACACTCTCCCTCAAAAAGAGGGCATTTGTAATCCACAAGCAAGAGATGCAATTTCCTTGTGCAGAACTTTTCTGGCAGGAGCAAAGATTCAGTGACAGCAAACCAGCTCATAGCATAAAGGAATCGGTAATGTCTCTAACCTCATTGATTTTGCATAGATTTTTTCCTGACAATGCCCAATCTCCTGATGGCCACTCCTGTAGGCTGGATAGAGATGGATAGAGATAGGCCGCAGTGCCACTGGCTGTATTATGGAGGATAAGAGGTGTAGACTGCATAGTCTATGGTGGTCTTTGTGTGGCTTTTCTGGCTGTATTATGGCGGATAAGAGGTGTAGACTGCATAGTCTATGGTGGTCTTTGTGTGGCTTTTATGTCTCTAGGAGGTCAGATGAGGGCAAGTCTGTAATGCCTTGGTCCTCCCCTCTATATCCTGCACCTTCTACCAATTTGTAGGCGTATGCAGTCTATTTTCTCCACTGCAGGTTGCGCTCATCCGCAGCGGTAATGCAGGTGGAGAAGGAGGTCAAGAAGAACTTAGTTCCTCAATGGTTTCCGATTGGATGCTGGCACTCCGTGACTTTGGCAGCCACCTTGGGTCAGGCAGAGTTTATTTCAGACAATGGCTCTTGGATTTGGTGTGCACTTTACGAGTGGCTAGAGTAGGGACAGTGCTTAGCATCAGGGAGAGGTTCCAGATGACTAGGGAAAGTGCAGGGACATGCCATCCTACCTGGAAGCCTCCCCACTTGGGTACGGACCAGCCAGGCTGCAGTTTGTCCCTCGAGACTGGTGCTGTCGTCGGCACACCTGAGACCTTCTGCTACTGCTCACCGCTGTTATATCTTGTGAGTGTTCTCGGTCAGTTTCCTTCCCACCGGGCTTGCTGTGTATTGCCGAACTTCAATTTCAAAACAGTTCTGTTCTCTGTGTAGCAGAATTTCCAGGCATTGTGCCAGATGTGGGTCTGCCAGGGTTACCTCTAGTAACAACAGCACATTTAAGCATGTTCTCCAAGTGTGAGCACTGAGACAAGAAACAGTCCAGCATCTTTGGGTTTTGTATTTATTTTAGGAACTTGGATGGGAGAAGGGAATGAGTGGGATAATCCTCTGGCTCGACTATACACTCTAATGGGACAACTGAGAAAAAATGCCTCTTGACACTGACTTGACATTGGCTGAATGCCGGTCAAGGCCGGTTGGCGCTTGTTAAAGCTAACTTGCTGTCCTGTTAACTCTGTACTGACTTTGACACTTCCTGGTGAAACAAAGTCCTTTGCACTGCTCCCTTTAGCCCTCCTGGCTAAGGGAGGTACTTGAAATACTGCTGCAGCTCTTAACACTTCAGGGCCCGCACCGGCACCCTCTTTACTCTTATACTTCTCTTCAGGGCTTAGACTCAGGCACCACCTTTTCTAAGCTTCCTCTTGGTTAGCAGGCTTCTGGATCCCTCTGACCTTCCTGGAGTGGTCTCCTATCCTAGCAGACCCCGGGACAGTTTACAGTACTCACTACTCTGCTTTCCTGGAAACTCCGGCCCCAACAGCTCTGCACGGTCCTCAGCACACTGCATCCCTCTCTGCAGCTCAGCTCAACCTTCTGTCCTCTAGGCCGACCACCCAGGACATCTTCCCTCACACTGACAGGAGGAGAGACAGCCGTCACCCCCCTCCTGGGACTCTGCTTCCCACCAAAAACCCACTGTCATGTGCTCCCCTCAGACTTATATCCGTCCCAGGATGCATTGGGACATATTCTGCCCTCTCTGGGATATACAAGCCCTGGTGTGCCATTGGTCAGGTTTCCTCCACTGCCCAATGAGAGCCCTCATTGAGTACAGTGGGGACACTCCCCAAGCTTAACAGGCACACCTGACAGCACATGATAGCCTAACTGGACAATCAAGGCCCCCCTGATAAGCAGTCAGGGTCACCCATATACAGTACTTTTCCTAGCACCCACTAGGAGGGTGCTACATCTGCATCTGGTATTTTTTGCTACCGCACCACACTGCACCTACCCACAAACTTGAGTCCTGGGGTTCTACCTGATGTTTAGTGAGTCAATCTGGATTACTGATGGCACTCTTTAGCAGGCAGGCTCTGGGAGTGTCCTTGGTTATGGGTCTCAGCTCCCCACACCCTCAGAAGTTTTATTGCATTCCCCATACTGTTACACTGTTCCTGCAGGCTCTGGCCAGGTCTCTATTCCCAAGACAGCTGTACAGCCACTCTGTCCCCTTTCCCCTGTGCTCTCCTTGCTCTCTGCCACCAGGCTCCTTCCTCTCTCTCTCTCTCTCTCTGTGGGTGTGGTGGACGGGCCTATTCTGGCTGTTTTAGTGGTCAGTGAAGAATCCTCCTTACTCACAATTGCGACGTAGTGTGAGAAGGAGGATTCCTGTGTAGCAGGTTTTCCAGGCATTGGGCCCGATGTGGGTCTGCCATTGTTACCTGTTACCTCTCCAGCCCATGTGAGCTGCGACCCTGGGTGTGAGAACTGAGACATGGACAACTCTGGCATCTGGGTTTTGTGGTTTTATTGTAGATAAAGGGGATGGGAGAAGGGAATGAGTGGTATACTCCTTTAGGCTTAACTAAATACAATTGGGGACTTTATACAGAAAGTGTCTGTTAATGCTGCCTTGACGCCAGCTGACGCTAGCCAGTAGCCAGCGCTCACTGACGCTTAGAACATACTGTATCTTGACTGAAGTGCTGAATCCTTGACTCTAGGTCCAGAAGACTCAGGACTGTGAAGCATAGAACTACTGACACTGCTGCACTGAAAAGTCACTGACCACCCTCTCCAGCCTGGCACTGTCTTGAGGTACTTTACTGTGAATTACTGTACAGCTACAACTCTCAACTGGCACTCTGCACAATTCAGGGCCCGAACTGCAGGCACCCCCTTTACACTTTTAGCTCTTCAGGGTCCACTGACTATGTACCCCCTTTGCTACTTCAGGATCCTAAACCTAGGTACCCCCTTTACAGCTAGCTGACACTGGATCCCAGAACCTTCTCCAGAGTGGTCTCCTCTAACTCTCCAGGCAGACCCCCAGGGGCATGTTGTAAGGGGGGATGGGTGCGCTGATAGTGTGTTGAAGCTGCTCCCGGTATTCAGTGCTTTTGAATATAGATAAATGTATATGTGGTGTGGGGTGCGCTAAACAACAAATAAATAATGAATATATAACATATATCTATGTGTGAACCAAATCAACAAAAGTAAATATATATAACATATATCAATCTGTGAAGCCAATTAATAATGCAAATCAATTGGTGCATAAACATAAAAGTTCATAAGTGTCCATAAATATTTTGCAGGTGAGTAGAATTGTATTCTATCCGAATAATACGTGTATCCACCACCGAGTGAAATTCATCCTTACCAAACGGAAATAAATAAGGTGCAACTATATTTTCTTGTGCTGAAAAAATATCCAATCTCCTTGTGAACAAACACCACGTGTAAATCACCAAGAATTAGCCTCTTACCAGATGGTAATAGGTATGCACTTGTTCAGTGAAACCACCGCCTTGCTTCCTCTCTAAAATCCTGAAGTGGGATGTAGAACCGCTCTACCTTTCTTTCTCCACTAGATGGCAACGAGTACCAGCAAGAAACACAGCCTCATCCTTCTTTACAAGCTCACAAAACCAAATTAGATGTCTTGTATTCAGCATAAACATAGGCATACGAATTCCTGCAAAGGCTTGCGGCCGGCTGCAGCACGGACCGCAAGTTGTGTGTGACGTGTGCGCCTCCTAATCTGACCGGTTTCTTCCCATAGGACTTCTACTGAGACAGGAGTACTGGCGCATCGTCACTTCCGCTTTATTTATACAGGTGGAAGCAGATTGTCTAACTTCCGGTGTCTGCAGAGCAGGTAGTATAAAACATTGATCCATAGCACATCCTGGTGACACAGGAAGTAAACACTTCACCTCCTGTCTGCACAGGAAGCAAACACTTTACTTCCTGTCTGCAGAGCAAGTGTCTGCAGAGCAGGTATGCTTTGGAACTTCTGGCTGATAGCAATTTAAGGCAAATTACTTAAATATGGGTAACTTTCCTTGTGTTAAAATGAATGTATAAAAACATACTTTATTATTTGTTAAAAACAAATGTATAAAAACATCGATCTATGGCACATCCTGGTGACACCGGAAGTAAACACTTTCCTTCCTGTCCTACAACACACTGCTTTAGGAGCGTAGTGGGAAAGGGGTGACACCGGAAATATGTGTATAATAAAATGTATTGAACTATATTAAACCATATGCTCCAATACAAATTTAAAATAAATGTTAAAAGATAACTAAAATATAAAACCTGCCAAAATATATGTGGGGATCAACAGTTATTAATGTGTGCGTTTATGTCCCACTCTATGTTGAGTCCCCGGGGTCTGGAGCAGCCGAGCTCATATATCCAGAAGGTTTCCCTCCTGGATATAGACCTCCTCAGATTGCTCCCCCTCCAGTGTGGTGTATATTTCTCAATAACGATGATTTTTAACCTCTTGGGATTTTTTCTGTGACATTGGGCGAAGTGTTGGGATACACTATGCCCAGGAAAAGCTTTGTGTATGTTGGTCAGATGTTCTCCAATACGTATGGCGGCAGTACGTATGGTTCTTCCAACATACTGGTAATTGCACTCACACTGTAAAAGGTATACAACCCCTTTCGTATGGCAGGAAATAAAATTTCTAATGGGGTACTCTTTACCTGTCACAGTTGAATGAAATTTATTAGTCCTGATAGTTTGAGCTTCTTTACACACTCTGCAACTCCTGCAGGGAAAGAAGCCCTTCATATCAGGAAAAAATTTTGGGATGGTAGGAGGATCAATGGGATTGGGGGCTACCAGATCTCGTAAGTTCTGTGCCTTCCTGTAAATGATAGGTGGAACTTCTGGTAGCATGGGTCCTAAAATTTTATCTTTCTGTAGGACTCCCCAGTGTTTCCGGAATACATGATTTAGCCACTTGTAGTTTTGTGAGAATCTCGTAATGAAAGCAAATTCAAACTTGGAGCTGGTTTTTCCTGGGTTCTGAACTTTCTTAGGTTGTATCAAACTTCTTTGCTCAACTAACTCCAGGGTCTGAATTTCTTTCTCTAGCACTTCTGGTTTATAGCCTTTTTCCAGAAATTTTTCTTTCAGGACCATAGCTTGTTTCCGGAATACTTGGCTGTCGGTACAATTCCTTCTGACTCTTCTGAATTGTGATTTGGGTACAGATCTGAGCCAGGCTGGATGGTGACAGCTGTCCAGGGCTATAAAGCCGTTCCTATCAGTCGGCTTATAATAGGTATGGGTGGAAAAACTGGAACCTACCCTGGATATGACTAGGTCCAAGAAGTTCACTGAGGTCTTGCTAAATTCATAAGAAAACCTGATCCCCCAATTATTACAATTCAGATCTCTCATGAACCTTCTCAGTGAATCTTCTTCTCCCTGCCATATTAACAGCGTGTCATCTATGTACCTTCTCCACATAACCAGTTGCCTGGGTCTGTTGGAATAAATGTTTCTATCTTCCCACAGTGCCATAAATAAATTGGCTAAGCTGGGGGCAAACTTGGCCCCCATAGCTACGCCCATTTTCTGTAGGTAGAACTTTTCGCCATAATAGAAATAGTTGTGCTCCATGCCGAAAATTAGTAGATCCAGGATGAACTTCTTCTGGTCCATCGGTATTTCATAATCAGTGTCCAAGAAAGTGCATACCGCTTCATATCCTATCTGGTGGGGTATCACGGTATATAAAGACGTCACGTCTGCCGTGACCAGCAGTACGTCTCCCTCCACCTCTAATTGTGTCACTTCCTGGATACATTGAGCCGTATCTTTAAGATATGAAGGGGTTTCTTGGACCAGGGGTTGCAGAAAGTGGTCCACATACCTTCCAATCCTGGAGGTAACGGAATCGATTCCGCTCACTATGGGCCTCCCAGGTGGTCTAGTGAGGCTTTTATGTACTTTGGGAAGATAATATATGGTCGGAATCCTGGGAGCCAAAGGTACCAAGAATTCCTTCTCTTTTTTGTTTATAATACCTTCCTCGTAACCTTTAGTCACTATTTTCTCCAACTGTTTCTTATATTTGAAGGTGGGGTCTTTTTTCAAAACTTCATAGGTGCCATTATCAGATAACAACCTCTCCATTTCTTCAGTGTATTGTTCCTTATTGAGAAGAACGATACCCCCACCTTTATCCGCCGGTCTTATCACAAGGTTTTTATTCTCGCAAAGGGATTTCACACCTTTTTTCAGATCTCTCTGCGGTTGTGATTTAAATTCCTTCTCTTCCAATTCCTTTAAAACTAGGTCCTTAAAAATGGTCACATGGTGACTCTGTACTCCTTGGGGGTTAAATAAGGAAGCATTCCTAAGACCTGTTGGAATGGAAGTGGTGGATGTATAAGAAACATGGTTTCTTTCATAAGCATTGGACAAAAAGTGCCGCTTGACATTCAATTTTCTCACATACTTGTGGATGTCAATAAAGGTTTCGAATTTATTCAATTGTTTTTTTGGAGCGTACTTGAGCCCTTTATTGAGGGTATGCTTTTCGGAGTTCGTCAATGTGATCCCACTGAGATTAAAAATTCCATTGGTTTCTACATTGAGCTTCCGATTGGATCCCCCTCTACAGCCCCTTTTCACTTTTTTCGGTTCCCTTTTTTGGGACCCTGGCCTAAAAAATTTTTCTTTTTGGCACTGATTGGAGTCTTCTGTGGAGGTGTTTCTCTCCGATCGTTTCTCTCCTCGTATCTCTCATGTCTAAGAGGCTCATACCTGTTATGAGAACCAGTAGGATAAGGTCTAGGTGTATGTGGAGTGTCCAAGTAGTTTCCCATGTAATCTACTTGCACTCTTCTTGGAGATCTCGATCTGGAACGTCTCCAAGTCCTTTCAAATGAAGGATGACGATTTCTTTGATCCCTTGATCTTGAACGTCTCCGCGTCCTATCAGATGAGGGATGACGATATTCGTATTCCCTCCTATAATCTTGTACTTTAGGACGTCCTTTTTCATTATCACCTTTCCCTTTATTTTTACTTTTTTTCTGGTTATTAGATACATTTTCTTTCAAAGGCTTGAGCTTTATATTCTCTTTCGGCTTTTCTTGAGAATTCTCACTTCTTTTAACTGGCCTACTAGGTTCTCCAGAAGTAGAGGCTATAGCTTCTGCTTCACTGGCTCCTTCCTCCATAGGGGCCAGTTCACCATTAAGGATCTCTCCTCCTTCTAGAGCATTTTGCCATTTAAATACTCTAGAGGTTTTATAGTCCTCAAGATCTCTAAAGAACTTTTTCCTCTTCTTGATCTTTTGTTCTTCTTCCTCCATCGCCATAATTTCTCTCAACTCGTGATTGTAAATTTTATACGCCTCCTCCTGCATGGAGGGCAATAATTTTTCTTTTATTTCCAAAATCTCCTTATTTAATTTCAGTACTTTTTTTCTCTTCTTGTCTATTAAAAAATTTAGGAGGCTCATGCCGGCCCCGTTGAAAAATTGTGACCACTCTAATAGGTCCGGGTCTCCTTGGTCTGGATAGACATTCCATCTCAGACTCCTTGGGACCATTTTTTCTTCCACGTATTTTTCTAAAAAGGCAATATCCCATGAGGCATGTAATTCCGCCACCATCACATTTTTTAACCTCATAAATACACCTCTTAGATCGGAAACTTCCGATGGTTTTTTATCAAAAACCTCTTCTATTGCAAGTTTGCGCTTGCTATGATACTCAAAGATATCCATCTTATACTATCTGCTGCAACTCAATAAGATATTAAAGAATGTTGTAAGGGGGGATGGGTGCGCTGATAGTGTGTTGAAGCTGCTCCCGGTATTCAGTGCTTTTGAATATAGATAAATGTATATGTGGTGTGGGGTGCGCTAAACAACAAATAAATAATGAATATATAACATATATCTATGTGTGAACCAAATCAACAAAAGTAAATATATATAACATATATCAATCTGTGAAGCCAATTAATAATGCAAATCAATTGGTGCATAAACATAAAAGTTCATAAGTGTCCATAAATATTTTGCAGGTGAGTAGAATTGTATTCTATCCGAATAATACGTGTATCCACCACCGAGTGAAATTCATCCTTACCAAACGGAAATAAATAAGGTGCAACTATATTTTCTTGTGCTGAAAAAATATCCAATCCCCATACTGTTACACTGTTCCTGCAGGCTCTGGCCAGGTCTCTATTCCCAAGACAGCTCTACAGCCACTCTGTCCCCTTTCCCCTGTGCTCTCCTTGCTCTCTGCCACCAGGCTCCTTCCTCTCTCTCTCTCTCTCTCTGTGGGTGTGGTGGACGGGCCTATTCTGGCTGTTTTAGTGGTCAGTGAAGAATCCTCCTTACTCACAATTGCGACGTAGTGTGAGAAGGAGGATTCCTGTGTAGCAGGTTTTCCAGGCATTGGGCCCGATGTGGGTCTGCCATTGTTACCTGTTACCTCTCCAGCCCATGTGAGCTGCGACCCTGGGTGTGAGAACTGAGACATGGACAACTCTGGCATCTGGGTTTTGTGGTTTTATTGTAGATAAAGGGGATGGGAGAAGGGAATGAGTGGTATACTCCTTTAGGCTTAACTAAATACAATTGGGGACTTTATCCAGAAAGTGTCTGTTAATGCTGCCTTGACGCCAGCTGACGCTAGCCAGTAGCCAGCGCTCACTGACGCTTAGAACATACTGTATCTTGACTGAAGTGCTGAATCCTTGACTCTAGGTCCAGAAGACTCAGGACTGTGAAGCATAGAACTACTGACACTGCTGCACTGAAAAGTCACTGACCACCCTCTCCAGCCTGGCACTGTCTTGAGGTACTTTACTGTGAATTACTGTACAGCTACAACTCTCAACTGGCACTCTGCACAATTCAGGGCCCGAACTGCAGGCACCCCCTTTACACTTTTAGCTCTTCAGGGTCCACTGACTATGTACCCCCTTTGCTACTTCAGGATCCTAAACCTAGGTACCCCCTTTACAGCTAGCTGACACTGGATCCCAGAACCTTCTCCAGAGTGGTCTCCTCTAACTCTCCAGGCAGACCCCCAGGGGCAATCCTCAGTAATCACGACCTGTGTAGGCTTTTCTGGGACTGAACCCCTCTCGCTCTCCGCTGGTTCTCGGCACACCGGATCCCCTCAGCTCAACTAAGCACTCTCTGGATTCTCTAGCAACACCCCAAGACATCCTCTTCCTCAGACAGGAGGAGAGACAGCCGTTCTCTCTCCTGGGACTCTGCTCCCGCCAAAGACGCTGGGTCATGCGCTTCCCCCAAACTTATACCCACTCCCAGAATCCTTTGCAGCATAATCTGCCTTCTGAGGTAGTCACAAGCCTAAATGTGTCCCCTGATTGGGCTTCCTCCACTACCCTATGAGAAGCCTCTCACAGGAGCCAGTGGGGAGACTTCCCCTTCAGTAGGCACACCTGGAAACCATGACACCCTAACCAAAGAAATCATGGCCATGCTGTTAAGCAGACAAGGCCCACTATGCATTAATAATGTTGGCTATGTGGGACTTTAAGTGAGACACCAGCAGGTAATGCCCAGCATCTCAATCCCTGTATCAGAAAAAACAAAAGTTGGAAAGGATTAAAAGACGTGCATGGAAGCCAGCCAGCCCCCAGTCTGATGTACTCACTCTCCAGTCTGCCACCAAGTAGACCTGTCTCATGATATAAAGAACAGGGGTTTAGTTGACACGCATTTGCAAACGCATGTGTAAGCTGGAGGGCTACTACACGGCACCCTGTTATCACGTACCTGGTGCTAGAGGCCAATGGAGAGAGAGGGCTTCCCTTGCGGCTAAGTTCCAGACCCCCCTGAGGATGAGAACAGGAGAGGTCAGGCCCAAAGTAGCACGGGTCGCCTGCTGGATTGTGTGCAGGAGGATCCAGAGTACAGCTGGAGTGCTGGAGTGGAATCAGCAGACAGGTGGCGCCCGTGAGGTGTTTGCAGGACTTGGATAATGCTGAGACTGGAACGTGGTCGGGTGGATAGCCAAGATCAGGAGCCAGGTGGATATCAGAGCAAGCGTGGTCAGGTGGATAGCCGAGATCAGGAGCCAGGTGGATATCAGAGCAAGCGTGGTCAGGTGGATAGCCGAGGTCAAACACAGGAAGCAATCAGGAGACAGGTCAAGGACAAGCCGGGTTGGTAACTGGAGACAGGAACTGGAATATCACAGGGATAACACACTGGAGGAGCTGAAGATCAACCAGCAACTAAAATCACTGGCAGGTTTCCTTAAATAGGCCCAGGTAAATTGCTGGTAGTGCTGCTGGGTCCTAAAGTCCTTCTCCTGCCAAAGTGCTGATAGCGCTGCTGGGTCCTAGAGCCCTTCTCCTGGTGTTTGTGCCCTGACACCTGTGTTACCTGCAGATCTAACACTTTCTAATTTGAGTGTCATGGGTGCTAATGGATGGATGGGAGACAGGTGGGAGGGAGCATCCATACGTGATAAAAGTTCCCTCTGTACAAAATGTTGGCAGGGGACAGGCCTAATGAAAGCTGTGGATTTAATAGAGTTATGGGGTTTAAAAAAAGTAAAAACCTTTTACTCACTTAGGTGGATGCAGCATTGATCTGATTATGCATCTGCCCCCTCCGCCTCTGCACTGAGAACTGAGTTCTCAAAGACTGCTGATTGCTCAGTTCTTCAGTTCCTCTGCTCTGAGCGGAGAGCTGTGACTGTCAGTCACCGGCTTTCTGCATTACCCCTGCAGAGCTTAGTGGAACTCAGTGACCCAGCCAGCACAGCTAAGAGGCTGAGCCAGCTGCTGGTCCAGTCATCTGGGTGGATCCTGACTGTAAAGTTGGGATCGATCCAGAGCCAGGACTGGCTGAGTGACATCAGCTGACAGAGGGCTTTAGCCCCTGTCCCCTGAAAACGAGTCACAGGAGTGCAAAATGAACTGCACTCCTGTAATCCATAGAAGTATAGCTCAAAAAACTTGGGCCATACTTCTCCTTTAAAAAACTTAAAACAACTTTTGAAATGACTTTAACTTGTAAAAGCTCATATGATAATTTAGAGACTGGGTTCACATTTAATTTAACAATATATGAAGAGAAGATGTTTTTTTGGTAGAGGCGGTCAAGTTTGGTTTACTCTGCAATTTATTGCCCAAATAGAGAAAATGGAAGAACTTGATGCTTTTGCAATAAACTGGGTGTAATCCTACTATATGGTGATAACATTTCACTTTATATAACTCTGTTCGCTTTGTCAGTTATTTCCCACACAAGGGTGCTGAGTCATAGACATTTCCCATTGTTTTGTAGGTTGAAGCATACCCTTTAGAATGTATTTTTAGCCTGTGATATTACAGAATATGCACAACATTTTTCCTAAACTAAGACCTGCTGGTGATTAGGCAGGAGCTGAGCACAACAAGAATCTAATTTCCCCGGTGCTAAATGCATTCTGCCTTGTTCTGATGCTGTTAGAACTACTTGTAAAGTTGGCTTAATGGACGTGTTGTGACTCATTTATCTGAGTTTGTGACTTCATTTGTAGTAAGAGTACTTCAAAAATATATATCCAGGGCCAGGGTGATTTTCTGAGTTGTTTTTCAGCTTTTCACAGATGCTTTATTTTCTTTGTGAGTCCCAGAACTAATAAAAATGGTTGGACAAATAAGGGAGAATATAAGGCCTCATGGATTCAACCTATCGAAAAGAAATGTATTACTACCTAAGTCTTTTAGGATGGAAAAATAAATTAACATTTCATAACTTTACAGTGATTGTAAAGGCATATATACTGTATACAGGCGGTCCCCGGGTTACAAACATCCGACTTGCAAACAACTCCTACTTACAAATGGAGGGAGACAACACGAAGTGAGAGGAAATCTACTCCTAGGAAGGGTAATTCACTATTGTAAGAGTAATCATGGGAAAAAGGTGTCTCCACTGAAGCTTTACCACAAATCCTTGTTTCCACAACAACCCAAAATTTTCAAAATGCAATTGTCATAGGGACAGAAAGCGAGGTAACATATTTTTTCCAGAGCATAAACAGCAAAACAAATGTTACAGGGGTGTTACCCTTCCCTATGCTATCCAAAAAACTTAAAAATAATTATTTTGGCTGGAGCTAATCTTAAAAAATGTACCTGTTCCAACTTACATACAAAATCAATTTAAGAACAAACCAACAGACCCTATCTTGTTTGTACAGGAGACTGCCTGTATATATACTATATATTTTTTAAATAGCAAACATGTCATACTTACCTGCTCTGTGTAATGGTTTTGAAAAAAACCCTCTTCTCAAGTCCCCCAACAGTGCTCTTGCCAAGTGCCCCCACAGCAACCAGCTTGCTATTGGGGGCACCTGAGCAGGCTTACTCCTGAGCCGCTGCTTTGTGTGTCTATTCACACACAGCTGTGGCTCATCCCCACTCCAGCTTTCTCTTCATTGGCTTTGTAAGCTAAATGTATTTTTTTTTTTAATTATAACTATGTATATAACCAGTTCCCGCCAAGCCAATAGCAGATTTTTCCCATCCTGAGTGGATGTCATATGACATCCTTCAGGATGCGCCACTAATGCACCCCCCCCCCCCCCCCAAGGGACACGCAGCACAGCAATCGGCGATGAGCTGTGTCGCCAGGATACAGTCCATTCCTGATCAGGGCAAACAGCCAATGAAATTGGCTTTTTACCAGATGATCAGCTGTGCCCAATCACAGGCTGTCACAACTGTAAACACACAGCGATTACTTGCTGTTCCCGGCATCTTCTCCTCACATACCGATTGTGTGAGGAGGAGAACCAAAGACCTGTGAGTTTACTGTAACTGTAATTTGTAAACACACTACTGGGCACCACATGCCCCCCCCCCCCCCAAAAAAAAATAAAGAGAACCTGTCAGATAAGTGGATCTGTCATACAGCCCATCTGGATCTCTTATACAGTCCATTTGGATCTGTCACACAGTCCATCAGTGGATCTGTCACACAGCCCATCAATGGGTCTGTCACACAGCTCATCAGTGGATTTGTCACACAGCTCATCAGTGGATCTGTCACACAGCCCATCAGGGGATATGTCACACAGTCCATCCCTGGATCTGTCAAACAGCCCATCAGTGGATCTATCATACAGCCCCATCAGTGGATCTGTAATACAGCCCCTTCAGTGGATCTGTAAAAAAACAGCCCCATCAGTGGTTCTGCCATACAGCCCCGTTAGTGGATCTGTCATACAGTCCCATCAGTGGATCTGTCATACAGTCCCATCAGTGGATCTGTCAGGTGCCACCATCAGTGGAGCTGTCTAATGCAGCCCATTTGTGCTACCATCAGTAGATCTGTCAGTGCAGCCCATTAGTGCTACCATTGGTGGATCTATCAACACAGCCCATCAGTGGATCTGTCAGTGCAGCCCATTAGTGCAGCCTAATCCGTGTCACCCATCACAGTGCCAACATTACTGCTGCTCATCAGCAGTGTTTCAATCGCAGCCGCCATGTCCACAAAATATTTTACTACCGAGGAGGCATATAAAATCCTTAGTATGTCGGAGAGCAGCGGGGAGCTCTCACCATCCAATTCTGATTTGGAATATGAGCCAGTAGAAAGTAGTGGATCAGTCACAGAATTGGAGGAGCAAACAGTCCCTCCCAAAAGAATAACAAGATCAGAATACCAGGCAACCACCAGCAGTGCCATACACCTATATGGCACCAACACAAATGGCGCTATACCCCAGGAAGAAAGGCACAGTACCATAACTGGAATAAAACACAAGACCCAAAGAATCAGGGCCCAAACCTATCTTTAAAAAGCCCTGACAAACAAATTATGGCTGCCTTCCAGCTTATGGCCAACTACAATCCCCCCTTTCACCGCACACTGACAATTTTTCTGAAATAGATTTTTTTAAAATTTGTTTCTCTCTAAGGATTCGCTGCACTACATTGTGGACCAAAGTAATTTTTTTGCAGAACAGTTTATTGCCACCAACCCCAATTCATCCTATGCCTGTATATTTAATTGGCAACGCCTCACAGTGGAGGAGTTAAAATTGGTTTTGGGCCCTACGTTTATTATGGGGCTTACAAAGAAAAACAAAGTGCATGCCTACTGGTCCACCCAACCCATCCATCACATGCCAATTTATTCTGCTGTCATGCCCAGGACATGCTATGACTTGATCGTGTGCTTCCTGCATTTTAATGACACAGTGCCCTCCCTGAGATCATCCCAACCATGAAAAATTATATAAAATACAGCCACTAATAAATTATTTTTGCAAGCGATTTGCAGAAGTTTATGTCCCAGACCAAAACATTTGTGTGAACGCATCCCTTGTCCACTTCACTGGCCAGCTGCAATTCAAACAATATGTTCCCAGTAAGAATGGCAGGTATGTATCGAAACTCCAGTTATCATTGTCCCCAATGTCCCTCCCAACCTGGCCTATGCATCGGAAAATGCTTCAGACGTTATCACACATCCGTAAGATATTAGTTCCCCTTATTTTTACCAGCCTGCCATTTCCCCATTTCAAATACCTGTGCAGATCATTTGCCTGCTGCCTTGATTGACCACATTTCTACCTTCCACGTTACTTGACCCTGGCCTGTTTATCGACGATGCCTCTGCCTGCCATTTTAATTGTTGCTAAACCATGTTTCTACCTTCCACTTTAACTAAACCTGGTCTGTTTACTGACGACTCCTCTGCCTGCCATCTGGATTGTTTCTAAACCACGTTTTAGCCTTTTACGTGCACTGACAGTGGCCTGGTAATCAACCATGTTTTTTGCCTGCCGCT
Source organism: Pelophylax lessonae (assembly GCF_965119305.1). Lineage (NCBI taxonomy): Eukaryota > Metazoa > Chordata > Amphibia > Anura > Ranidae > Pelophylax > Pelophylax lessonae. Next base: position 137,108,920 of record NC_138770.1, read on the forward strand.
TGGACTGATTTTTTGCCCTGCTACTGTAGTAGTGGGATGCAAGATAACACAGGGGTCTCACATATGTAAGTGGCTTCAGAATAGTGTTCTGAGTAGACAAACGCAATTTTTGGTTTTCTCTGGGTTTTGTACAGTAATTCCCAGAACAGGGTCAGGAGACTGGAGGCTTCAAGGGGATTTTGGTGGGAGAAACTTCTACCTCTGTCCCCATTCTTCCCTAACTAAGGCCCTAAGCTTGATGTTCCTGCCTGCTACCTTGATCAATATTTGGCTGTGCTAACCATATCTCTGCCTGCCTCCTGTAATGACCCAGGACTTTATGTACTATGTTCCTCCCTGCTGCCTGGACCAATACTTTAGCTGTACTGACCATATATCTGCCTGCAGCCTGTACTGACTTTAGACAGTATTCCTGTCTGCTGCCAGGACGATTATTTTTGCTATGGCTGACTACGTCCCTGCCTGCTGCTTGGACCACTGCACTACTAAAACCACAGGTAATCGTTTTTTTACCCTTTGCTCAGCAAAATGTATTTTTGGATGTAATTGGTATGTCCATGCTATGTGTTAGAAACATTAAGGGTCTTCAAAAATACAATAGGTTGTCAGGAAACTATATGTGTAATTTATGTCCCTAGAACACCTGATGGTGCTCCTTCGATGTTGGTCCTCTGTTTGTGGCTATTCTGTGAAAAAGTCTCACAGATGTGCTATTGTCAAACTCAGGACAAGTAGCAGAATGTATTTTGGGGTGTAATGTTTGCTAAGTCCATGCTGTGTTTTAGAACTGTCTTATAAATTGACAACCTTGTGTAAAAAAAAAAAAAAAAAAAAAAGAAACATTTTTGTTTTCTTTCCACATTTTCCAGAACTTGTGGAAAAAAATATTTCCTTATAGAATATAAAGTGAGGTTTTTCCTTTCCAAAATGGGGTCATTTTGTGGGCATTACCATTGTCCTGGTGCTCCAGGGCTTTCTAAAGTGTGATAGGTAGTCAGGAAATTAGATGTGCAATTTATGCTTCTAGAATGCCAAGAGCTGCTATTTGGATGTTGGGCCTCTGGATGTGGCCAAGCTGTGGAAACGTCTCACACTTGTGATATCACCATACTCAGGAGGCGTAGCAGAATGTATTTTGGGGAGTCATTTTTGCTATATACATGCTATGTGTTAGAAGTATCTTATAAATTGACAACTTTGTAAAAAAAAAAATAAAAAAAAATTGGTTTTCATTTTCTTCCCACATTTTCCAAAAAATTACATGTTCAAAAGACTCATAATGCCTCATAGAGTATAGGCTGAGGTGTTTGCTTTCCAAAATGGGGTAATTTTGTGGTTGTTTTCATTGTCCTAATGCTTCAGGGCCTTCAAAAGTGTGATAGGTAGTAAGGAAACTAGATGTGTAATTTATGCTCCTAGAACGCCTGAAGGTGCTACTTGGATGTTGGGCCTCTGTATGTGGCCAGGCTGTGTAAAAGTCTCACATGTGGTATTGCCATACATGGGACGAGTAGCAAAATGTGTTTCGGGGTGTAATTGCAAGTATGTCGTGTGTGAGATAACTTTTTACTTTACAATTTTGTATAAAATAATAATAATAATAATTTCTTAATTTTCCCAGGAATTGTGGGAAGAAAATTACAACTTTAAAAAACTCACCATGCCTCTTACTAAATACTTTGGACTGTCTGCTTTCCAAAAAGGGGTCATTTAGGGTGTATTTGTACTGTTCTGACATTTTAGGGCTTCAAGAAATGCAAGACAGTTGGTACATCAAGATTGATCAATTTCCAATAATACATAGCATAACTTGTAGACTCTATAACCTTCACACAGACTAAATAATATACACGAATTTGGGTTATTTTTTACCAAAGGTGTATAGCAGTATAAAGGTTGTCCCAAAAGTATAAAGAAAAATTACTTATTTGTAAAATTTTATAATAGAACAGTAAAAAGTGTTTGTTTTTTAAAAATTTCTGCTCTATATTTTTTTGAGTATATCGCAAAAAAAAAATAGAAAACACAGTAGTGATTAACTGCCTCCAAAAGAAAGCTCTATTTATGTGAAAAACATGATAAAAATTTTGTTTGGGCACAGTGTAGCAATTGTCATTCAATTTGTGAGAGCACTAAAAGCTGAAAATTGGTCTGGGCAGGAAGTGGGTAAAATTGCCCTCTACTTAATTGGATAATTATGTTTATAATAACCCTACAAGAACTTTTCCATATGACTGTGGCAGCAACATTAAAGGGTAAATCTACTTTTGATGGACAAAAATAGCAAATAAAAAAAAAAATATATGTAGCAAGGATTCCAGGCCTAGCCTGATGTGGGTCTGCCATTAGTTACGGAATCCTCTCCAGCCCATATGAACTAAGTCCCTGGGTGTGACAATTGAAGCAACGACAACTCCGGCATCTTTGTTTGTGGTTTTTATTATAAGTTAAAGGGGATGGGAGAAGGGAATGAGTGGGATACTCCTTTAGGCTCAAACTAATTACAATTGGGACTTTGATCCTGAAAATGCCCGTTGGCGTTTCCTTGACGCCAGCCGGCGCCAGCCAACTCTCACTAACACTGAGTACACACTGCAACTTGATAGAAGTGCTGAATCCTCGACTGAAAGTCCAGAAGATCCAGGACTGTGAAACTGTAGAACTCCTGACACTGTTATGCTGTACAATTCACTGAATACTGTCCCCTGCTTTGGCCAGCTTGAGGTAGTATGAAGTAGAACTCTGCAAATCTGTACTTGCAACTTACACACTCTATAAAATTCAGGGCCCAGATGCAGATGCCCTCTTGACTGTAACTCTTCAGGGTCCACTGACTATGTACCCCCTTTGTAACTTCAGGGTCCTCAACCTAGGTACCCCCTTTGCAGCTAGCTGACAATGGATCACAGAACCTCTTCCGGAGTGGTCCCCTCTGACTCTAAGCAGACCCCCAGGGGCAATCCTCAGTACTCACGACCTATGTAGGTTTTCCTGGGACTGGACCCCTCTCACTCTCCGCAGGCTCTCAGCACACCGGATCCCCTCAGATCAACTCAGCACTCTTTGGATACTCAGGCGACACCCCAAGATATCCTCTTCCTCAGACAGGAGGAGAGACAGCTGTACTCTCCCTCCTGGGACTCTGCTCCCACCAAACACCACCGCGCCACGCACTTCCCCCCCAAACTTATACCCACTCCCAGAATCCTTTGCAGCCTAATCTGCCTTCTGGGGTAGTTACAAGCTGGGATGTGTCCCCTGATTGGGCCTCCCACACTGCCCTATGAGAAGCCTCTCACAGGAGCCAGTGGGGATACTTCTCCCTTCAGCAGGCACATCTGAAAGCCCTGACACCCTAGCCAAATAAATCATAGCCCTGCTGTTAGGCAGACAAGGCCCACTATACATTTACCTAGCACCTACCTGTAGGGTACTACATATATATATATATATATATATATATATATATATATATATATATATATACAATTGCTACACAAGCCTTATTGTAATTTAATTTTATTAAAAAATTACCTTTTCTTTTCAAACTGCAGCCCTATGTTCTATAAAATGCAATTTATTGTGGCAACACCTCCAAACACTGATTTCCTGCTTGTATGAAGAACTTCACACTAAGATGCATATCTGGTTTTAGTGGAAAAGAAGAACAGCGCCACTCTAAGTGCAATAAACTCAGTACTTTATTAGACATCTACTATACTGGGTACTCACAGGATAGAACAAATAAAAACATGGTGAATGTGTTCAATAGATCGATTGTTCCGGTGCCTGGGCGGGGAGGGGCTGATGTGCTCCAAACGAGTCCGTCCGACTGCGGGAGTAAGCAATATCCGGACCCCAAGGACACCTGCAACACTTCCGGTGGCGGACTTCCGGGTTAGGCGTAGAATGTGGGCGTGATGACGTAGGCGACGCGCTGTTCTTCTTTTCCAGTATCTTGCAAGTTTTCTTCTCCACTTGAGAGTCAGCTGCCTTCTGGAGTGCACAGACCGGTGTTTTCTTATGGACTTTTTGGACTTTGCCACACAACATCCAGGTCCATTCATCTTCCCATTATAATGTTCTTAGGAGGCTATTGAGGTTCATTTTTTAGTCCTGTTGCGCCAGTTTTTTTATGTTTATATCTGGTTTTAGGCATCCTCTGCAATGAAAATTTTACTTTTGGTGAGATACTCCCTTAGGTCCTATTCACACTTGAGCACTACAGTAGTGGCATTGCCAAATCTTACTCCAAATCTCCTGAGACTAGCAGTAGGAGAAAATAGAGCCTTTAAACTCACATTGCAGAGATCGAGCTTTGAGGCTGTAGGCACAGGTGCGCCTAGGCGCATTCACATACAGGGAAGTCCACTGCTATTTTGTCTGAAGGAATTCAAGATAAAAGGTATATTTAGGCACAATACACATTTCTAGATGTTCTCTGTAGTATAGCAAATATTTACTTTTTGAGTTCATATTCATTTTAATAGAAGACCTATATGCCTGTAACATGGGTTTTAGCGATAGATGTAGTGCAACTTGTTTTATGTTGATAAGCTGACTGATTCAACCCTTTTAAGGCTAAGTTCATCTTTAAAAACAAAATAATAAAAATTAAGATAAAAAATGTGCATTAACTATTTTTTTTTTCTATGGATTCTGCAGAGTCTCCACATAGCTGTCTGCCGGTACCTCCAATACGGGTAGTCAGTTACCCAAGGGAAAGAAATGGACTATGAGAGCACTCACCAGCGCCCTCGCAGTTCATCGCAAGCCATCTGCTGCAATGGCAGATAGAAGTTGTAGTTCGTTCATCCACGGAACTCTGTTGACTGTCAACATAGGGCTCTGGGCTGTAATTGGACACAGCCGATCAACAGGTCCCAGCCATGAATCAGTGGTCGGGACCTGCTGACAAACAGGCAGTGACATACCAGTGCGTAATGTATTGAGGTTGGGTGGTCCGGAAGTAGTTAATGTATTGCAGTTTACCAGTACTTATATTTTAAGGATGTAGGATCATCAGGTAAAAATAAAGGGGAAAAAAAAAATAAAAAATAAAAATGAAAGCAATCTTTGTATCTAAAATTTGGTAAGCTGCAATATAATACATTATTGTTATTTATTATATTATTTGGGGGGCTTGGGGTTTATTACTACTTTAAGCCCCATGTATTATCAACAATTGCTTTTTTTCCATATGATATAATTTTGCATATTTCTCCCCAATCTTTGCATCACATTGCTATTGATTTCCTACAGCCTTTTCCAGCCACTTCCTTTTTTCATGCACCTGTTTGATGTGTCAGTCCACCCTCATTGCTGTGGATCTATTTTCTGATAGTGACAACAGTTGGCCTTGTGTATCAATGACGCTGCATATAGCCTCTATCAGAGATGCATATGACATGGTGAGAATGCAGGAGCACATTTGGGAGGCAGTATTCATGGTAGAATCACCAGGTTTGAGCAAACCATGAGCAAGCTGTGGTTTAGTTTTCTCAAAGTGACAACTGTTGTCCTTGTCTATCAATGAAGCTGCATATAGTCTCTATAAGAGATGCATGCATCTCTGATAAAGACTAAATACAGTTGTCATGGTAGAATCACCAGGTATGAGCAAGCTGGAAAGCTAAGGTTTAAAAAATTTTACTTTTTTCCCAAGATGGCACAAAAGTCTAAGAAGGAAGTTGTTCCTGCCAAGACAGAAGCAAGGTCTGAGGCTCTCAAGTCCAAAATAGCTATGCTAAAAGTTGTACATGGTCAGAAAAGAAAAGATCTGAAACTCTCCTACTTTCTTTTCATTGAAATTTTTATTGGGTTTAAAGAAGTACAAACATAAAAGAAGTCATTGCATAAGTCAACATAGTAAATACATCAGAATGACATTTGTAGTACGGACATAAGCAGTAAGTAGAGTTATACGTATAACACTGAGTGAGGAGGTTATTCTTACATATCTCGCCAGTACTATGAAAGTAATCGATTGACCAAAGCAGGCAAGTGATCCTCTTACCCTTAATCCATGATATATAGAACATGGGATCTTTCAGTCATTTCTCCAAAGATTAGGGAGAAGGATCGAATAGGAAAGGTAGATAGAAAGGACCTCTGAGGAGAGGGGGGATAAGAGTGGAAGGGGGGGGGGGCGGACTAAGGGGAAGGTGAAGAAGGAAGGTTAAGGGAGAAAAAGGGGGGGAGGGAGGCAAAGATGGAGAGGAAGAAGAGGGGGAGAAAGAGGAGCGGAAGAAGAAGAAGAAGGACAAGAGAAGAGAGAAGAGGGGGGGGATAGAGGGAGGGAAGAGCATAGGAGAGGCTATGAGTCAAGGAGGAGCATGGAGAGGCCATGAGGGGGGAGGAGGAGGAAGGAAGGGGGGGAGGGGGAAGGAGGGGAAGGGAAAGAAGGGAGGCAGGATAGGGGGAGGAGGAAGAGAGAGGGAGGGGAGGAAGGAGGAAAGAGAGAAAGTGGGAAGGAGAAGGGCCGGAGGGGGAAGGGAGGAAGGGAGGGGAAGGGGGGGAGGGAAGGAGAAAGTAGAGAGGGGGGGAAAGGAAGAAGGGGGAATGCTAGAGGAAGCTACGGGAGGGAGAAGCAGGGAAGAAGAGAGGAGGAGGAAGTACGTAGTGGGAGTGAGAGGAAAGGGAGAGAAGAGAGAGGGTAGTAAGAGGGAGGGAAGATAGAAATGCTGTGAGATCTCAGGTAGGACAACTTAGAGATTCAAGGCAAGATGCGACAAAGTACCACTACCACACGTCACGACTACTTGAGAAGCTCCTATATGCGCAAGTGGCATATGCATAGCAACAACAACAAATAAGGAAAACAATAACTCTCCTACTTTCTGAAGATCCAAAAACTTGAGGTTCAGGAGGCAAACAAAATATCAAGGAAAAAGTGCCCCTACAGGGAACAAGCTTGACCATTATGCCATCATTGCTTTTCCTCTGACCAATGAGTCTACTCTGAAGGATATTGAGGACAATAATGCTCTGGGTTTCACTGTTGGCGTCAAAGCAAACAAACACAGAATCAAACAAGCAGGGAAAAAGCTTCATGACATACAGTAGATGTGGCTAAAATGAACACCCTCTTCAGGCCATACAGTAAGAGGAAGACATATGTTCATCTTGCTCCTGATTTTGATGATTTTGATGTTACTAACAAGATTGGCATCATCTATACCTGCTATCACATATTCTGTACTCAAATAAAAAACAAAACAAAAAAAACTTCTGAAAACAATTAGTGACTTAATAATACTGATTTGAGGAGAAAACATTAAAAATGCTGTGAATCTTATGCTTTGTACAGTTCAGTCATTTCCAAGACCCGGTGGAGCAATTCATAGTATTTTACTGTGTGACAATTTTCTTTACCCAATTTTTATATCTGCAGAAGCTTACTCTATTCAGCAAGCCACCATATACCTGAAATGCTGTGACCTTATTTGTAATTTACTTCTTTAAGAATCCAGACTGTAGGGACAGCATGTAAAGTTTTAATAGAAATTCACTCACAGAGATTTTAACTGAGCTTCTTTGAGTGCCAAATCCTATCCCCCATCAGCATAGAATTTTTTTTTTTTTTTTCCAAAGAGAATTTTAATAAAAACTACCCCCTTTGGAATAAAGAGATAAGACATGTTTCCTGCTAATTTGATTTTCTTTTTTTTTTTTTAACAAGTATGATCCACGGTTAATGATGCCTATACAACATGCAATTCTAGCAGATTCTGTTCCCTTCTATACTGATTTTTTGCCTGCTATATGTTACTGTGTTATACTAAAGTGCCATAAATGGCTGAATAGAAAGTATGGTATATAATCTTGGCAGAAGCATATTTTACTGGCATTTCTAAACACCATATATTGCATTTTAGTAAAGTTAACTGAAAAAGGTATAAAATGGGAATGAACAGGCTGCATGTTGTTTCCTCCTACAACAGCTTTGTGCTGTCATCTGCATAATTTAAGTTTTTTTTTATATAGACTGAAATGTCTTTCTTCAGCTTCTCACTTATCTTTCAATGATTGTGTTACAATTAATAGAAAAACAATTGGTCTTGATTCAAATTTTATTTATTTACCTATTTATTTTATTTTTATAAGTTTCTCTGTTTTAAACTAAAGCTTTATGTTTGTTTTATACTATATATATATATATATATATATATATTTATTTATATATATAGGCCAGGTTTGCAAGAAAACTGAAATACATCACAGGTGATTTAATTTGCTGCTCAGTGATTGCAGTATTCTAGTCGGCATCTCCCCAAAGTACTGTAATATTTAAAATCTGGCCTGTTAGTGTGCCCTGAGGACCGGAGTTGAGAAACACTTTAGCTAACAGGACAGCACCTGCAGACATGAACCCTAATTTGAGGTTGTGGCTATGGGATTGAAACTTGATATTGAGCCCTCTGATAAGGGACCCCCCATAATAGATCTTCCCCAGAAAAAATAGACCACCAGCAACAATAGATCTCCCCAGTAACAAAAGACCCAACATCAACAAAAAATCTCCTACAAACAACAATAGACCCCCACTAGCATTGATACTGTAGATTAACCCCAGCAGCAATAGATCCCCCAGCAGCCAGCATCAATAGACCCTCCAGCATCCAGCAATAATATACCTCCTTTGAAATAGTAGATCCCTCCAACAACAATAAATGACCCATTCTTTTAACAACACTACATGCCCCTAGTGACAATAGATCCCCCAGCAGGCAGTATCATGACCCTCCAACACACCCAAGCACTCCTTGCCAGTACCTACATTCAGTGCTGGAGGTGCCAGACCTGTGTACCACTGTGTTTCCACTAAAAAAAGGACCTGTGTAAACCATGTCTTTTGATCAGTCTAGTTTGGGCTGAAAAGCGCCACTATCGGTAAGACCAACAAAGACTTTTGTGATGATGAGCCACTTTTTTTTTTTTGTCCATTACACCATTATTCTGGTCAGAAGGAGGATCAGGGCTCACATCTCCTGATCCTCTCTTCCAGCACAGATCATGTGAGCAAAAAAATTAGACAATTGCCTATAGCTTGATATTGGATCTGTAATTTATGCAGTGAAAGTAAGCATTTCAACCTATTTTACATATATGTGTTGCGGCGGTAATGCCCATATTTAAAAACATTTTACTGCAACACACAGAGGGAGATTTACTAAAACTGGAGCACTCAGAATGTGGTGCAGTTCTGCATGGTAGCCAATATGCTTCTAACTTCAGCATGCTCAATTAAGCTTTGACAATAAAACCTGGAAGCTGATTGGTTTGTGTGCAGAACTGCATCCGATTTTGCACTCTCCAGATTTGAGTAAATCTCCCACACTGTAGCACATGTTCCACATTACCATTCTGACAATGCAACACCAATTTTGAATCACAACACATTAAGCCATGAATCTTCAATGCACTACAATGCATGGTAACATACTACCACATTTTAGGGTACACTGTGTCAGCAAAAATGGCGCAGGTACATTTTTAGGTCTCTTGTGGTTTATTAGCAGTCTATTCCCATAACTAGCCTCCCCCTAATTTACTGCCTGTTAACTTGCAACTTGACGTGCCTTAGTGCACTGCATCAGGCCACAAAAGTGCGATTTTTATGTGCCTTATATGTGAAGGTGGCTGTAAATGCGAACACAGTCAGTTATTCACATATGACTTATATCTGGGATGATTACACTAAGAATAAATATTTCCTAACTTGCGTTCTGAAAAAATATGACTCAAACTGTATATTGTACAATGTTTTAAAAGCTCTCTCAATAAAATTGTTCAAAATAACTTCAGCATGACTGGTGAAAGGATATTACATTAAATATCTTGGCAGGGGGTGAAACTTTCAAGTGGACTTAAGCTAAAGTCAAGCAAGGAGCTCTGTTATAGAAGTGTGAAAGCAACGGGGGATCCATTAGCAGTGCAGTGTCCTGTTCCGCCACTAAAGGGAATTTATTATAACTCCTTTACTTAGCAATCCACACCTCTGTTCTTTGTAGTGCTGATCAGTGGCAAATTAAAGTATTTGATGGCTTGAGCTTAGTAACAGTTTGCTTTTCAAGAGAAAAATGACATAAATGTAAGAAAATAAGCAAGGTGGGGTAAGGGTCATTCACTACTGCATACTGTACACTATATACATGTGCCATCACCCATAATGGTGACTCAGGCATTTGCCAAAAATAATAAAGATGTGTTCTATCAAGTTGAGGTGAGGCCAGTCAAGTTCCTCCACCCCAAATTCGCTCATCCATGTCTTTATGGACTTTGCTTTGTGCACTGGTCTAAATCATTTGGTGGAGGGGGGATTATGGTGTGGGATTGTCTTCCAGTGGTTGGGCTTGGCTCCTTAGTTCCAGTGAAGAGAACTCATAAGTAGTGTTGAGCGAACACGGACTGTATTATTCGTGTTCGTACCGAATAATTGGATTTTTTGTACCCGAACACGGACACGGACACTTTACTGTATGTTCGGGTAAAAATCCGTGTTCGGTCGTTTTATTTCCGGGTTTTGCATGCTTTGGCGCTCTTTTCATGGCGGGCTTTCAACAGCCAATCAACAATCGTTTAACTGGTGTGCCTTAAGCCATCCCAGCCATGCCTGCAAATGTCTCAGTAGCTGTGATTGGCCGTCTGAAGCATGTGACCAAGTCTTTATAAGTTCGAGGCAGCCGCAGCGGCGTCATTATGCTGCTTAGATTCAGGGACAGAGCACACATCAACGTGCTGGCTGCTGATTAGGGAAAGATAGGCAGGAAAAAAACATTTGTGTCCGGATAGAATTGAGGGACAGGTCGGAGTGTTTAGGCAGGGCGAGTTGTAGGCATTTTAGGGATAGAGTCTGCTGAATTATATAGGGTCAGTGTCTTCTACAAACTACAATCGATATTGCTGTGTGGGGGGTGGGGTGAATCTGCACTCAATCCTGATCTACGATCTCTTCTCAATCCTGTTAGGGACAGAGTCTGCTGAATTTTAGGGAAACTGTGTTCTACAAACTACAATCGATATTGCTGTGTGGTGTGGGATTGGAGATAGGCAGGTGTCAGTGATCCACATCCATTTTTCTGTGTGTGAGCTGCAGTGAACACAATCTTTTTGGGCTGCAGTGAACACAATCTTTTTGGGCTGCAGTGAACACAATCTTTTTGGGCTGCAGTGAACACAATCTTTTTGGGCTGCAGTGAACACAATCTTTTTGGGCTGCAGTGAACACAATCTTTTTGGGCTGCAGTGAACACAATCTTTTTGGGGTGCAGTGAACACAATCCTTTTTGGTGTGCAGTGAACACAATCTTTGTGGGGTGCAGTGAACAAAATCCTTTGTGGGGTGCAGTGAACACAATCTTTTTGGGGTGCAGTGAACAAAATCCTTTTTGGGGTGCAGTGAACAACATCCTTTTTGGGGTGCAGTGAACACAATCTTTTTGGGGTGCAGTGAACAAAATCCTTTGTGGGGTGCAGTGAACACAATCTTTTTGGGGTGCAGTGAACACAATCTTTTTGGGGTGGAGTGAACAACATCCTTTTTGGGGTGCAGTGAACAAAATCCTTTTTGGGGTGCAGTGAACAAAATCATTTTTGGGGTGCAGTGAACACAATCTTTTTGGGGTGCAGTGAACACAATCTTTGTGGGGTGCAGTGAACACAATCTTTTGGGGTGGAGTGAACAACATCCTTTTTGGGGTGCAGTGAACAACATCCTTTTTGGGGTGCAGTGAACACAATCTTTTTGGGGTGCAGTGAACACAATCTTTGTGGGGTACAGTGAACAGAATCTTTGTGGGGTGCAGTGAACACAATCTTTGGGGGGTACAGTGAACACAATCTTTGTGAGGTGCAGTGAACACAATCTTTGTGGGGTGCAGTGAACACAATCATTGTGGGGTGCAGTGAACTCAATCTTTGTGGGGTACAGGGAACACAATCTCATACTGAAGGTTTGAGGGTGCTGCCTGTTCCATACTCCCCCTACTCCTCATCTAGCCTTTTAGGGGTACAAACAATAGTAATTGGGGCCTAGTGTGGTTGTGTACGTGTGATATACATACACTTTTTTGGGATCATATTTTCTATTCCGCTATTTAATCAAAAACCTTTGGGGATCAGTTAAATTGGGGGATAGTCTGTGTTGGTACGTGTGAGAGAGATCCACCTTTCCAAGTTGTTGGGGTTCATCTCATACTTCTGAAGGTTTGAGGGTGCTGCCTGTTCCATACTCCCCCTACTCCTAGCCTTTTAGGGGTACAAACAATAGTAATTGGGGCCTAGTGTGGTTGTGTACGTGTGATATACATACACTTTTTTGGGATCATATTTTCTATTCCGCTATTTAATCAAAAACCTTTGGGGATCAGTTAAATTGGGGGATAGTCTGTGTTGGTACGTGTGAGAGAGATCCACCTTTCCAAGTTGTTGAGGTTCATCTCATACTTCTGAAGGTTTGAGGGTGCTGCCTGTTCCATACTCCCCCTACTCCTAGCCTTTTAGGGGTACAAACAATAGTAATTGGGGCCTAGTGTGGTTGTGTACGTGTGATATACATACACTTTTTTGGGATCATATTTTCTATTCCGCTATTTAATCAAAAACCTCTGGGGATCAGTTAAATTGGGGGATAGTCTGTGTTGGTACGTGTGAGAGAGATCCACCTTTCCAAGTTGTTGGGGTTCATCTCATACTTCTGAAGGTTTGAGGGTGCTGCCTGTTCCATACTCCCCCTACTCCTAGCCTTTTAGGGGTACAAACAATAGTAATTGGGGCCTAGTGTGGTTGTGTACGTGTGATATACATACACTTTTTTGGGATCATATTTTCTATTCCGCTATTTAATCAAAAACCTTTGGGGATCAGTTAAATTGGGGGATAGTCTGTGTTGGTACGTGTGAGAGAGATCCACCTTTCCAAGTTGTTGGGGTTCATCTCATACTTCTGAAGGTTTGAGGGTGCTGCCTGTTCCATACTCCCCCTACTCCTAGCCTTTTAGGGGTACAAACAATAGTAATTGGGGCCTAGTGTGGTTGTGTACGTGTGATATACATACACTTTTTTGGGATCATATTTTCTATTCCGCTATTTAATCAAAAACCTCTGGGGATCAGTTAAATTGGGGGATAGTCTGTGTTGGTACGTGTGAGAGAGATCCACCTTTCCAAGTTGTTGGGGTTCATCTCATACTTCTGAAGGTTTGAGGGTGCTGCCTGTTCCATACTCCCCCTACTCCTAGCCTTTTAGGGGTACAAACAATAGTAATTGGGGCCTAGTGTGGTTGTGTACGTGTGATATACATACACTTTTTTGGGATCATATTTTCTATTCCGCTATTTAATCAAAAACCTTTGGGGATCAGTTAAATTGGGGGATAGTCTGTGTTGGTACGTGTGAGAGAGATCCACCTTTCCAAGTTGTTGGGGTTCATCTCATACTTCTGAAGGTTTGAGGGTGCTGCCTGTTCCATACTCCCCCTACTCCTAGCCTTTTAGGGGTACAAACAATAGTAATTGGGGCCTAGTGTGGTTGTGTACGTGTGATATACATACACTTTTTTGGGATCATATTTTCTATTCCGCTATTTAATCAAAAACCTTTGGGGATCAGTTAAATTGGGGGATAGTCTGTGTTGGTACGTGTGAGAGAGATCCACCTTTCCAAGTTGTTGGGGTTCATCTCATACTTCTGAAGGTTTGAGGGTGCTGCCTGTTCCATACTCCCCCTACTCCTAGCCTTTTAGGGGTACAAACAATAGTAATTGGGGCCTAGTGTGGTTGTGTACGTGTGATATACATACACTTTTTTGGGATCATATTTTCTATTCCGCTATTTAATCAAAAACCTCTGGGGATCAGTTAAATTGGGGGATAGTCTGTGTTGGTACGTGTGAGAGAGATCCACCTTTCCAAGTTGTTGGGGTTCATCTCATACTTCTGAAGGTTTGAGGGTGCTGCCTGTTCCATACTCCCCCTACTCCTAGCCTTTTAGGGGTACAAACAATAGTAATTGGGGCCTAGTGTGGTTGTGTACGTGTGATATACATACACTTTTTTGGGATCATATTTTCTATTCCGCTATTTAATCAAAAACCTTTGGGGATCAGTTAAATTGGGGGATAGTCTGTGTTGGTACGTGTGAGAGAGATCCACCTTTCCAAGTTGTTGGGGTTCATCTCATACTTCTGAAGGTTTGAGGGTGCTGCCTGTTCCATACTCCCCCTACTCCTAGCCTTTTAGGGGTACAAACAATAGTAATTGGGGCCTAGTGTGGTTGTGTACGTGTGATATACATACACTTTTTTGGGATCATATTTTCTATTCCGCTATTTAATCAAAAACCTTTGGGGATCAGTTAAATTGGGGGATAGTCTGTGTTGGTACGTGTGAGAGAGATCCACCTTTCCAAGTTGTTGAGGTTCATCTCATACTTCTGAAGGTTTGAGGGTGCTGCCTGTTCCATACTCCCCCTACTCCTAGCCTTTTAGGGGTACAAACAATAGTAATTGGGGCCTAGTGTGGTTGTGTACGTGTGATATACATACACTTTTTTGGGATCATATTTTCTATTCCGCTATTTAATCAAAAACCTTTGGGGATCAGTTAAATTGGGGGATAGTCTGTGTTGGTACGTGTGAGAGAGATCCACCTTTCCAAGTTGTTGGGGTTCATCTCATACTTCTGAAGGTTTGAGGGTGCTGCCTGTTCCATACCCCCCCTACTCCTCATCTAGCCTTTTAGGGGTACAAACAATAGTAATTGGGGCCTAGTGTGGTTGTGTACGTGCGAGATACATACACTTTTTTTGATCATATTTCCTATTCCGCTATTCAATAAAAACCTTTGAGGATCAATTGAATTGCGGGATAGTCTGTGTCGGTACGTGTGAGAGAGATCCACCTTTCCAAGTTGTTGGGGTTCATCTCATACTTCTGAAGGTTTGAGGGTGCTGCCTGTTCCATACCCCCCCTACTCCTCATCTAGCCTTTTAGGGGTACAAACAATAGTAATTGGGGCCTAGTGTGGTTGTGTACGTGCGAGATACATACACTTTTTTTGATCATATTTCCTATTCCGCTATTCAATAAAAACCTTTGAGGATCAATTGAATTGCGGGATAGTCTGTGTCGGTACGTGTGAGAGAGATCCACCTTTCCAAGTTGTTGGGGTTCATCTCATACTTCTGAAGGTTTGAGGGTGCTGCCTGTTCCATACTCCCCCTACTCCTCATCTAGCCTTTTAGGGGTACAAACAATAGTAATTGGGGCCTAGTGTGGTTGTGTACGTGTGATATACATACACTTTTTTGGGATCATATTTTCTATTCCGCTATTTAATCAAAAACCTTTGGGGATCAGTTAAATTGGGGGATAGTCTGTGTTGGTACGTGTGAGAGAGATCCACCTTTCCAAGTTGTTGGGGTTCATCTCATACTTCTGAAGGTTTGAGGGTGCTGCCTGTTCCATACTCCCCCTACTCCTAGCCTTTTAGGGGTACAAACAATAGTAATTGGGGCCTAGTGTGGTTGTGTACGTGTGATGTACATACACTTTTTTGGGATCATATTTTCTATTCCGCTATTTAATCAAAAACCTTTGGGGATCAGTTAAATTGGGGGATAGTCTGTGTTGGTACGTGTGAGAGAGATCCACCTTTCCAAGTTGTTGGGGTTCATCTCATACTTCTGAAGGTTTGAGGGTGCTGCCTGTTCCATACCCCCCCTACTCCTCATCTAGCCTTTTAGGGGTACAAACAATAGTAATTGGGGCCTAGTGTGGTTGTGTACGTGCGAGATACATACACTTTTTTTGATCATATTTCCTATTCCGCTATTCAATAAAAACCTTTGAGGATCAATTGAATTGCGGGATAGTCTGTGTCGGTACGTGTGAGAGAGATCCACCTTTCCAAGTTGTTGGGGTTCATCTCATACTTCTGAAGGTTTGAGGGTGCTGCCTGTTCCATACCCCCCCTACTCCTCATCTAGCCTTTTAGGGGTACAAACAATAGTAATTGGGGCCTAGTGTGGTTGTGTACGTGCGAGATACATACACTTTTTTTGATCATATTTCCTATTCCGCTATTCAATAAAAACCTTTGAGGATCAATTGAATTGCGGGATAGTCTGTGTCGGTACGTGTGAGAGAGATCCACCTTTCCAAGTTGTTGGGGTTCATCTCATACTTCTGAAGGTTTGAGGGTGCTGCCTGTTCCATACCCCCCCTACTCCTCATCTAGCCTTTTAGGGGTACAAACAATAGTAATTGGGGCCTAGTGTGGTTGTGTACGTGCGAGATACATACACTTTTTTTGATCATATTTCCTATTCCGCTATTCAATAAAAACCTTTGAGGATCAATTGAATTGCGGGATAGTCTGTGTCGGTACGTGTGAGAGAGATCCACCTTTCCAAGTTGTTGGGGTTCATCTCATACTTCTGAAGGTTTGAGGGTGCTGCCTGTTCCATACTCCCCCTACTCCTCATCTAGCC
Organism: Pelophylax lessonae; assembly: GCF_965119305.1. NCBI lineage: Eukaryota > Metazoa > Chordata > Amphibia > Anura > Ranidae > Pelophylax > Pelophylax lessonae. The sequence continues at coordinate 137,125,411 of NC_138770.1, forward strand.
TTTTAGGGGTACAAACAATAGTAATTGGGGCCTAGTGTGGTTGTGTACGTGTGATATACATACACTTTTTTGGGATCATATTTTCTATTCCGCTATTTAATCAAAAACCTTTGGGGATCAGTTAAATTGGGGGATAGTCTGTGTTGGTACGTGTGAGAGAGATCCACCTTTCCAAGTTGTTGGGGTTCATCTCATACTTCTGAAGGTTTGAGGGTGCTGCCTGTTCCATACTCCCCCTACTCCTAGCCTTTTAGGGGTACAAACAATAGTAATTGGGGCCTAGTGTGGTTGTGTACGTGTGATATACATACACTTTTTTGGGATCATATTTTCTATTCCGCTATTTAATCAAAAACCTTTGGGGATCAGTTAAATTGGGGGATAGTCTGTGTTGGTACGTGTGAGAGAGATCCACCTTTCCAAGTTGTTGGGGTTCATCTCATACTTCTGAAGGTTTGAGGGTGCTGCCTGTTCCATACCCCCCCTACTCCTCATCTAGCCTTTTAGGGGTACAAACAATAGTAATTGGGGCCTAGTGTGGTTGTGTACGTGCGAGATACATACACTTTTTTTGATCATATTTCCTATTCCGCTATTCAATAAAAACCTTTGAGGATCAATTGAATTGCGGGATAGTCTGTGTCGGTACGTGTGAGAGAGATCCACCTTTCCAAGTTGTTGGGGTTCATCTCATACTTCTGAAGGTTTGAGGGTGCTGCCTGTTCCATACTCCCCCTACTCCTAGCCTTTTAGGGGTACAAACAATAGTAATTGGGGCCTAGTGTGGTTGTGTACGTGTGATATACATACACTTTTTTGGGATCATATTTTCTATTCCGCTATTTAATCAAAAACCTCTGGGGATCAGTTAAATTGGGGGATAGTCTGTGTTGGTACGTGTGAGAGAGATCCACCTTTCCAAGTTGTTGGGGTTCATCTCATACTTCTGAAGGTTTGAGGGTGCTGCCTGTTCCATACTCCCCCTACTCCTAGCCTTTTAGGGGTACAAACAATAGTAATTGGGGCCTAGTGTGGTTGTGTACGTGTGATATACATACACTTTTTTGGGATCATATTTTCTATTCCGCTATTTAATCAAAAACCTTTGGGGATCAGTTAAATTGGGGGATAGTCTGTGTTGGTACGTGTGAGAGAGATCCACCTTTCCAAGTTGTTGGGGTTCATCTCATACTTCTGAAGGTTTGAGGGTGCTGCCTGTTCCATACTCCCCCTACTCCTAGCCTTTTAGGGGTACAAACAATAGTAATTGGGGCCTAGTGTGGTTGTGTACGTGTGATATACATACACTTTTTTGGGATCATATTTTCTATTCCGCTATTTAATCAAAAACCTTTGGGGATCAGTTAAATTGGGGGATAGTCTGTGTTGGTACGTGTGAGAGAGATCCACCTTTCCAAGTTGTTGGGGTTCATCTCATACTTCTGAAGGTTTGAGGGTGCTGCCTGTTCCATACCCCCCCTACTCCTCATCTAGCCTTTTAGGGGTACAAACAATAGTAATTGGGGCCTAGTGTGGTTGTGTACGTGCGAGATACATACACTTTTTTTGATCATATTTCCTATTCCGCTATTCAATAAAAACCTTTGAGGATCAATTGAATTGCGGGATAGTCTGTGTCGGTACGTGTGAGAGAGATCCACCTTTCCAATGATGCTGTTAATCCGGCCCTGGTCCTCCTCCACCGCCGCTTCCACCTACACCGCCCATAGGTGTGCGCAGCCTATTGCATTAAGGTGTGCACCCCAAAGTTGAAATACACATGCATGTGTTTGCCAGCAGGGAGAGTAATGTATCGGGGCCATGTACCTGTAGGCAAGGAGAAATAGAGCAGAGCAGGTCCCAGGGAGATCTTTCCCATCTCCTCACTGGCAATGCTATGTGCCCTAGGTGATTAGGGTGTGCCCAGGCACACCCAGCACACCCTGTGCGCACGCCTATGTCACCGCCACATCCACCACCACCTCAACCTCCCTCCTACTCCATATGGGCCTCGTCCTTCAGAGATGAAGAAGAACATTGTTTTATTTTTCTGTTTTTTTTTGTTGTTTTAAGTTATTTCCCTATCCACATTTGTTTGCAGAGCACTTGCCATGCTCTTAATTACGTTTTGCTGCCATTTGCAGCACTCTAGCCCTTTCCTTTGGTGTTTTAGAGCCATTTTAGTGCCTTAAAGTTCGGGTCCCCATTGACTTCAATGGGGTTCGGTGTCCGGGAAAAGTTCGGTAAAAGTCCGGGACACGGACCCGGACTTTTTTTTAAAGTTCGGCCGAACCCGTCGAACACGGACATCTAGGTGTCCGCTCAACCCTACTCATAAGGCTTCAGCATACCAAGACACTTTGGACAATTTAATTCTCCCAACATTAAGGGAACAGTTTGGAGATGGCCCTTCCTGTTCCAACATGACTGCGCACCAGTGCACAAAGCAAGGTCCATAAAGACATGGATGAGGGAGTTTGGGGTGGAGGAACTTGACTGGCCTGCACAGAGTCCTGACCTCAACCTGATAGAATACATCTTTATTATTTTTAGCAATAACATGGTGTGGGCGGATTCCTGCCAGCCACAGGTTTTGTCATGCCCCTCCAGCCTGTGTTTTAGAACAAGAGGGAGGTGATTACATGTAATACCCCGCCCACATTGTGTTTAGCTGGTTACTGGGCATAGAGGAGGAGGGAAGGAGTGGGCTGTCATTTACCACTGTGTACAGTATACACCCACATGTGTGACTCTATAGTCACATGGGCTGCTCAGATGTGATAAGAAGAAAATGCTCAGCATAGAATCTCACTGAAAACTGTGCATGTGCAGAGTTGCCACCACAGCTGCAAAATCCCTAGCTGAATTGGGGGGCATGAACAGATGGTGGAGATGGGGAGCAGCAAGATCAACCAGTTTTTTTGCAGAATACAGAAAAACAAATCTCATAGTTAGTATGAACAGCGTGTAATACAGCATTTATAGATCGTTTTTATGATGTGGGTTTAGTGACACTTTAACAAGCTTTGACTATTCTTTTTTTTCCCATAAGTTTTTTATTGAAGAAAAAAGTAGGTATAGTACAAAACAGTTGACATACGGTGTCAAAATGTACATGACACAATAAATATGTACATGCCATTCTTTTAAGCACTTAAGGACCGCCCCACGAACATTTACTGCGGCAGGGCGGCCCTTAAGTGCAAAATCACGTACCCGTACGTGATTTTGTAGATTGGCTCTAGAGGCACGTGCGAACCACTGGAGCCGTGCTCCCGCTGTGATTGGACACAGCGGGAGCTGATCAGCGGGTCCAGCGGCCATTGCAATTGTTCAGCAGAATGACAGAAAGGTGGTCTGCCTATTTAAACAAGGCAGACCGCCGTTCTGTCAGACAGGAAGAGAAAGATCTTGTGTTCCTACCAATCAGGAACACCGATCTCTCTCTTCCCGCAGTCAGTCCATCCCCCCACAGTTAGAAAGCACTCACTGGGAGCACACTTAACCCTTTCATCGCCCCTGATGATAACCCCTTCCTCAACAGTGTCATTTATACAGTGACAGTTCCTTTTTTTTAGCACTGATCACTGTATTGTTGTCACTGGTCCCCAAAAAGTGTCACTATGTATCAGATTTGTTTGCCACAATGTCGCAGTCCTGCTAAAAATCACTGATCGCCGCCATTACTAATAAAAACAATAAAAAGTCCATAAATCTATCCCATAGTTTGCAAGCGCTATAACTTTTGCGCAAACCAATCAAAATACGCTTTTTTGGGGGTTTTTTTGCCAAAAATATGTAGCAGAATACAAATTGGCCTAAATTGATAAAAAAATTGATTTTTAAAATTTTTTATTGAATATGTTTTATAGCAGAAAGTAAAAAATATTGTGTTTTTTTTTTTTTTAATTGTTTATCTATTTTCATTTATAGTGCAAAAAATAAAAACTGCAGAGGTGATCAAATATCACCAAAAGAAAGCTCTATTTGTGGGAAAAAAGGACATCAATTTTATTTGGGTACAACGTCCCACGATCGTGCAATTTGTCACTTAAAGTAGCGCAGTAAAAGAGAAAATATTCTGCACTATGGGTCAAATTATTTTGTGAATATAAATAAATGTGATTATGACTCCTAAATGTTGAAACAAGTATGAAAAAATTACAAACACGTTGCTATAATAAATGAGCAGAAAATGAACTGCAGCCCCCCAAAAAAACACTACTAATTAGTGTCTGTTAAGAATTAAATATAGAATTGAGTATGATGCTGCTCCACTAAAAGTGCTAAATGTACTACTCAAAAGTAGGGATGATCAAACGGTTCGGGTCGACCATCGGTTCGACCCGAACATTGGCTGTTTGAGGTTCGGCCGAATTTAGAACTTTTTGCTGAAAAAGTTCGGAATTCGGCAACCAGAACCGACCAAAATGCAATGGTACAGGAAATGGGCTTTAAAAGCCAGTGATTGGACCAGAACCATCAGTAAAAGCCAAATGAGGGGGCAGGAGAATGCTAGGAATGTGATTGGAGTGACTAGGGGGTCCATAGGCCAATCATTAGTGAATACGCCCCCCAGTATATAAGATAGCCCCCGCCAAATTCCTAGCATTGTTATACAGGGACATGGAAGAGAGTGGAAGCAGTTCTGTTACTTCTGCTACAAAGTGTCATTTAGCAATTTTTAGTGTGAGGAAAGGGATATCTAGTGTAGTTAGGGTGCTATTTTCCACTATAGTTAGCTTTAATAATTTAGTTTCTGTAGGGAAAGTGTTGAGTGTAAGGGGACCGTAGTGTAGTGTAGAGTTAACTGACTCTGACTGCTATGGCAGGGTGACAAAACCCTTCCATATCAGGGTGACCGCTATAGAGAAAAGATCGTTTCTCTTAGGTCACATTTAGTGCACTGATATGGCTTCTCGTCTGTGAGCATGCTTTTTGCTGCAGGCGTTTATTGGGCTTTTTTGAGGAGATGTTTGGAGTCAGGCATGACATCTGAACATCTGTGTAGGGGTATATATACATACACCCATGTCTGTATATATACACATACACATATATAGGTGTGAAAGTAGCAGAAACATATGCTTGCGCTAATTAAATAATTAACAGGCATATGTCTCCGCTCCTATAACACCTATATATGTGTGTATGTGTATAAATACATACAGGTGTGTGTGTATATATACCCCTATACAGAAGTTAAGATGTTTTGCCTGCTTCTAAAGACCTTAAAAAAAACGCCAGCTGCAAAAACACACCTGGGCGATTTTGTAGCTGGCATTTTTTTGGGCATTTTTGGGCGTCTTTGGAGGCAGGCATAACATCTGAACTTCTGTGTAGGGGTATATATACATACACCCATGTCTGTATATATACACATACACATATATAGGTGTGAAAGTAGCAGAACACTATGCTTGCGCTAATGAAATAATGAACACCAATATGTCTCCGCTCCTATCACACCTATATATGTGTATGTGTAAAAATACATATAAGTGTGTGTGTATATATAACCCTATACAGAAGTTCAGATGTTTTGCCTGCCTCCAAAGACGCTCATAAAATGCCCAAAAAGATGCCTGCGCCAAAAAAAATGCCCAGGTGTCTTCTTGAAGGCGTTTTTTTTGGGCATTTTTTGGGGTCTTTGGAGGCAGGCAAAACATCTGAACTTCTGTATAGGGTTATATATACACACACACTTATATGTATTTATACATCTATATAGGTGTTATAGGAGAGAAGCTATATTGGTGTTAATTAGCGCAAGCATAGATTTCTGCTATTTTCACACCTATATATGTGCATGTGTATATATACATACAAACATGGGTGTATGTATATATACCCCTACACAGAAGTTCAGATGTTTTGCCTGCCTCCAAAGTCCCCCAAAAAATGCCCAAAAAAACGCTTGCTACTAAACCGGCAAGGTGTGAAAATAGCGGAGCCATATCCCTGTTCTATAAGTGACCTAATACAAACAATCTTTTTTTTCTGGTTCTGGACATGCTACAGAGCTGAAACTTCACAGGTACACTTTTTAGACCCCACAGACACTAAATCCAAAGAAATTTATTTATTTTTTTAATTTTTTTTTTTAATTTTTTCAATAATTGGCTCTCTATCAAAAATGACAATTTTTAAGAACTTTTTTTGTGTGATTAATAGTCCCTGGGGCATGACCCAGAACCCTAGGCACTTTTTAGGGGCATTTATTGGGTTTTAGGGCTTCAAAATGGTGTTTTTTGATTACCGAAGTTCGGGTCCCATTGATTTCAATGGGGTTCTGAAATCCGGGCCGAACTTTCGGGAAGTTCGGATGTTCTGGCCGAACCGGACTTTTGAAAAGTTCGATCATCCCTACTCAAAAGGTGATATTTAGATAAATTTGTAAAATAGGTAAAATTAATCACATACAGTGCTGTGCAAAAAATCCAATACTGTGCAAAAAAATGGTGCAATGTGCAAGTGCTAATAATATACAAAGTGCTACGATCTTATCAGTGTGATATTGTCCTTCAAAGATGCATGCACTTTCATTTAAAAATCTTCACATGGAATTGCTGGTCCTTCTAGTGCCACCAATGAATTCGTGTATCAGTGCTAACCCAGCCCAATGAAGAATCCAAGACCCCGAATTCTCGAGTGACCCCCCACCAGGAGTGCCCTCACCAGATAGCTACCCCCTTGCAACAAGGGCATATCGCCTTTGGTTGGAAAAACTGCTTTTCTCTTCCCTCTGAGGTCCTCCCTTAAGCTCCCCCTCATAGTCTCTGTATGACCGTATCCTCTTTACAGCTCAATGGAACACAAAATGATAATCCCCATAGTGTAAAACCGTAGTATACTTTATTGGAATAAATAATATCCACTTACATTGACATAGAAAATATCGCTTGTTTGATCCAAGGCAAGCGGAAGTCCGGAACACTTTGCGTTCCACAGACTCGTACAGGAAGTGTAGCAATGACGTAAAGCCCCGCCCTACGCATTTTGTCACTCTGACATAAGAGCGATATTTCCTATGTCAATGTTTTTGCACAGTATTGTATTTATTTTCACAGCACTGTATGTGATTAATTTTACCTATTTTATATATTTATCTGAGTAACACCTTTTGAGTAGTATTTGCACATTTAGCACTTTATTTAAGTGGAGCAGCGCCATACCAAATTCTATAATTACTTCTTAAAGTAACGCAGTGCTGTATCGCAAAAAAATGGCCTGGTAAGGAAGGGGGTAAAACCTTCTGGAGCTAAAGTGGTTAAAGAAAAGAGAGAACCAATACGGTGACTATTCTTTTGATATAGAATTGATTGGACTTTATACCATCTAGATAGTATTTTGTAGCCGTTTTTGATATTTGTTAGCTGTAGAGGATCTATATGCAAAGTACATGATACATTTCCTCTGTGCAGTGGTAAATTGGATGTTCAGTTTGACCTCCCTTTTTTTTTTTTGCAGGGGGGAGAGAAGTCTGGAGTTGGAGTTCTAAGGAAGTTTTTATTTCTAGATAATAAATTATGAGAATAGATTGCAGCTCTGCATATGACAACATTGCCTCTATCAAAATACAAACCTTCTTTAACTATATACCTGCTGAATGCAACGAGAGCATGGATCCAACTATTGTGGAAACAATCACAGACTCCATCCAAACAAAAGTTCTTGTAGTTCCTGAATATAAACGGCATCTTACAAATAAAGGAATCTAACAATTTAAAAAATATGTAAGAAAAACTCATACTTACCTGGCTGCTCTAGATGTACATTAAACCTTCAGGCAATGATGCCAACACCTTCTTCTAAACCCTGATGCCGGAGGAATTAGACTCCACCCTGGAAACCCTCGACCAAAGTACACCAAAGGCATGCCATATGACAACAATGCCTCTATCAAAACACAAATCTCATGTACGTACAAGGCATGTGAGTACCTCCTTTCTCTTGGCAAATCCCTCAGGGAGCAGACCCCCCCCCCCCTTCTATCCAAGAATCCCTGCCTACATTCCCTGGGACCTCCTGGATAATATTAACACCTTGTCAGCCTACACTTTCTTTAGTCAATTCTAAACTAATTTCAGTTGGCCCACCTATAGCAAGCTCATTGGCTGTTAATACTGCCTAACTATTCTTAAAAAATATTAATTTACCCTCATCCTACCTATCCTGCCTAACCTGTATAAAAAGGTGTTTGTACTTACCTATTTTTAATCCTCTCTGGTCATGTGATCCTGAAGCTATGGCTTCAGGAGCTCTTGACAACATCGGGGAACTCTGTAACATCAACCATAGGCTCCTTTGGCCCAGCCATTGTTGACACTCCCTCCTCTCCCCTGCAGCAGCCGCTCACTAACACAGGGGAGCTGGAGCTGTGGCCTAAGAATTTTTAGACTTTTCTACTTTAATCTTAAGCCCTGAAGAAGGGGGAGACCACATTCCCCAAAATGCGCTGACCATGCCAACCACAACCAATAAAGACTTTCAAACGAGTTACCCAATCATGTGACTATTTGTACTAGGTTCTTTTTAATCCTCTCTGGTCACGTGATCCTGAAGCTCTGGCTTGTGGAGCCCTTAACAAATTCCGAACCTTACCTATAGGCTCCCATGGCCCAGCCATTGTCAGCACTCTATCCTCTCCCTTACTGACACAGGGGACCTAGAGTTGCAGTGTAAGTATATTTGGATTTAGGCTTTTATTCTACTTTAATCTTAACCTTCATAGCGGTATTCCCGAGCGTGACTCGGGGTTAGATTTTAGAGCCAAAAGCGGTAACCCCCGAGCCACACTCGGGGTACCGCTAGGAAGATCGCTGGATCCTGGTAGAGGTTTTACTTACCTTTTCTCCGGGATCCAGCGAAGTATGCGGGCGGTATGCGGCGGCGGAGCTTCCTCCCGATCGTCTGTCAGCCCCGGCTTCCGTCTCCTGCGACGTGACGTCCGCAGGGGGGTGGAACTGGCGGCAAATTCAAAATGTATAACACACAAACACACTGATACACTGTAATCCTATTGGATTACATTCCCTGAATAAAATAAATTGACCTTTGATTGCCCCCCAGTGCTTTCTCCATTGCACTTCCTGCATTATTCCTATACACTGTATCTGGATCATTGCAGAGCGACCATGGCCTCAAACAAGCGCGCCGCAACATCAAAAGCGGTGTATGACCTGCTGGGCGAGAGTGACAGTGATCCTGAATTGCATGCAGAGTGGAGTGACAGCGATTCATGAGGAAGCTCGTCATCCGACGCTGAAAGTGAGCTCAGTGATGATGCTGTGACTGTGCCGAGCGATGTGCGTACTTGGTGCGTGATCGACTGCGGTACGGAGCACGTAGCGCCCCCAAGGTTCCCGTTTACCGGAGCGCCTGGTATCAAAGTCGATGTTGAGGAGGATAACCCCTTGGCGTATCTGCAACTTTTTTTTACCGATGAGGTTATCGAAAAAATTGTTGTGGAGACCAATCGGTACCAGGAGCAACAAGCCGCAGCACATCGGCGGTTTTCAAGGAGCAGGATGTGGGAACCTGTGACCAGTACAGATATCTGGAAATTCCTGGGCCTAATTATTCTGCAGGGAGTGGTGGGGAAACCCCTGCAGAAGTGGTATTGGACCACAAGCAAATTATTGGCCACTCCTTTTTTTGGCACCGTTATGTCGGAGTACAAATTTTCCCTTATTATGAGGTATTTGCACTTTACCAATAATGACGATTTTGATGAGACTTCTCATCCGGCTCCGAAGCTCAAAAAGATCTGGGATATTTACCAATTCATTTATAAAGGGAGACTTAGCTGGATACAATATATTGCGTCCAAGCGAGCACGCTTTGGAATCAAATCATTTATGCTGTGTGAATCCAGCTCTGGATATATTTGGAACTCGGTCCTATACACCGGGAGAGGAACCAAGTTCAACCAAAGGTTCAGCAGCTATGGGATGGCAACTGCTTCTGTTCTGACGCTGATTGAGCCTCTGCTGGATCAGGGGTACTGTGTCACCACAGACAATTTTTATACGTCTCCAGAACTGTTTGAGTTCCTCCTACAACATAAGACAGATGCGTATGGGACCGTCAGAGCAAACCGGCGTGACATGCCCCCCAGCTTTGCCAACAAAAAGAAGCCCAGAGAATTAGTTGCCTGGCAGAAAGGAAAAATGTTGGCACTTAGATGGCGTGACAAAAAAGATGTCTGCCTGATGAGTACCATCCATAACACCGCCACTGTCATGGTACATACAAAAGGGGGAAAAGATGTTCTGAAACAGCAGCTGGTCCTGGATTATAACAACACCATGGGAGGTGTGGACAGAGCTGACCAGGAAATTACTTTCTATCCGGCAATGCGGAAACAGCAGAAAAAATATTATAAAAAAATATTCAGGCACCTCCTGGAGCAGTGTTTGTGGAATGCCTTCATTCTCCTAAAAAAGAAAAGTGACCGGCCTGTGCTCCATGCGGGCTTTGTGTGGAAAATTGCTGAGCTCATATTTTTCAGGCACCAGACCCCCAACAATAAGTAGATCCGGACGCCGTGCTGCCGGTGTTGTGAACCCCGAACGACTGACCGGTCGTCATTTTATAGACCACATTCCGCCAACGGAGAAGAAGACTGCACCCACAAGGATGTGTGTGGTGTGCTGTTCCAAGCACGACGACACGGGACGGAAAATCAGAAAGGAAAGGCGGTACTACTGTCCAGACTGTGATGTTGGACTTTGCGCTGTACCCTGTTTCAAAATTTTCCACACCTGGGACGTTTATTGAAGCAGTATGACCACTAATATTGCATCCTTTTTGGGAAAAAAAAAATATATTGCATCCTTGTTAGACAAAAAAAAAATGTCACTGTTTTTGATTACACGATTTACTATAATTTATTGAATAAAAAGTGTTATTTTTTGGAAAAAAAAGTGTTATTATTATATTATTATTTTATAGTTATTTATTATATTATAATTTAGGATTTTGTGTTTCAAACTTTATCATACTCGGGATGTTATAAAGAAGAACACACGGTAAAAAGAAATCATATATAAATAGATGGTTTGGGATGCTCATTCTCAAGAATTACAAGCAAAATAATGGTACCGCTTTCAGCACCTAAAATCCGAAAGAATCATACCGCCAGGGAGGTTTAACCATGAAGAAGGGGGAGTCCACATTCCCCAAAACACACCGACCATACCAACCACAACCAATAAAGACTGTAAAATGAGTTAACCAGTCATTTGACCGTTTGTACTAGGCGCTACTAACCACATCACCAAAAATTCACCAATACCAGGAAATTTTGAAGTTATGTAGATTAGAGTGACCCATGATTGGAAGCCTCTTTTTCTGAAAATGCCATACTGGTGCTTCGTCTACAGTACTTTCTGATTTTTTTGACCCAAAACACATGTTTGGTTAAGGGGAGTATCTTTATCTGTCTACTTGTTGTAGGTTGACAGCTCAAAGTATTGAAGAAAGAAGTTATGAATGATACCCATCATCAAGTAACACATTCAGAAAAGTTTGGTAATGGTAGACACCATACTTTTTAAAGTTTACATTGGTATGTAGTTTTTAAGAAATAGGTGCTGCCAAATTCAGCAAAATCTCAGTAGAACTGTGCTGGACTACAGCTTATTTTCACATGGCTCTGTATTGTGTGAAATCCTTCATGTTGGATGCATGTTAGAGAAGCAGGCTTGCTGCAAGAGATCGACATCACTGGGATTTACCAAAGTGAAAATGTTCATGTTTATCCGAAATGATTCTATTGTTTTATTATATATATATATTTTTTAAACCACTGTCTAACAAACACCTTGGAGTTATACAGTGGGAACGAGTTTTTAGTAAGCATGCAGGAACATTTTCTTCAGAGACCCTTTTGCGACACTTTACAACCTTGTAGCCACATCTTTTCCCTGCATGAGAAAGCGTTTAGTTGCTGTAAACCCCTGGCGTGCCCCCGTGTACTCTGTTCAAGTAAAACAGCACGTTTGAGAAGCGCGCACTGACAGTCGACTGTAACATGACATTTCCGAAAAGACAAGAGATGTGAAGAGTTCATAGACAAGTCTTTCAGAAAAGTTTTATTATTTTCTTCTGTGTGATCTGTTCTCAAAACACGGAGAAGTTTCGTACTATGAATACAATACAGCACAAGACTGCTAATGAATTCCTCAAATGAACAATTGCGGGATATGATAAAAATGCAGAAATGTTTTAGTCTCATGTAATTAATTATACTTGTTCAATAAATGATGCTACCTATATAACCAATCAGAATTCATCTTGTCCCGATCTAACCAGCAAAGTGCACTAGGTTAAATTTGTTTGGGTTGCCTTAAAATGTATATAAGCCCTAACAATGAAATTCAGTTATTTGCTGCCTTTTGCACTACTGCATGTAATATTTAACTTTTTTGTTTTATCTGTCCGGTGAGTGTAAAATATACAAAGTAAATTTGCCCAAAATTTTGTGAGCTGATAACTTCCGGAGCTCTTGGTCTGTGCACAAGGAGGGGTTATGGAGACAAGGAAGGGGAAGGAGATGAGGAAGGGGGAGGAGATGAGGAAGTAGGAGATGAGAAAGGGGGAGGAGATGAGGAAGGGGGACGAGATGAGGAAGGGGGGGAGATGAGGAAGGGAGAGGAGACAAGGAAGGGGGTGGAGATGAGGAAGTGGGAGGAGATGAGGGAGGGGGAGGAGATGAGTAGCGTAAGGAAGTAAAAAGAGGTCTGCGTTCTTTGTAGTGCATTAGAAATGAAGATGTCTGGCTGACTCCACATGCTTAGTGTAACAGATCCCCAATACTTGGACCAAGTATTTCTGTCTCAGGTCTCCAGAATCTCACGTGATGCAGTGACCTGGCCCCTTAATTCCCCCCAAACATCAGTAGATGTATATTAGGAGCTGCGCCAGACATATATTAAACAATCTATCACAGTAATACAGTCCATGAACAATCTAATGGAGTAGAACTGCAGGTAGAAAGAAAGGACCCGATCCAATCAGCCAATCAACAGCGCTCGGCGTAAATGATGGTTCCTAGTCACATTCCTCACAGCATCAATGGATAAAACTGCTGTATGTAGGGTGCTCAGCTCGCTAGGCGGACGTATTGGAGCTGAGCGCGCTACATACCACGGTTTTATCCATTGATGCTGTTATATGATGTCTACTATGTAAGTGCATTACTTTTTAATAAATTTATGTGCCTCGATGTACTTCACGATTGGTTGCCCCTCTGTTTTTTTTCTGAGCCTGCATGTGAAAGACACTTCTGTGGGGTCCTGTGAAGGCATTGTACATCTGTGAATTGCGAAGTTCTCTCTCCCTGCTAAGGAATGTGAGGAATGTGACTAGGAACCATCATTTACGCCGAGCGCTGTTTGCTCTTATGCCTGTTTGACCACTCTGTGACAGGAGGGTCAAAAGTTCCTGTAAGAGGCTACGGGTGTCAGCACAGGGTGTAACTCATCTCTTTCACTATTCACTGGTGATTGGATCGGGTCCTTTCTTTCTACCTGCAGTTCTACTCCATTAGATTGTTCATGGACTGTATTACTGTAATAGATTGTTTAATATATGTCTGGCGCAGCTCCTAATATATATCTACTACTTTATATGGACTGTGATCTTCCTATTGAGCACGCAGCCTTGTGTACATATATTTTATATTGTCTTAGTATTTTTCTGTCTTAAGCGCAAATATCATTCCCTTTTTTATTTGTACCCCCCAAACATCAGCCTAAACTCGATGAAGGGTAAAACAAAAGACACTTTATTCAACAACTCACTTTCAATATATACAGTTTCATGTGTTTGATTTCATTATCATATGCAAATGTAATTGTATACAGAACATAGTTAACATACCTTAGCCATCTGGAAACAGACAATAGGTGAATGAGACTGCAACATTATCATAATTAACTCAACAAACAACAAGCTCTCAAAACAAAGCTGAATATGTATTCCTAGAAGTATAAATACACAACCACCTCTAAACAGATGAAAGTAGAAGACGTAGGCTTGTAGACTGCCTTCTCCGTTTTCAAAATACCTTCTTATAAGTGTCAATACACATCCCCACAGTAGATAATAGCTGAGTTTGACGTCGTTAGCAGCTCTTTAGTCTCTCATTGTGTGGAGAAGTCCTCCGCTTTAGGCCTGTAACATGGATCTTAGTCTCAGTCAGAGTCTGTATCTTGGGGTGACATGGATTTGAGTGCAAAGTAACACTACTTCCATGGTCCTCCAGCATATAACCCCACACAGAGGTGCACTCCCCTACAAGCCAGGGCCCATAGTCCGTGGGCAGGAGTCTGGCCTCCACACACCTCCAGTAGCCCGTGGCGAATGTCCCAGCAAATGGGCGTTCGCCGCACTTAGGAATTCAGAGCTATGTTGTCACTTCAAAGAGAAAGGTAGGAAAATTTTATTTTCTAACAAGTTACATTTGCCCAAAATTTTGTGAGCTGATAACTTCCGGAGTTCTTGGTAAGTGCACAAGAAGGGGTTATGGAGACGAGGAAGGGGGAGAGATGAGGAAGGGGAAGAGATGAGGAAGGGTAAGAGATGAGAAAGGAGGAGGAGATGAGGAAGGGGGAGGAGATGAGTAGCGGAAGGAGGTGTGTTCTTTGTAGGGAGTTAGAAATAAAGATGTCCGGATGACTGCAAATGCTTAGGAATTCAGAGCTAGGTTGTCACTTCAAAGAGGAAGATAGGAGCATTTTATTTTCTGACAAGTTAAATTTGGCCAAAATTTTGTGAGCTGATAACTTCCAGAGCTTTCGGTCTGTGCACAAGGAGGGGTTATGGAGATGAGGAAGGAGAAGAGATGAGGAAGGGGAAGAGATGAGGAAGAGGGAGGAGATGAGGAAGGGGGAGGAGATGAGGAAGGGGGAGGAAATAAGGATGGGGGAGGAGATGAGTAGCGGAAGGAGGTAAAAAGAAGTCGGTGTTCTTTTTAGTGCATTAGAAATGAAGATGTCCGGATGACTCCACATGCTTAGCAATTTAGAGCCATGCTGTCACTTCAAAGAGGAAGGTAGGAGCATTTTATTTTCTGACACATCAACAGTTATATGCTTTAAATTAATATACAATCAAAACTTTTTAAAAAATGTTTAAATTTTTCCTGGTGTCCATTGTTATTGTGTTTAAAAGGGAGGAAAAATCCAAAACCCAAAACACTTTTTTTTCTGTAAAACCCTCTAAAAGGAGATTTCTTTCACTTTGGAGAGATTTCCTCCCACTTTCTGTTATTTCTACAGGAAATGAGGTAAAGGGAAATTACCCAATGGAAAACAGAATGCAGAATTTTGATCGAACATACGTGGGGAAATTCTAAACAAACGTTCATACATACTTTGGTAAACTGTCTTTTTAATCTCAAAACATACACTCACCGGCCACTTTATTAGGTACACCTGTTCGATTGCTTGGTAACACAAACTGCTAACTAGCCAATCACATGGCAGCAACTCAATGCTTTTAGGCATTTAGACGTGGTGAAGACGACTTGCTGAAGTTCAAACCGAACATCAGAATGGGGAAAAAGGGGATTTAAGTGAGTTTGAACGTGGCATGGTTGTTGGCACCAGAGGCTGGTCTGAGTATTTCAAAAACTGCTGATCTACTGTTTTATTTTATTCACATTCATCTCTAGGGTTCACAGAGAATAGTCCGAAAAAGAGAAAATATTGAGTGAGCAGCAGTTGTGCAGACAAAAATGCCTTGCTGATGTCAGAGCAGAATGGGCAGACTGGTTTGGTGTGATAGAAAGGAAACAATAACTCAAATAACCACTCGTTACAACCAAGGTATGCAGAATACTATCTCTGAACGCACAACACATCAAACCTTGAAGCAGATGGGCTACAGCAGCAGAAGACCACACTGGGTGGCACCCCTGTCACCTGAGAACAGGAAACTGAGGCTACAATTTGCACAGCCTTACCAAAATTGGACAATAGGAGATTGGAAAAACGTTGCCTGGTCTGATGAGTCTGGAGTTCAGCTGCAGCATTCAGATGGTAGGGTCAGAATTTGACGTAAACAACATGAAAGCATGGATCCAGTCTGCATTGTATCAACAGGTCTGGTTGGTGGTGTAATGGTGTGGGGGATGTTTTCTTGGCACACTTTGGGCCCCTTATTACCAATTGAGCAATTGCCACGGCCTATCTGACTATTGTTGCTGACCATCTCCATCCCTTTATGACTACAGTGTACCCAACTTCTGATGGCTCCTTCCAGCAGGATAATTCACCATGTCACAAAGCTCAGATCATCTCACCACTGGTTTCTTGAACATGACAATGAGGTCACTGTACTCCAATGGCCTCCACACTCACCAGATCTCAATCCAATAGAGTACCTTTGGAAAGTGGTGGAATGGGAGATTTGCATCATGGATGAGCAGCCAACAAATCTGCAGCAACTGCGTGATGCTATCATGTCAATATGGACCAAAATTGTGTTTTCAACATTTTGTTGAATCTATGCCACAAAGAATTAAGTCAGTTCTGAAGGCAAAAGGGGGTCCAACCTGATACTAGCAAGGTGTACCTAATAAAGTGGCTGGTGAGTGTATATACCTGGTAGAAACATTCTATTCTACTGTCTAAGGATCTACTGTGTGTAAAAATTATATTTTCTTGGAAACCGATTGTCTTCTCGTTTAAACAATATGTGCTGTGGCATATATAGTAGCAATGTGCCATGTAACCTGTCACTTTGTACACCCACCACTGAAGGAGAAAATGCAAAGCTCCATATGACTCACCTTCTGAGTAGGCCCATTGACAGCCAGCAATTAGATTGTGACTGCAGGGGTGTGCTGGCTTTAGGGTTAAATGTCACTGCATCTACAATGTTAGTTCAATGGACAGCATGGATTAAATTACTCACCATATTTTCACATCTTTTTGTTAAACTTATGCCAGGAGAATACAGCAGAAGAAAATCCCCACAATAATTTTTGTGCTGGCTCAGAACTGATCATTTTGATGGGTGTATCGCAGGCCCTGAAAGATATACAAACAGCCTGTAGGCAGGTGCAGTCTACTTTCTCCACTACAGGTTTCACTCTTCTGTAGTGTCATTGCAGTTGGAGAAGAAGTCAAGAGCAACGTGGTTCCTCTAGGCTTTCTTGGGTCGCTGCAGAAGCTATTACTGACGCCCCATGTGACTCTAACTCTAGTAACCATCTTGGGTCAGGCAGAGCCTATTTAAGGCCCTGGCTCCCAGACTTGGTGCATAGCGTGTGTTGGTAGAGTAGGGACAAGTCACCCATCTAACAGAGACAGTGTTAGGTGGCCTGGAGAGGTTCCAGACGAGTAGGGGAAAATAGGGACACACCATGTTTCCTGGAAATCTCCCCATTTGGGTACGCAATGGCCAGGACGCTTTTAATTCCTTAAGACAAACATTCCCGACACATCTAAGACCTGCCCCGCTACACCCTGCTGTTATATTCAGTGAGTGTTTCTGGCCGGGTGCCTTACAGCTGGGCTTATTATGAATTATTGGATTCTACATTATTATAAATTTTGTTCCCTGCAACTGGACTATGAGTGTTTACTGCCGCCGAACCACACTGCACTTCCCCACAAGCCAGTATGTGGTTACAAGCATGTAGGTTTGCTGTGCAAATAATTGCTCCATGTTATCTGCTAAGTATGAGTTTTGTATAGGCTTACCGTTCAGTCAAGAACTATTAGTGAGTCTACTTAGACCCAAAAGGGGGTTATTGTGCTGCTCACATAGATATTTATGTGTATGCATAAATAACTAGTCGGCATATAAAATTCAAAATGCAGTGTTTAGAATATAGGTTGGATTTGACAAATATTTACATCCATATACTGACTTTTTTTTATAGAATAATATAGAATACAGTATATACCTTTTAAAATAGTGCATGCATATGTCATTGGTAAGCTAGCTGGTCAGACTTTTTTTTAGGGACATTTTATAGGAACAGGAGGCATAAAAGCAACAATATTTAGGTGTTCAATGTGCATGGCAAACTGCAAAAACAAACGTTTTAGATTTACAAACAACAAATTTTGCTGAAATGTGGGAATTTCTAAAAAACACATTAAAAAGATAGATTAAAACAACAGGAGTCAGTAATCAGTGGGCACAGCTAAAGTATCCCATCCTCGAGGCAACTAGAATGTATGTAAGGGAAATTAGTAAGAGTAAACGGAAGAAAAAAAAGAACACATTATCATGGCTGCTAAGAAAAGAAAGAGGAGGACAGAACTAAATCTATTACAAAAGGAGACAAAACTTTTTTTTAGGTCATCAACGATGGAAGGAAAAAATACAACAGATCAATAAAATGAAAACTGGGCACAAAATGTATGTTAAGGGAGACCTAGACGTAGCAAACCATTTAAACCATTCTGTTTAGTCTTTCCAGAAATAAATTGTACTAAAAAATAACAAGCTGAGGGATCATATTCGTTCTAGTAATGCCCGTTCATTTTCCGGCTTTCTGGAGGTAGAAGAGGAACTGGTTCAGTTAAAGCTTAATAAAGCAATGATTCCTGATGATATTCCTTCCAGAGTTCTAGAAGAACTTTAAGGTATGGTTGTTGGACCATTAGCAGATCTTTTCCTTTCAATAGTTTTTATTAAATTTTCAAAACATCAAACACAAGATACAGTACAGTTAAACGTAATGGCTGTATAGCAATGAACAGATACAGTAAATACACTAGAGTATACCATGCAAAACCGTTGTGTATAAAGATTTAGAGCCCCCAGTACCTAACAACTGGGCCCCACCGGAGACCGGGCCCCAGTCCAATCCCCCCGCGTCGAGCAGAAGGGTCGGGCCGCCCGGACCACCCCCAAGGGGATCAATACTGTGGTCCCGTGCCCTCCCCTCCCTCCCCCGCAGGAGCCGAGACCCAGACCCCAGCGTACACCCAGTCCCTCCTGGAGCTAACAAGAGGTGCATCTGCAAAGAACCGTAACTCTAGCATGCTTTAGTACATTACGTTTGCAATAACCACGCAACTAGACATGGGGACCATCAACCGGACGGTCTAAACAGCAGCCTCAAATATAAACATATGTCATCATTAATAATATGATCAAGTAAGGATCAAGCCCGAAAGAGAGGAAAACCCCTCAGCTCGGGTACTTTAGCAACCAAAGATTCCATTCGCGATCAAACAGCAGGCTTCTATCGTTGGAGTTGGCAAAGAACTGTTCGTAGGAGTAGTGGGTTTTAACCCTATTTATGACATCCACTACCGTGGGTGCATCAGCAGACCTCCATGCTGCGGTGACAGACATCCTAGCAGCTGTAAGTATGTGTGAGGTTACACAACGAAACGGTCGTGGAACCTTGTCAATACCCAAGTTCAATAGAGCTAGGGCTGGGGACATGGACAGCGATATTCCAGTTATGGAGATAATTAGTGCAAACACCACTGCCCAATATCCTCTCAGCTTCCTACACTGCCACAGTAGGTGGAATAGTGTGCCCTTACCCCCACACCCCCTCCAGCATGAGATGGGTGCATCTTTGAACATCTTTGCCATCTTCACAGGCGTCAGATAACTACGGTGGAGAAATTTGAGAGCCACCTCCCAGTGATTAGTACAATGCGTAAATGTGTAAAAGGAGCGAATAGCCAGCCGCCACTCCAGCTCCGAAAATGCCACTGAAAGGTCGCTCTCCCAGGCCGCCATACTAGTCGACTTAACCCACCCATGCTGGAGGTGCAGGCGCTGGTAGAACCATGATAACCCCTTCGTTTTACGGTACTCTTTGTGCAAGTAGTCCCAGGTCTCAGAGGGCACCTCAATAGTCGGGTTAGGATACTTAATGTGGTAATGGTGTAGCTGTGCATGAAAGAAGGAGGACGTGGTTCCGACCTGCCTACAGACATCGTGGTATGTGAAGGTATCCGGGAACAATGTCCGCGGAATTTTCAGGAAGCGGAGCAGGAACTGATAGGCCGCCAGTGTTAATTCTCTCTTAGCTATCGGGGGTTCCCCCCATCCTCTGCACCTCCCCCCAAGCGCCCAGTGTGGCCCGCAGTGAGGACAGGCTGGGAATGTGCACCTCCCTTTTCGTCAATGCGGCCTGAAGCAAAGATGGTAGATTTTGCTGCGCCACCATTGCCCTTTCTAGCAACACCCACAGCTTGTCCGAAGCTGGATCGAACCAAGCTTTCGCCTGGTCCAAAAGAGCAGCAGAGTGGTAGGACCTAAGATGAGGGAAGCCCACCCCCCCTGAGGGAAGCCCACCCCCCCCAGCCGACCTAGATTTAAGTAACGTGGAGTATGACAATTTAGGTACCTTACCCCCCCATAGAAATTTCCGAAAGAGCTTATCCATACCTCGAAAGAAGGATTCCGGCAACGATATAGGGAGCGTCCTAAAATAGTACAATATTTTGGGAAGCGCTATCATCTTGAGGGCAGCTATGTGGCCCATCCAAGAAAGATCGTAGGACGCAATGTGCTCCAAGTCCCCCGCAACAATTGATTGTAGTTTAGCAAAGTTGGTCTGATATGTTAAGGATGATGGCGCCACTAAGGAGATACCCAGAT
Organism: Pelophylax lessonae; assembly: GCF_965119305.1. Taxonomy (NCBI): domain Eukaryota; kingdom Metazoa; phylum Chordata; class Amphibia; order Anura; family Ranidae; genus Pelophylax; species Pelophylax lessonae. The sequence continues at coordinate 137,146,006 of NC_138770.1, forward strand.
ACGTAAGGGACTTGTTAGTCCATTGAAAGGGATATTTCAATTTCAGGAACTTCAAGATCGGAGGGTTCAGGGAGAGTGGTAAGCACACGGACTTAGTGACATTAAGTTTGTAGTAAGAGACTGTCCCAAACCTGTCTAGCTGTTGTTCTAAGTAGTGCAATGACTTTACAGGGGAAGTTAAGGTCAGGATCACATCATCCGCAAAAAGTCAGATTTTGTGATCCTTACCCCCCACGGAAATCCCAGTTATATTAGGGTCGCTCCTAATCGCCTCAGCCAGAGGTTCCATAACCAAAGAGAAAATCAAGGGGGAAAGGGGACACCCCTGACGGGTCCCATTTGTAATATTAAAATTAGATGATAGAGCACTTGATGTAAATACCCTAGCTGAGGGCCTGGTGTACAGTGCCGAGATAGCCGAGAAGATGTTCCCCCTCAACCCGAATTTAATGAGCGTCGCTCTGAGGTACCCCCAGTGAACCCTATCGAACGCTTTTTCAGCATCCAATGTCAGGAACACCGAGGGCACCTTCCGAGTTTCAGCTATCTGCACCAGGTCCAACATCCTCCTGGTACCATCCGGCGCCTGCCTCCCTTTCACAAAGCCAACTTGGTCAGCCTTGACCAGGTGAGGAGTCACCTCAGCTAGTCTGACTGCTAGTATTTTGGCATACAGCTTGAGGTCGGTGTTTAAAAGGGAAATGGGGTGAAAATTCTGAGGGGCATCTGGCGCCTTCCCAGGTTTTGGGAGTGCCACAATAACCGCCTGGAGCATCTCCTCAGGGAAGGAGGAGCGCTGAGCCGCAGCGTTAAATACCTTACTTAGATATGGAGACAGGACCTGACTAAAAGCCTTATAGTATTCTGAAGAGAAGCCGTCCGCCCCGGGTGATTTATTGGAGGGCAGAGAAGCTATGGCCAGTTGGATTTCCTCCTCGGTTATGGGGACATTAAGGGATTGCAGCATATGGTCCGTAACCCCTGGGAGATGAAGGGAATCTAGGAAGTCAGCAATAAGGGAATCCGTAGGCTGTGGGGTGGTCACGTCACCCTGGAGATTATATAATGAGGTATAGTAACTCGAGAAATCGTTAGCGATCTCAGTAGGGTGTCGCACCCGATTACCAGAAACGGGATCGGTGATGGAGGCCAGCTTAGTTTTTTGTTGTCTTTTCCTTAAGTAGTTAGCTAACATTTTCCCCGACTTGTTCCCTTGAGAGTAATGCCGCGCTTTAGTGCGGAAGAGGAGGTGTTGATGTTCCTCCATAAGTTTAGCTCTAACCTGCAGCCTATAGTTCGTGAGGTCTCGCAACAAGAGCTGAGAGGGATTCCTTTTATGAGCTGATTCTAGTGCTTTAAGTTTCTCCATTAGGGCCCTAAACGCCCCTGTTCTTGGGGCCACAAACAAATCCAGCCGTGAATAAGATTTGTGAGGGGCCGAAAAGTAGGTAAAATCCCGTTCCGTGGAGTTAAGGCAACGCCACACATCGTACAGATCAAAGGCATGCAAGAACCGTTGCAGAGTGGCCCTTGCGCGTCCCTGAGCTTGAGAGCAATCCAATTCCTGGTCCACCACACAGTTAAAATCCCCACAATACACAGTTAGGCCTTTCTTCACGCGATCCACCTTCTTGACTAATGCTTTAAAGAATTTGATCTGGCCCTTGTTCGGGGCATAAAGATTTACAATTGTATATGTAGTGTTGTTGATGTCGCAAATCAATATCAAATATCGACCTGCCTCATCTGACACCGCCTCATGTAGCTGAAAGGCCACGGATTGTTTAACAGCGGTGAGGACCCCCTTTTTTTGGATTCCCCAGAAGAAACAAAAATATGAGGATAAGACTCATCCGTGCATTTAGGTGGGTTTGATCGCGTGAAGTGGGTCTCCTGCACACATATAACATCACCCTTGAGGGTGCGAGCTTCTCTCCAGAGGGACCTACGTTTGAACGGGCTGTTCAGTCCATGGGCGTTAATAGAGACAATTTGGATTACCATTTAAAAGGGTACAGTAATGATCAATGCAGTGGACGCGTCCAAAAGATATGCAGAGATAAGGACTCTGTAAGGTATAGTGGGGGACCATGGGTGGTCTCCAACAATAGCGACCAAACCGAAAATGGAGGGCAACAATAGGCCGAGGCCGTTACAGTACCTGCAGTCCATGTAGAGTAAGTTCAGAACTGAGCAACCTGTCCTCGCTGGTGTAATTGAACAATGGGAATCCTTGGTTACAGGGTGAGTGGTTTCCAGGTGTAAGTAGCTTGCAAAGAGGCTGAAGAAACGAAAAAAACAAGGTAGAACAAAACATGAAAGTAACAAAAGCAATAAACCAAAAACTTGGGGTAAACCCCATCATGCGATTCAATCGCAGGTAGTGGTGAGGGGGGGTAATAGCACCGGCCTCCAGGATACCCCTTGAACTCCAGCATGTCGGTCAGGGAGAAAAAAAAGAAAACAGCCAGACCCCCTAGGACCTTTCTAGACCTGCTAAAGGGACCTCCAGAGGGAAGGGACAAGCCAGTAGAACCATCGTATCCAGCTGGAAGAGACATGAAAGTTCATCTGGTGACTCGGCGCCATTCAGGTTCAAGTCGAGCTGGCGGATCTGTACTCGGCGGTGAGCCCTGCTGATCCGGGATAATTCCCCACTGCTTGGTCAGCGCAAAGCCCTCATGCACTGAGCGGATGACATGTGTGCGGCCCTCCTTGATTATAAGCAGCTTGGTAGGGAATCCCCAGGAGTAGGCAATGTTGTTGTTCCGGAGTAGCTTGGTCAAGGGAACTAGTTTCCTCCTCGCCACCATGGTGAACTGAGACAGGTCTGCGTAGACTGATAGATCATGATACGGGTCCGGCAGCGGGGAATGCTTCCGCGCGAACCTCATGAGATCGTCTTTGACATGAAAAAAATGAATGCGGGCAATGACATCCCGTGGTACCTTGTCTGGAAGATGTTGCGGTTTTGGCAAGCGGTGAGCCCGATCCACCACTACTTCCGCCATGGGCGTGTCAGGCATCAGAGCCAAAAGCATGGCTTGGACATATGGCCTCAGTTCTGACGGGGGAATAGACTCTGGGACCCCCCGAAGTTTAACATGGTTTCGGCGGGCCCTGTCCTCCAGGTCCGCCATCTTGCTTTTTAGGGCCTCCAGGTCATCATCCTTCTCGTTATGAGCGTCAACTAATTCGTTATGCGCTAGTGTGAACTCCTCCATTTTGGATTCCAAATGGTCCACTCTGCCCCCGAGGTCAACTACATCAGTTTTGATACCATTGACACAGGCCACAATTTCCCTGTGAAAATCGCCGTTGATAGTGAGGAGCATTTCCTTCATAGTGGCATCTGTGAGAGGCTGCCCTGTAGTAGGAAAGTCTTTAAAGTTCTCATAGAACTCCAATGTGCTGTTCAGGGATCCCTCCCCTGCCCGCTCATCTCCTGCCCATCTGTGGCTTTCAGACCGCTTGGGCGCCGATTTGTGGGGGCTGTGGGAAGGTGAGATCCCCTGGGATGACTTGCTGCTTGCTGCGGGGGAGACAGAGCCGGAGGCCCGCTCATGATCCCGCTGCGCTCCGCCGGAGGCTCCGGCGCCTCGGGCCTGCAAGGAGGTCTCGGCGCCATCTTGCGAGCGTGGGGTGCTAGAGGTGGCGAAGAAGTCTGTCAGTTTGCGGGTCGCCCCGCGGTCTTTGCGCTTCCTCATGGTGGACTAGAGGTTCCCGGGTGACTTAGGTGGGGATTAGGAGCCGGAGGTGCTTACCCACGTCGCTTGGTTGTCGGTGGAGATACCGGGAGAGACAGAGCTCGGATCTTATGCGGCCATCTCCTTCGGCTGCCGGCCACGCCCCCCATTAGCAGATCTTTTCAACCACTTGCTGACCACACACTATAGTTTTTACCGCTACAATGCGGGCAAGCTGCGAATAATCACGTATATATACATGAGTCTACTTTTCCATATGGGGGGGGCGCCTGCGGGCACCCGCCAGGCTGTGCTGTCACTTGCTCCAGCACATGCTGGTCAGCGGAGAAACTATATAAATTTGGTTTGCGTACAGCAATGGAAGACTGCAAAATCGACAGTTAGAGTAGCACAGTGCCAAATAGCAAAAAATGGTCTGATCATGAAAGGGGTAACATTTTCTGGAGCTAAAGTGGTTAATCAATCTCATCTAAATAAAGAAGTTCCCCGTGATTGGCGGACAGCTAATATTGTACCTATTCACAAGACAGGTAGCAAGGTAAGAGTAGGCAGTTACAGGCCAGTGAGTTTAACATGCTTTGTAGTGAGGTTTTCTGCATCACTACTGAAAACAGGATCATTAATCACCTAAAAACACACAACTTACTAGATCCAAAGCAGCATGGCTTTACTATCACATCATATTATATCATGTCATATCATATATCATATCATTTTATATATCATATCATATCACTAATGTTTTGGACCTGGGAGGTGCTGTGGACATAGCATATCTTGATTTCAGCAAGGCTTTTGATGCACAATGATCTGATAAAAAGTATGTTCAAGCTAGGACTTAACCCTTAGGTGGTTCAGTTGACATGCAGTTGGCATGTAAAGGATAGATACCAGAGTGTGGTATTAAATGGGGTTCATTCAGAACAGAGAGCAGTCACTAGTGGTGTACCACAAGGCTCTGTACTGGGTCCTGTTCTATTTAATCTATACGTAAGTGATACAAAGGGTTGGTGGATCAGGTATGTATTTTTTCTGATTACACAAAGGTGTGCAATAGGGTTGACATCCCTGGAGGCGTGTATAACATGGTCAAAGTAGTGGACATAATCATGCACCTAGAGAAAAAGAGTCCCTTGGCAGAGTGCTGTACTTATTTCAGATGATTGATGATTGCAAAATAAGCAAACAGTGTGGCCAGGCAGTGGGAAAGGGAATAGAATTCTAGGATGCATCACTAGAGGGGTCGCCAACAGGAGTAAGGAGGTCCTGACTTCCCTATATAGATCTTTAGTGAAACCTCATTTAGTGAAACCTCATTTGAAATACTGCGCCCAGTTTTGAAGTGGCTCTGAGGAAGAGGCTGGGCCTCGAAACGTGTCAGACATCATCTCAACAGGACTATGGACATGGACTATTCCTGACACTCAAGTGATTGAGTCTGATATGATCATTTTTAACTTCTGTTTGTGAGTAGCCATTTTTATAATTTATTAATAAAGCCATACTATTGAGGATAATGCGCTAGGTCGGTGCGCCCTTCTTTGTTTTCTTTTGTTTGTAGTACTGTTGGACTACCCCAGTCTTTTAGGGCAGCAAGACTCTAGCCATCCGAGACGCCATATGTGAGTCCCGTGGGTAGTGTGGTCGGGGAGCTTGGATTCTAAGCGCAGGAGAAAGGTGGCATCACCATATCGTTTTGGCCCAGTTTTGGAGACCTCACTTACAGAAAGATATTGATAAAATAGAACAAGACCAGAGAAGAGTAACAAAAATGGTGAAAGGTCTGAGGAATTAAACATATCAGGAAAGACTTCAGGAACTTAAAATGTACAGTCTGGAGGAAAGAAGGGAAAGGGGGGAAATGAGTGAAACCTTTAAATACATCAATGGGGGTAAATAAAGTTCAGGAGGGTAGTATTTTTATTATGAAGCCAAGTTTAGTAACATGGGGACATGACTTCAAGCTAACAGGAAGAAAGGTCAAAACTAATCTTAGAAAGTATTATTTCACCAAAAAAGGTAATTTATGCTTAAAATAGACTTCCAGCAGAGGTAGAGTTGGTCAACAATAAGTTGATTCAAACATGCTTGGGACAAACATAGATCTATACTCAGATAACAAACAAAAAACAAAAACAAAACAGAAAAACAAAATATACAAAAATATATAAATTAAAAAAAAAAAATGGGGGAGACTCAAATAACCACTTCGTCTTTTTTCTGCAGCCAGTTTTCTTTTTCCAAGACCCTATCCTAGTTATTTCCACAAGAAAGGTTCATGGATTACAGTTGCTTATAAATAAATGTAACTCATACATGTGGCCTGCAATCTAACAGTACCCAGACAGTTTATACTTACTTATTAATTTTCTTTGTTGATTCTGCCTCAGTGACAAAAATCTGAATTTCTGTACAAATATGACATCTTTTATACATTTATTGGTGATTATTATTTATGTGCAGTACCCCATATAAATGAATCAGATGTTACACTAGACAGAACCATCAGCAGTGGAGGTTTTAATAGTTAGTACTGGGCACTGCACAGCATCACCCTTCACCCTAAAGTGGTTGTAAAGGCTAAAGGTTTTTTTTACCTTCATGCATTCTATGCAACCTTCTGTGTGTAGCATCCCCCCCCAATACTTACCAGTCCCATCTTGATTAATATGCTGACACACAGATTCCCATTGCTGTCAATCAAAGGTAGTGGGGAGGGAGCAGGGGGTGGGGCCGAGCCTCCTTCTGTGTGTCTCATGGACACACAGAGGCGGCCCAGGAGCGAGCACGCATGAGTGCTCCCATAGCAAGCGACTTGCTATGGGGGCACTCAGCAAGGGGGAGGAGCCAGAAAATCTGATGGGGGACCCGAGAAGAGGAGGATCTGGGCTGCTCTCTGAAAAACCACTGCACAGAGCAGATAAGTACGACATGCAGATTTACCCCCTTCATTACCAGGTAATTTTTTGCAATACGGCACAATTGCGTGGTCGTGCGATGATGTACCCAAACCAAACAAAATTATTTTCCTTTTATTCCCACAAATAGAGCTTTCTTTTGGTGGTATTTGATTACTGTACTAATGACACAGGCTAAAAAGGGGTTATCAGGGGCTATTAAAAGGGTAACCGTGTGCCTAACCAGTGTTTTCTCACTATGTGGGAGGTGCTTTTACTACATGAAGGCATTTAACTATGTCCCTGCTTAGCAGGAGCACAGTATCAATGCCTTCCCTACTAACAGAATGTCGACCTGCCTTATTTACATAGGCAGACTGCCATTCTGGCTCTCTGCCTGCCATTCTGGCTCTCTGCCTAATGATCGGCGGGTACCAGCGGACATCGATTCCACGATACCCGCAAATCAGCTCCCGTTGTGTCTTAATCACAGTGGTAGTGGGTCACTGGCAGCACGCATGCACGCCCCAGATCCGGAAGTGTTGGATTATGTACTAGGTAAGTGATCCTGTGCACAGCGGCCGCCCTGCCGCAATATATGTGCGGTGGGCAGACGTATCCTGGTTAATATACCTTTAATAAATAAGTCCAAGTTGCTATACAAAAACATACTTCCATATTGTGTAGGCATGTTATATAAAGAGTTTTGTCAAAGAAACTCATAGATGGTTCGAAATCTCGCTGATTTTGAATCCACACGTGGTGGCTAATAATCAACTTCTGTTGAGCGAAAATGTTGGAAACTTTTTCTCTATCATTGTATTCTGACAGTGGAGAGTTCCCACAATGTCTCAGCATGGAGGATGCCTCTGTCCACCTGAACTGTGTAGATGAAGGAATTCATTCATTTTTTTTTTTCATTCAGCCAGCCGCTGAATGAAAAAAAAAAACATATGATCCATCTATGACCAGCTTTAGGAGCCTATTTATAGGGAGAGCAGAAAACACTATCCACAGTGTCCAGGGGAGAGTAGAAAGCAAAATTACATATAAATTGGCAGAGAGAAATTTATAAAAGGCAGGCCACTTTGTAGAACATGCAGTGTCCTTCAGATTTCTTTGTGTTGAAGCAGGACTCCTAACTACCTCTGTCTTCTATTGAAACATGACCTTGGTCTTCTATTGAATCTCCTCTACATGAATTGGTGCCATCATCCCATGTATTATCCTGCAGAAACACAATCTTTGTAATTTGACTTAGATATTCTTTCTAGTAATATTGTACATTCTCATTTACACTAATAAATGCATCTGCTTTCATTCTTTAGAATTATGCCAGATTGATCTTTTAGTAAACTAGAGAAGCAACCACTTTTTACTGCATTGCTTGGTAATTACATTTCCCCTTTTTGTCGCTATATATATATATATATATATATATATATATATATATATATACTGTTACTGTATATATATGTATATATATATATATATATATATATATATATATATAATGTTTCTTCAACTATAAATATCAGAAATGTTCCCCTGGTATAATAGGTGGGGATGAAGTTAAAGTTCACCGCTATCATGGGTTTCTTCATGATTTCCCAAGATCATACTGTGAATAAAATGAAAAATTGCATTGGCAATAAACGGGCTTTGGTCGATTACATGAAAAAAAAAAATAATATATATGTATACTGTAAGTTTAACTTGGTCTCTTTAGACCACAGGACACGGTTCTAGTAACCCATGTCCTTAGTCTGTTTGTCTTCAGCAAGCTGTTTCTTGTGGGCTTTCTTGTGCATCATCTTTAGAAGAGGCTTCCATCTGGGATGACAGCCATGCAGACCAATTTGATGCAGTGTGCGGCGTATGGTCTGAGCACTGAAAGGCTGATCCCACACCCCTTCAGCACTCATGCATCTATTTCCCAAAGACAACATTTGGATATGACGCTGAGCATGTGCACTCAACTTCTTTGGTCGACCATGATGAGACCTGTTCTGAGTGGAACCTGTCCTGTTAAACCACTGTATGTTCTTGGCCATCATGCTGCAGCTCAGTTGTAGGGTCTTGACAATCTTCTTATAGCCTAGACTGTTTTTATGTAGAGCAACAATTCTTTTTTTCAGATCCTCAGAGAGTTCTTTGCCATGAGGTGCCATGTTGATCTTCCAGTGGCTAGTATAAGAGAGGGAGAGCGATAACACCAAATTTAACACACCTGCTCCCCATTCACACCTGAGACCTTGTAGCACTAACGAGTCACATGACATTGGGAAGGGAAAATGGCTAATTGGGCCCAATTAGGACATTTTCACTTAGGGTGTACTCACTTTTGTTGCCAGCGGTTTGGACATTAATGGCTGAGTTATTTTTGAGGGGACAGCAAATTTACACCGTTATACAAGCTGTACACTCACTACTTTACATTGTAGCAAAGTGTAATTTCTTCAGTGTTGTCACATGAAAATATATAATTAAATATTTACAAAAAAGTGAGGGGTGTACTCACTTTTGGGAGATAATGTTAAAAAAAGGCATTGAAGATGAACAAGACATATATACATCTCTTTCTCGATCACCTGAAAAATGGCAAATAAAGGTACCAATCAGACAAACCTGTGTTCCATTGCAGGAGAAGAAATAATAACGGTACATATCTTAATGTTTATGAAACTTTAGGAACTAGTTGACAAAAGCTCAGAATTCAATAGGATGTTTGCTAATGATGTTTATTAATCAGAATCACTATATTGAAAAAAAAAGAAAAGAAAAAGGACATCCAACCTAAATAGTTGAAGATGCACTAACAGTTTTTAACTTTTACTAAGTTTAAAATAGTCACTCACAAATATTGCATTTTAATGGCACTTTCTGTATATCAGAATTACTGTTGAAGCTTAAAATGTTCCAATAATTCAAATTTTACTGGTATAATTTAATTTCTATATGTAACTCAAGTGCAATGAATTTTCTTCTAAAGTTAATTTCTATAAATATTAATCACTCTTGGAATTCAAACGGTTACTCTTTGAACTAATTCTATATTTGAAGAGTGTGCACACATACCTGCAAAGACCATTATTTTAAATTTTTGAAATGTACAATTATCTCCCTTGGAAGAAATGGAATATATTAATGCCAATGAATTCTGCATGCCAGCTGCTCATTGTACAGTTTTTACCTTTTTCTTCTTATCTCTCTGGAGCTGCTTTCAGAAAAAGCACATGTACTTCTCAGTGTAGCAAAAGCTTTTAGTACACAGAAGAGAAGGAACTATTGAGTGAAATCCAATTTGCCCTTTACCCATTATTGACTATCTAGATTTGCATCCTCAGTTTGTGATCACCTTTTGTTATTTTTGTCATTGTCGGTTTTTGTCAATTTTCACAGCATTTTAAAGGCTGAAAGTTAGAGCAATAAACTTTGGTTGCTGCATAATTTGAGACCAGTAAACTAAGCCTCCCAATAAAATGAACTGTATTTAAGAACTATTTTTCCATGTATGAGACACAAGGTGGCCTGTAGGTTATGAAGAGAGAAGGCTTTACCACTTTCTGTCTTTGAACTGAATAAAAAACCAAAAACACTTCTTCCAAGGTGTCATGCTTAACCAGTTCTGAACCACTCCACGCAGATATACTGCAGCGGGGCGGCACTCCTGCGTGAAACAACATACCTGTACGTCATTTCGTGCACTGGGTCTGGGGCGCTCTGTGATTGAACACAGTGGGAGCATCCCCCTACAGTTAGAAAGCACTTCAAGGTAAAATTTTTAACCCTTTGATTGCCCCTGATGTTAACCCCTTCCCTGCCAGTTTTTCAGTGACAATTAATTTTTTTTTATACAGTGACAATGCATTTTTTTGTAGCACTGATCACTGTATTAGTGTCACTGGTCCTCAAAAAAGTGCCACTAAAGCCCCGTACACACGTACCGATCGTCGGCCGAATGATCGGCCGTCTTTTGTCCGAGGGCTGTCTTGTCTGTTGAAAACTGCAAAAGACTGCACACGAATTTTGTCGGCCAACAACAGCTGACTGCAGAAGTGATGTCATGTGATGGTTAACTTTCCGTGTGTTTTTTCTTTTCTGAGCATGCCCAGTCTTGCAAATCTGCTGTCTGTCGGCCGAATTCTGTACTGACTGGCGAACAATCGGCCGTTCTGGTGTTGGCCAACAAAAATTTTAATGCTTGCACGACAGATTCTTTTCGGCCGAAAGTGCGCTGTCGGCTGTCGGAAGCATCATACTAACAAGCCGAAAATCGGCCAATCGTTCGGCGGCCGAACATTTTCGGCCGAAAATCGGTACGTGTGTATGGGCCTTTGGTGTCAGATTTGTCCACCACAATGTAGCAGTCCCGCTAAAATTTGATGATCACTGCCAGGCCCGGACTGGAGCAAAAAATTAGCCCAGGCATTTTAGATTTAGCAGCCCATTTTTTTTGGTGCCCCAATGAGAGCAGCAATGTGGCGAAGAGTGGGGTTGGCCAAATTGTGTTAGCAGTGGGTGGGGCTTAAAGGGAAATGGTTAAATAAAACAAAAGCATCTGCCACTTGCTCCACAAACTTGCCTATTGGCCACCTGGGGTGACTGTGCTGCATCTAGGTGGAAGAGGGGACAGAGCCAGGAGGGGGAAGGAGCCAGGTGGACAGAGGAGAGAGGGGATGCAGCCAGGTAGCCGGGAGGATGGAGTCAGCTGGAAAGAGGAGATAAAGGGATGCAGCCAGGTCAGCCAGCTCACTTTTAATATTCTAAACAGTCTATACTCTGATATTGTATAGGATATAATCCAGAGTGCAGGTACTGACACACATTTTTAAGGTCTTATTTCTGCCTCACCGGGCTCCGATGGCCAGCTGCAGACTTGCTAGGCGTCCGTGAACTTAGTGGACGGCCGCGTTTACGCGGTCTTAAAGGGCAGCTCAGCATTGGGCCCCTCAAAGACAAGTGGCCTGGTGGCCCCGACCCACCAGGCATGTGCCCAGTGTGCCCTATGGCCACTCCGGGCCTGATCACTGCCATTACTAGTGAAAAAAAAAAAATTACATAAATCTATCTAATAATTTGTAGACACAATCATTTTGTGCAAACCAATCAATGTAAACTAACTGGGATTTTTTTTTTACCAAAAACATGTAGTAGAATACATATTGGCCAAAATTGATGAACAAAATTGGATTTTTGAAATTTTTTTATTGGATATGTTTTATAGCAAAAAGTTAAAAATATTGTTTTTTTTTCAAAAGTGTCTGTCTTTTTTTTGCTTATAGCGCAAAAAATATAAACTGCAGAGGTGATCAAATACCACCAAAAGAAAGCTCTATTTTTGGGGAAAAAAAGCCCTAAATTTTATTTGGGTATAGTTTTTCACAACTGCGCAATTGTCAGTTAAAGTAACGCAGTGCCGTAAAAAATGGCCTGGTCATGAAGGGGGGTGGGGTAAACATTCCGGGGCTGAAGTGGTTAAGGTACCTGTAGTTTTATTAGTGCACTTTCAACAAAACAATTATTTCCCCTGATCTTTTTTTAGCACTAATAGTTAAATTTTAGGGACAAGTGCTATGTGTGTTCAATTCTCAGTCCAATCCCCACTAATGCTAAATTAATTTATAATTTCCATATCAGATTATAAACTGAGATTGAAAAACTAAAAATATAATTCACAGAGTAGCTAGGTGTGCAGCTCACTAGAGAGTAGGGATGGGCAAACGGTTAGGCCCGAGCATGAGTTTGGGCTGAACATTTGCCTGTTGGGCTGTTCGCAGAACACACTAATTTGCGGGGTGTTTGCCCCGACGGACACCCTGCAAGTTTGCACCCTGATTGGGCAAAGCTTTGCCCAATCAGGGCACAGTATCAGCTGGTTGTTAAAGAGCTGGGACGGGAAGCCAGCTGCAGCGTCCTTAACAACCGATGAGTCATAAGCTGTCACTGTTCGCCAAACACACGAATTTGCAGGGTGTTCGCCCCGACGGACACCCTGCAAGTTTGCACCCTGATTGGGCAAAACTTTGTCAGGGCACAGTATCAGCTGGTTGTTAAAGAGCTGGGATGGGAAGCCGGCTGCGGGGTCCTTAACAACCGATGAGTCATAAGCTGTCAATGGGTTTCCCCACTGACAGCTGAACAAAAAAAAAAGTGCCGGTAAAAAAAAAAAAATTATTTTAATTATAGTGTTTGCCTGTTAAGTGGCACATCTTTAGAATGCATTAAACATGCTACAGCAAAAATGAAATTTCTAAAGAAAAAAAACGAGTCAAATCACATTTAAAATGACTCGCGGTTACAATTGCCAGCTCCAGGTTTTTAAAAAAAAAAAAAAAATTTCATAGGGTCCCCACCTCCCCCCAGTCCATTCCAGACCCTTATCCAGGTGGGTCAAGAAAGGTGAGGGGGCGAACGAGCATCCCCCCCCAAACCATACCAGACCACATGCCCTCAACATAGGGGCCTCTTGTCCCCAGAGCACCTTGTCTCCATATTGATGGGGACAAGAGCCTCTTCCCGATAACCCTGGGCTGTGGTTGTCAGGATAATGGGGGTGGGGGGCTTATCGCAATCTGGAAGCCCCCTTTAACAAGGAGGCCCCCAGATTCCTGCTCCCCTTTGTGAAGGGGTATTGGGTACATCGTACCATTACCCATTCACCAAAAAGTGTAGTCCAATAGGCTAAAGCCCAACTCCATCCAGACCTTTTTTTAGAAAGAGGGATATATAAACGCTTAAAATTTTATTTTTTTTTTTTCTTTATCGTTGCCTCATTATTCTTATGTCCCCCGACTTCCAGTTGAGTTTGCAGGTAATGGTAAATTTGGATCACTAAAATCAGCAGGGAAAACACTTTGCTTGTGTGTGTTGCTCCTTCACTGGCTTGATGAATAAGGTGCTCACTCCGTTGCTGGTGAACACCTAGCAAAATATTAATTGCTCACAAACAAGCAAACCTCACTTATCCAAGCAGTGTAGTGTTGATGTATACAAGAAAGCTAACATCTTTATTACCTGCTGTGTTCTGCATAGCAATGCTGATGCTGCGAGATCTTGCTGCAAGATTGCTAGTGTGACATCTGCCTAAGAGAAAGATCTGTCCTGTTCTGAATATCTGTTCATATAATGTTTCAGCTGAAGCCTACCCAAACATTATAGACAATGTCTGATCTTTACATCACTTTACCTGTCTACACATATGGCATTCCAGGAGTACATCATTAATATTTTTTTCAATTTTTTTTTTTAAATCATAAATCATTTATTATAGTCAAGACTAAATAAAACATATCATTATAAAGTATATATAACATCTTGCTGTGTAGCATGTTAATAATATGCTATTATACACTCTGGGACTATATACAAGACTTTAGTAATGAAAACGGTATTATTAGTAGTAATCAGCATGGATTCATGAAAAATTGTTCTTGCCAGACCAATCTATTAACCTTCTATGATGAAGTGAGCTGCCATTTAGATAAAGGAAGACCTGTAGATGTGGTGTATCTGGACTTTGCAAAGGCATTTGACACAGGTCCCCACAAACGCTTACTGTACAAATTAAAGTACATAGGTATGGACCATAGGGTGAGTACCTGGATAGAGAACTGGCTCCAGGGGTGAGTCCAGAGGGTGGTGATAAATGGGGAGTACTCGGATTGGGCAGGTGTGGAAAGTGGGGTCCCCAAAGGATCTGTCCTGGGACCAATCCTGTTTAATTTATTCATAAATTACCTAAAGGATGGGATAAACAGCACAGTCTCTGTATTTGTGGATGATACTAAACTAAGCAGGGCAATAACTTCTATGCAGGTTGTGGAAACCTTATAAGCAGACCTGAACAAAATAATGGGGTGGGCAACTACATGGCAGATGAGGTTTAATGTTAAAAATTTCAAAGGTAATGCACTTGTGCGTCAGATATACGAACGCAAGTTACTCGCTAGGGGCAGTGCTGTATCTTGGCCTAGGCCAAAAAGGCCCAGGCCTAGGGCGGCACTTTGCAGGGGGGCAGCAAAAAAAAGCTGCACACCACATGCAAAAAAAAAACAGCCTCCTCCCGACTCCCACACGAAAAGGGTCCCTGCCGGCTTATGCTACACTTTTAGTTTAGTGCCAGTATTATGGGAAGAATTGGGCCAGAGGGCAGGGTCGAGGAGGCAGATCAGTCTGGCACCCCCATAAAGCAGTCACACTGCTAACTGCTGGTATGATATGCTGCACTAATGGGCACTGATAGGCTACACTGGTGGTCACTGATGGGGCTGTACTAATAACCACTGATGAGGGCACACTGATATGTTGCACTGATAAGGCTGCACTAATGGGCAGTAATGAGGCGGCACTGATGAGGCTGAACTTATGGGAACTGTTGGGAAAGCTATGCTGATGGGCACCGATAGACTGGGGTTGTGGTCTGTGGTGTACAGATGACAGGAGTAGTGACATAGTAAGGCCTAGGGCAGCACAAAACCTAAATACACCACTGGCTAGGGGGGGGGGGGAACCTCTGGGGGAATTCAAGATAGGACCTGGGGGTGCTAGTCGACAACAGGCTTGGCAGTGGCATGCAATGCCAAGCCGCTGCAAGCAAAGCCAACAGAATACTGGCATGTATAAAAACTCTGGTCCGGCCACATCTGGAGTATGCCATCCAGTTCTGGGCACCGGTCCTCAGAAAAGATATCCTGGAACTGGACAGAGTCCAGAGAAGGGCAACAAAAAAAATTAGGGGAATGGAGGACATCAGTTATGAGGAAAGACTACAAGCACTGAACTTATTCTCTCTGGTGTACCTACTGGTGACCCTAGCATAAGGAACAAACTTTTCAGAGAAAGGGAATACAATAAGACACGTGGCCACTAACTAAAACTAGAAGAAAAGTGGTGTAACCTTAAACTACGTAAGGGGTTCCTTACTGTCAGAGCAGTAAGGATGTGGAATTCTCTTACACAAACAGTGGTATCAGCAGGGAGCATTAAAGGGGTATACAATGCATGGTTAACAGCAAACACACACTATGGGTTGAACTGGATGGACTGATGTCTTTTTTCAACCTCACTAACTAGGTAAGTATGTAACTCTGCTTCTGAGAGAGCCAGTAAGCTTTTAGTTTGCTTCTTTAAACAAAGAATTTGTTTTATAGTCCAAGCTTATCACTCAGCTCTATTGAATGAAATTCATTAATGGGGCAGTCTTCAGATGATAGCTACTACAGTTATCTGTGCAACAAACATGAAATACCTTGACGTCATTGGTGTTCGCTGGGTTTTTTTTTTTTCATCCAGTGCTTTTAGAGTAAAAAAAAATGTTGTTTATCCCCAGCCCCTGGTGTTCAGGTGGTAGTGGGAAAGTTCAGCTTGAGAGTGGAGGAATCTGTTGTGGGATTTTTCCTCAGGTACAAAATACCTGTTACCTGTTAGTCAGTGATACCAAATCAGACAATATATAGCTATATATATATATATAATGAGAGCAGACAAGACTCAAGATGGCTGAATCATAGTGACCTGATTTATTACAGCGTGCTGGAGTTTAAATATACTCAAAAATGGGTTTGTCATTACAATCTGACGTACAAGAAATGGGTTGTTATTAACATCTTTTGTCCAATCAAAGTTAACAACTAATTATAGTAAGCATTGGGTTGATCTATATTGTGATTGTATGTCATCATGGAATTTTCGGTGATGCTCATGAAGAAGTTTCCCAAGGGACTTTTATTAGAAGTTATTCTAGGTTTTGGGGTCAGCTGTCCAGACAGAGTTCCTTTTATGACAGATATGGGAATATTGATGCGGTCAGGAATATCTCAGCTTATATATATTTTTAGCTTTTGCGAGCTCAGTGACACATGTAAAGAAATCAAAGACAAAATGAGATTAATTAACTCAAAGACATTTTGTTTAAGTCAACCATTTTAAATGCCAGTCAAGGCATCCTGCATATACAGCAAGGTATCCTGTATATGCCACGTCATCTTCCCCCTCTTGAGAATTTATTGATCACGCTAACTACCTATCCACTTATCAGATTCCTCCAAGGGAGCAGCCCCTTACGCTTGGGACACTGGCCCAGAGGGCAAACCTCAGTGGGGGGTGTCCGAGTCTTGGTAAGGTTCTGAGGCGGAGATTACTTCATACATGGGGGTTTGAGGTGACAGAAGACTCATTACAGCATACTCAGCATCATCAATCACTTCTTATTTCCGTATAGAGTTGAAATAGGTTGTCTCCTTGGCCTTGGTAACCTTATCAACCAAACACATAATTACCGTATTTTCCGGCGTATAAGACGACTGGGCGTATAAGACGACCCCCCTATTACATGATCTACCGGTAATACTTATACTTAGGTTACCTTGGCGATATTATACTCGGGGTATAAGACGACCTCCCATTTTTGGGGGATTTTTTTGAGGTTCAAAAGTAGTCTTATACGCCAGAAAATACAGTATGTTAATTCAACAGATAACTAGAGATCATAATTATCATAAACATCAATATAAATACATCACTTTCATTATTTTAGGAGATAAGGCAAATCCTCCAAAAGACTGTGTTCATTAGGAAGGGCGGACACCATTGCAAGTAAAGAGGCTATAGTACATGTTCCTGTGACACACTGAGAAAGTCAACTATGGGCCTTATTGCCACAGACATAATAGATTCCCAACCCCGGATGTGACCACCCTGGGGTGAAAATGGGTATTAATAACTTTTCTGCATAATACCCCAGTTGCTGTCTGAACAACAGAAACCCGAGGGCTTCTCCTAGGTGAGAAATGTCCATTTTGTCATTCGATATGGCTCATATTTTATGTTTAACAGTTTAATTTCTGTAATGCATGCACGTTTCATTTCATGGGCTGTTCACAGTCAGCTGTAGGCAGGATATGTTGATCAGTGCTTGTGAACAGTCCACCCCCCCTACATCAGTTTTATTTCCATAGAACGCTTTACACACTGTAGGATTCTTGATTAGACCTGCAACTTTCGGGGAACTAAGATGTCCTTCTGTGCCCTGGTAATGCTTCTATAGGATTTTGAAAACTCTGTCTGATTTAGATCCTCTAATGCAAGTGGGTTTACTAGCACAGGTATAGTCTGGGACTCTGGGTGTAATTGTGAACATATCTAGCACCCTGAGTACCCTGACTTCCTGGCTACCTGGTATTTAAACTTAACAGTACATTGGGCCTTAGGTTTTCTGTCCCTTTTATTATCCTGCCCCTTCATTATACCCAACATTCCCATACATATTAAAAGAAAATCATTGTACCACCTTTTTGAAATGACTGGCGTGAATCCATGTATCCCTTCCTTCTACCTTGAGGGATGTTGGTGTAACCAATTGCACTCTTAGTAGCCTTACTTTATGACTTTTAGTATCCTCATTTGGATCTGGTAGGAATGAAAACACACTATTATGCATTTTTGTCAATTGCTTTTGAAGCGCTGCAACACATCTAGTGAGATCTGAGTGTGTGGCTTGCAATTGCTGTGGTAAATAGAGACCTGCTTCTGGTACCCACACCTCTCTTGGTAGTGTTCCTGACAAAGGAAAAAACGTGAAACAATCTACCTGTTTCTGCTATTATTTTACTCAACTTGTTTTTTTTTTTTCATACAACCTTTTGTACCTTTCCGCTACTCTGTGAGTGATATGGAGTGTGAAAGGCTTTCTCAATATTTAGTGCAGATAGGACCTCTTGTAGAACCCTTCCTGTAAAGTGAGTACCCCTGTCACTTTCCATAGTTTCTGGAATTCCATACCTGCACATTACCTCAGACAAAAGCCTTTTTTCTGTGGTTTGTACTGTACCCCTAGAGACTGGCCAGGCCATCCTGAAAAATGTCTATACAAACCAAAGCATGTGCATAGGGAACAGACTGTGGGAAATCAATGTAATCTATTTGAATTCCTTGGAAAGGACAGTCTGGCTTAGGCAGTGCTTTTGTGGTGTGCTTACAGCTCTACCAACATTGTACCTAGCACAGGTAAGACAAGAAGCAGTATATTTGGCAGCTACTCCAGGAAACCCTGGTGCTAACCAGTGTTGCATTACCAAGGTGGTCATTAGAGTCTTTGAGATATGACACGGTCCATGAGCTGCGGCTGCCACCCTCGGGTATAGGCAGACTTGTATAAAGTACTCGAAATTTCTACTTGAGTAAAAGTACAAGTGCTCGATCAAAAAGTGACTTGAGTAGAAGTGGAAGTGCTCGCAGAAAAAGTTACTTAAGTGGAAGTACTAAAGTATTCAACATTTTTTTTACTTAAGTATTGCAAGTAGTTTTTTCAAAAAATTTGCTACTTAAGTACTAAAAGTAAAAAGTACCAGTAGTTTTGAAAAATAAATTCTACTCAAGTACTGAAAGTAGAAGTACAAGTACTGTGTTATGTAGTTATTAAAGAAAGAAGTCAAAAGTTTGAACATCATATTGTTTTTTATTATTTCAAATGATTTATTCAAATGATTAACCTAAAGGACAATCACAATTCCTTAGGGTCCTTTCACACGGCCGCTCCGTGTGTCCGCAAATCATCCCATCCATTTGCGGATGATTTGCGGACATAATGTAAGTGAATGGCATTGCGGATGTCAGCGGAATATCATCCGCTGACATCCGATTTTCCTCCTTTCAGTTCTGTTCCGTTTTTTGGAACGGAACAGAACCCTATTTTTTCATCCGTGTAAAAAACGGAAAGGAAGGAAAATCGGATGTCAGCGGTGTCATCCGCTGACATCCGCAATGCCATATACTTACATTATGTCCGCATATCATCCGCAAACGGATGGGATGATATGCGGGCACACGGAGCGGATGACACAAATGTCATCCGCTCCGTGAAAAAAAAAAAAAAGTCCCGCAGCGGACATAAGCAGCACGTTTAGAGGCGGAGACCTCGAGTGGGAAGACAGCAGCATGGCTCCTCCAGTGCGGTCTTAACTTGATGATCATGACAGTGATTCCGCGGGCCGCGGCGCGAGCGAGGCTGTGGGATTGATTGAATTTAGTTGTGCTGCCTACTGCTACACGCTACCTACTACTACTACTACTAAATTGTGAGTCAGTATATTTTATTTCATTTTTATATATAAAAGCGGTATTGTTGAGCACTACTAGCCACTAGATCTCCTGGCTGTCACTTTGTCACATGTTGGGGAATCACATCGGCTCGGCTCCAGAAGTGGCCGGTGTCCCCGTCATCCTGCCAGGGCCGCCAAGAAGTTCATCACCTAAGTTATTAATATCTTATGAGCAGAGGACCTATGGGATTGAGAATTGAAATAATTAAATATATATGGCTTTTTGAACCAGTGCAGTCAGTGCCACAGTGCCACCCAGACACTATCCACCAGTGCCACCACCATTAAGTGTGTTGGTCGGTCACTCGAGCACTGAAGGAGGTGGAAGCATCTGACAAGTGAAGTCACACTTTAGATTTACACACTGGAATTCATTTATGGACTTTTTGTTATAGATAGATTTACACACTTCAACTTGTTGCACGCACCTGTCCTAACTTATTTCATAACTTATTTTATTGTGATTTATTGTCATATTTTATATGAATTGAATTTACTGTTACATTGTGGGAATAATTATTTTCACTGCATTTAGGCTTTAGCACATTCATGTCACTTTATTTTTGATACTGTGTGGAGTGTGGGCAGGGCACTGGGGGCAACGATGATATTATATCGATTGCACAGGCACTTTATTCGCACAGCCAAGTTGTGTTTGTTAGTAGTTTCTTGATGCACTTTAAGCGCTGTAGCACTATTTATTTGTTTTTCATATTTTCTTTTTATTGGAAAGATTTGGTATAGCAGCTTTTATTATACACAGCCTTTATTTTCGTATGCGCTGATTTACAAATAACATTATACACATTTTTTTGAGCTTTATGCAACCTGCCATCTACTGTTCTGGCAGTGGTATTTTTTTTAAAAGTAACGAGTAACTATGCAGCACAAAAAAAAAATACTTGAGTAGAAGTATCGAAATCATCGAAAAAATGTAGTGAAGTAAAAGTAGAAGTAGGAGAAAAAAATTCTACTCTAGGAAAGTACAGATACCGCATTTCGGTACTTAAGTACAGTACTTAAGTAGTTCTACTTCGTTACTATACATCTCTGGGTATAGGACCTGAGATCAGACAGAAATGCTCCTCCATCCTCCAGCAACCAGTTACATCCTGTGTTGCACTTTTCTTCCGCCACTTCTCACGCTCCTGTGAGGGGGCTTTTTCTGCAATGATATCAAGATTGCCATACTTACGGGAGTTGGATGCTTTCCTGCGAGTGTCAGTACTCGTAAAGGGACCTGTTCCAGTGCAGCCTTCTTCGCTGCTCTGTCGGCCCTTGCGTTTTCTGCAGCTTCTTCTGTGTCCTCTCTTGCATGTGCCTTGGGTTTTTTAAAATAAATGGCCACCTTGGTGGAACACTGGAAGACTAAGAACAGTCTCTATTATATCTGCATGCTTTATTGGCTTACCAGCGGAGGTCAAAAAGTTACAAGCTTTCAAAAATATGACCAAAATCATGTCAATGTTGGTGTTAACTCTTTAAAATTCACAGGCCTTTGCCAAAGCCATCAGCTGCTTGTGCTTAGAACTTTAGATTTAATGCCTCTGCATTCCTTTTGTTTATTTATTTATATTGCTGTTACTACTGCATACCCAGTTACAGGCTTACCCTCCTCTGTTTATAAACATGATCCATCTACATAAAGGGTCTCATCAGGGCTTTAGAGAGGAGCCTTTTTTTTGCAGGGTTCAAAGATTCGGACTCTGCCATCATCAGCTCAAAGCAGTCATGAGGGGTATTAAACAAACATTTTTCCTCCCCCTCTAGTGCCTGCTCCTGTACTGGAAGTAAACTGGCTTAAATACATTGCACCTGTTTTATCCAGCAGCTCCTTGCAGGCTGCGGCCCGCACGCAGCTGAGGATCCTTTTATCACTGGGTCAAGCTGGCAAGAGACATATGCTAGTGGCCTCTGTTTTCCCCCCGTTTTCTTGTGTGAGAACCCCAGATGCGTGTCCATTCAACTATGTAAAAGGTTTTATCACCTTTGGGAAAGAAAGGACGGGAGCAACCTGTAACCCCTTCTTCAGTTCACCCAGACAGACTATCTCTTCCTGATTTAAAGAGACATATGCTACACACTGGATTAATGGGCACTTCATCTGAAACTGAACACTGAAATTTTAACTCAACACTGCATCACTAACCTAGTGTTTTGTTTTTTAAAAATGACTTCCCTTTTCCTTTGAAGCCAGGCAGGAAACCACTCCCACCCCTGCTACTGTTATTCAGTAAACCTTTCGGACTGTTTATGATGGGACATGCGGACACAGGTTAGCTGAATACCTTATTTACTGTCTATCTTCTGGGGGGGGGGGGGGTTGCAATTTTTTGCTCTAATGTCCTGTCTTTACACTATTTGTAGTAGGTCACTTTTTATACACCCATAATGACAGGAAGTAATGTACTTTTATCTTTCAAACAAATATCCTCTAAAAACGTTATCCCAAATTTCAAAAATCTGATCAGAGGTTCCCCTTTGGTTACGGAGGATGCCCCTAAAATACCACTTAAATACCATAGTTATATAAAAAGTTATTCTATTTTAAAACTTTTGGCTCAGTGCCAATAGGGTTCAATGGTCACGTTAATTGCGGTAACCCTTAATGTCTAAAAATTAATTCTATAACTATTATAGGAACAAAGATAATTACGTTTGAATCCCTTTGGCAAGCAGCCAATTTTCAAAATTTTGCACCAAAGATTCCCTGTTTCAAGGGTAACATATTATTTCTCATCTTAGTTTTTATTTATTAGAAAATAACCCCAAAAATATCATATGCTGTTCATTTATCATATAAAGAAACAATCTTTTCTCCATGCTACAAACTCAGAGGACTACTTCCTCTTTTTATATCAAAGACACAGAGCCTGCTTCATACATTCTGTCTCAAAAGAAACCACAACAGGCTTATGAATTAAAGGGCAATGATCATCCTTACATTCTACTTATGAATACAAGATTGTTGTGTTTTCTCATGAAACAATTCAACACACCCCAACTCATTTACAATACATCAATACTCATTCAACTTCATACTCTCCTGCTTCCATATTCTGCAACTGAATTTAAGTTTGTTCTTGCCAAATCTGTTTCATACATTTTACAAAAAATCTACCATATCCTAGTATCAAAGGATTATTAGCTGTCCAACTACAGAACACTTTAATTGGCTGTGTAGCCCAAAAACTATGCTCTCAGAGCATTTAATCTTCGGATGCAAACTCCCTGGTCTGCCCCATTTATCTGGTAACCCTGTTACCCATACACTGTAAGGCAGTGGTCCTAATGACCTTTTTTATCGACCCCTGGTCGGTATCTATGGAAACCCAGTTTCCCATTTCACTGTTATCCAATAATAGAATAACTGCTTTAAACTTTCCAGGTCCCTGACCTGGACTTCGACCCCTGGCCGGTAACTATAGCTTCAATTTTCCAAGTCCCTGACCTGGACTTCGGCCCTTGGCCGGTATACTTCAACTTTCCAAGTCCCTGACCTGGACTTCGGCCCTTGGCCTGTATCTATACTTAAAAATCACACTATTACCATATGCATATATTTACATATATACTACAACATAGAGATAGAAACCTTTAGATGTATATGGAATGTCAGGCTAAACAGTCATATAATTTCAATGCTTGCTACGTCTCAAATGGACACTCCGAAATGAGACCGCTTTACCAGCACACAACTGGGGGTCACGTTCCTGCGTGTCCAAGACACCCAAAGCGGTGAGGGTTGACCCAACCTCACCTTTCACAACAAGTGTTAGTAGCAACAATATATAGACCGACTAAGGGTTTAGGTTTTTTAAGAGGGTATTACGTCAAAAATAAACAGAGTTACCTGGACGTCATTGGATGGACTGAAAAATATTGTAAGCAGACAATGGGCTTACCTGGTCAGATATTTTCAGTGTATCCAATGCAGTCCAGATGTTTCACTCCGTCCGCAGATGACGTCACCTCTCCTGGCTGGCTCGCCAAACTGTTGTGGAATTTTTCCTCAGGTACAAAATACCTGTTACCTGTTAGTCAGTGATACCAAATCAGACAATATATAGCTATATATATATATATATATATATAATGAGATCAGACAAGACTCAAGATGGCTAAATCATAGTGACCTGATTTATTACAGCGTGCTGGAGTTTAAATATACTCAAAAATGGGTTTGTCATTACAATCTGACGTACAAGAAATGGGTTGTTATTAACATCTTTTGTCCAATCAAAGTTAACAACTAATTATAGTAAGCATTGGGTTAATCTATATTGTGATTGTATGTCATCATGGAATTTTCGGTGATGCTCATGAAGAAGTTTCCCAAGGGACTTTTATTAGAAGTTATTCTAGGTTTTGCGGTCAGCTGTCCAGACAGAGTTCCTTTTATGACAGATCCGGGAATATTGATGCGGTCAGGAATATCTCAGCTTATATATATTTTTAGCTTTTGCGAGCTCAGTGACACATGTAAAGAAATCAAAGACAAAATGAGATTAATTAACTCAAAGACATTTTGTTTAAGTCAACCATTTTAAATGCCAGTCAAGGCATCCTGCATATACAGCAAGGTATCCTGTATTGTCCAAAATAATCCTTTTGATTGCACAGCTCAATAACTCATCAGCAATGACTCATCACAATGACCCATGCCTCAGTCCATAGTTTTAGTCAGACAATGTTCCTCAAATCAACCAGATCTGCTGTGCTTTTTGATCAGCTACCACATAGGGCTCTGGAGATCCTTTGTCAGACATTAAATGTGTACATGAAAACATAAAAGATTACATTTGAATTATTATTACATTTACATAATCCACTGCCAACCATAAACTGGACTTGCAGTCTGGCCGAAACTAGAAGCATAGGGACCTGATGTGGAGGTGTTTAGACAGTATCCTGTTGGAGAAGACTTTAGGGAAGACTCCAACACTACAGTATTATGCATTCACTGGAGGATTAGTTTATATAGTGATATGCAGTCACAGGCTCTGAATAGCAATGTCCCTCTCTAATCTATAATAGTATGGTATGGGTGTGTGAACAGAATTACTCTCTTTTTTGGGGAGCTAGAACAAGAAAATGTATGTATTATAACTGTATAATTAGAAGTTTGTCTGGAGTTCCACTTTAACAGCACAGCCCTGGGCCTAGTAAGGGGTCATTAGCAGTAAGACCTAATAGGTACAGTGCAAAACTTAGCAGATTTTCCTACTTTATTGACTATACTTGTTGAAATACTTCCTGGTTAGGACAACAGATAATTGCTTTGTTATTGATTGGTGCTCTCCAGGGGGATAATTAGTATGTTTTTGTGGAACTACTGCCACAATGTTCAGAGTTAAAACTGCTTACTCCCACTAGCTGTTCTGTAGATATCCACTTATTCTCCACAGAATACAATCTAGACAAGTTTTTCTGCTTTTTCATGTGTTGTGTTGCGAGTATGTGAATTATTTGAAATGAAAGCTTCCAGTTTTCAGCCCAAAGAGAACCTAGAGTATGAAAATAAAGCTTCACTAAAATATCCAAGCACCATAATACTACCTGTATTGTTATTGATTAACAGGAGTTATATTGTGCTATCAGTTTGTGCAGAGCTTACCAATAAAAAGGCACAGGGCAGTTACAATACAATAAAAAAAAAAAAAAAGTTCTTGCTTACTAGAGCTTACAATTTAATAGGGAGGTGCAAGTGGTACAAAAGGTAATAACTGTGTGGGGATGAGTTGATAGAAAAAGAAAAATCCAGTTTTGGGGCAGAGGTGGGATAGACTTCCCTGAAAAAAAGTTTTCAGGTATTACCTGAAGATGGACAGAGTAGGAGATAGCCATACAGACTGGGGTGGAAAATTCCAGGGTATGGGTGAGGCTTTAGAGAAGTCTTGGAAGTCAGCATTGGAAGAGGGAGCTAGAGAGCAGGTGGTCTTGGGAGGAGTGAAGAGTTTGGTTTGGGTGATACTTAAATACAAGATTGGTGATGTAGCTACAGTTGTTGCGAATGACATTCCATGATGTTCTCAGTATTTTGAATTTTATTCATTGGATAATTCAAAGCCAGTGGAAGGATTGGCAGAGAGGGGTGATGAACAATGAGTGGATGGTGATGTAGATGGGTCTGGCAGCAGCATTCATGATATGCTGAAGGGAGCTTACCCTGTGCAGAAGAAGGCCATTGAGGAGGAAGTTGCAATAGTTGAGGACTAAAAGAGGATTGGAAAAGTAGCCTAGTGATTATTTGATTAAGAAGGGGCGCATTTAATAAATGTAACATAGGTAAAGTTTGGAGTTTAACTCATACCCATTATTGGCTAACTTAACCCTCCTCTTGTGTTAGGGTCAAAACTGACCCGTTTTCAGGTTTTTAATGTCTATAAGTATCACATAAATTTGTTTATTGCATCAAGATTTTTTTACTTTGTCAGGAACCTCTATTTAAACAATGTAATAGAAAAATAATCCTTTTCACTAAATTATAAAATACTGTGGTGAAAATTAAGACGTTCATGGTGTTAGGGTCATTCTGACCCAGTTATAATATAGGATTTTAGGACACTAATAAGTGCCAAAACTGAAATCATAAACACTCTCTCTGCTTAGTAACAGTGACAGCCAATCCCCTCTCAACCCTGTGAGCTGTAGTTAGGGAGGGGCCTATCTCTTTTCCTGCTTGTCTGCTTCTCTAAATAAAGTGAAGAAACATAGGACAAATTCATTTCAGAGTTGCTGACTTTATTTTACCATTTTTTAAATTTGACAATGAGAGGTATGCTATCAAAAGAAAGGTCTAGGGGTCACACCAAAAATATTAAAACCAATCTTTTCAAGGATAAAGAAGCCTAACATGGTAACCAAGAGGTAAGAAACAAAATTTGATGATAAATAATTATTCAGAGGGTATTTTATGGATGATTTAAAACACGGGTCAAAACTGACCCTAACATCATGGATAGTAACGGAATTCTAACATAAGAGGAGGGTTAAGTTATGAAAGGTATAAAGTGTATAAGGGATTATTTACAATTGCTTATACTTTAACCACTTTAGCCCCAGCTGCTGCAGATGTACGGCAGGCTGGCTCTCCCAGGCAAAATCCCGTACATGTACAGCACACGCCTGGAAGGAGCTCCCGCCTCCGCTCATCAGCTGGGCAGCCAGTGTGTGTGACAGGTGGCTCCCGCTGAGAGAGAAGGACGGATGGCTGATGTAAACACAGCCATCCATCATTCTCCCTGAGATGATCACAGAGACCATGCAATCCTGCTATATAAGATCGCAGGTCTCTATGGTCATCTCACAAGCCCAGCACCCCCACAGTTAGAATCACTCCCCTAGGCTTACATTTAACCCCTTGTTCACCCACAGGGTTAACCCCTTCCCTGCCAGTGTCATTATTACAGTAACAGTGCATATTTTTAGCACTAAATACTGTAGTAATGTCACTGGTACCCCCAAAAGTGTAAAAAAATGTCAGTTAGGGGTCCGATCTGTCTGCCCCAATGTCGCAGTCCCGCTAAAAATCACAAATTGCTGACATTACTAGTAAAAAAAAAAAACAAACAATAAAATGACATAAATCTTTCCCGTAGTTAGTAAACGCAATAACTTTTGCGCAAACCAATCAAAATACGCTTATTGCCATTTTATTTACCAAAAATATGTAGCAGGAAACAAATTGGACTAAAATGTTAAAACATTTTGATTTTTAAATTTTTTTGGGAGTGTTATATAGCAGAATGTGAAAAATAGTTTTTTTTTTCAAAATTGTCGCTATTTTTTTGTTTATAGCGCAAAAAATAAAAGTCGCAGAGGTGATAAAATACCACTAAAATAAAGCTCTATTTGTGGGAATAAAAGGACTTCAATTTCATTTGGGTACAGCTTTGCACGACTGTGCAATTGTCCGTTAAAGTCATGCAGTGCCGAATCGCAAAATAGGGTCTGGTATTTAAGCAGCATAATCCTCTGGTCTTAACAGCTTGCCGACCGCCGCAAGTAAATTTACCGTGGCAGTCAGCCCCTCCTGGGCAAAGAGGCGTAGTACTACGTCGCTCGCCTAGGAGCCTGTACGGGGCGAGCGCGCGCCGCCGGAGGTCCCCGCTCGTTCACGGCCATCTAGGCGCGAGTGACTGGCGGCTCCAATGTCCGCAGGCCACTCGCAATCTCCCGCTGGAGAGGGACAAAGGCAGGTGGCTGATGTAAACAAAGCCACCTGTCATTCTCCCTGGTGTAACAGCAGAGACTATACGATCCTGCTATGTAGGATCGTATGCCTCTGTGGTTACATCAAAAGCCACAGCCCTTGACAGTTAGTAGCACGCCCCTAGGGACACACTTAACCACTGGATCTCTAATAAAATTAACCCCTTCCCTGCCAGTGTCATTTTTACAGTAACAGTGCATATGTATAGCACTGATTATTGTAGTAATATCACTGGTACCTCCAAAAGTGTCAAAAATGTTAGTCAGGGGTCCGATCTGTCCGCCGAAATGTCGCAGTCCTGCAAAAAAAAAAAAAAAAAAAAAAAAAAAAAAAACGCAGCTCGCCGCCATCACTAGTTTAAAAAAAAAAACAATAGAAATGACATAAATCTTTTCCTTAGATAGTAAATGCAATAACTTTTGCGCAAACCAATCAAAATATGCTTATTGCGTATCAAAAATATGTAGCAGAAAACAAATTGGCCTAAAAATTTTGATTTTTACATTTTTTTTGTGGAAATTTCATATAAAAAAATGTGAAAAATATTGTTATTTTTTTAAAATTGATGCTCTTTTTTTGTTTATAGCGCAAAAAATAAAAATTACACAGGTGATCAAATACCACCAAAAGAAAGCCCTGTTTATGGGAAAAAAAGGACGACAATTTCATTTAGGTACAGAATAGCATGACCGCGCAATTGTCCGTTAAAGTCCCTCAATGCTGAATCGCAAAATAGGCCCTGGTCTTTGAGCAGCCAAATCCTTCGGGGCTTAAGTGGGTAAAGTGGTTAACATACATTAAAGCGCCTACTGCTTCAACATGCTTCTTTGATGTGTTTTTGATGCTTCGCTGATGCTTCAGTTATGATTCAATGATGCTCCCACACTGCGCACCAG
Source organism: Pelophylax lessonae (assembly GCF_965119305.1). NCBI lineage: Eukaryota > Metazoa > Chordata > Amphibia > Anura > Ranidae > Pelophylax > Pelophylax lessonae. The sequence goes on from NC_138770.1 coordinate 137,174,821, forward strand.
GTGTGACATTGCTAATTTCTCCTGCTCCAGCTCTGCTGATCCTCTGCCGCTCAGTCCTCTCTCTTTAGTCTCTGCTCACTTTCTGCTATAGCATTCTCATGTTGCACACCATGTGTGCTGCCTGCTAGTTGCTCTGCTCCGTTCTGGAACCTGCTCACCTTCCTGCTGCTCTTCGCTGCACACCAGATCTGACGTCTGCAGCAGACACTTCCAGAATATATACAAATGAACCAAAAGTGAATGCTGATGATGTCTTTCTGATTTTGCTTGTTGGTTTCTCAGTGCATCTTACGATATCTCATACCTGCAATACCTCCAAAACAAAGAGAAGCTAAAGCTGAATAAAAGCCTCTCAAAGGCTGAAGTTGCTGCTAGTGAGCTTTGTCAATGACTTCTATGGAGGCTTTGGAGTTGCTTTGAAGCACCAAGAAAGCAACATGTGGTATAATTTTTGAAGCAAAGCAAACATGTAAGCAGGACTGTAAGGTTACCATTTTCTTTAATGAGAGGTGCTTTGATTGGAATTCAGAGTGCTTTTACCCCCCTGGCGGTAATCCCGAGCGTGACTCGGGGTGGATTTTTTAGGTTAGGATCGGTAACAGAGAGCAGAGAGCGCAGCGGTGTTCTCTTACCTTCTCCTGGCGATCCAGCGATGATCTCTCATTGCTGTGACCGCCAGCCGAGAGTCCCGCTGCTCCTCCGTCCTCCGTCGGTGTGATGACTTCCTAGTTCCGTTCCCTGCAGCAGCAATGCTGCATGGGAGCGGAACTAGGGAGGGAAATTTAAAAAAAAAAAAAAAAACGTTGCACAAAACACAAACACATAACACATTTTATATTATATATATATACACACACACACACACACACACACACACACACACACACACACACCGGTATATATATATATATATATATATATATATATATATATATGTTGTAAAGTTTGGGGGTTCTAGCTCCACCGGATTGAGTGCACAACCGTTTAAAACATAAACAAAAAGGCTTTATTTCAGCAAACTTAAACAGGCTTCCAGCAGTGCATAAATCAAACACAAAATAAAGTCCGCTTTTCTTTAGCACAAAGGAATAAAGCAAGAAAAAAGGCACATACGGTTTTGTGGATGGGTCTTCACCCCAAGGTTTGTAACAGTCCTTAATAGACCTCTCAGCAGCTTCCAGCAAACTTGCAGCTCCTTCAGACAGGTGCAACCACCAAACTACTCCTCCCCCACACTCACCTATTGCTGCTTCCTGTCTCTTAAGGTCTGCTTCTCCTGGGTCTTAACCCTGTGTGTGCTGGAATCCCTTTTGGTCAGGGGTGGGGGCTCTTTCCCACCCGAATATCACTACAGAGCTCCCCAAATTCCGGGTCCCAAATATCTCTCTTTACTATACAGAGAGAACTGCGAGTCAGTCCTCCTGATTTTTACTATTCCCAGGAATTTTTCACCCGTCCTGGGTGACCCCCTGAACATTAACAAACTTCCCTTAAAAGGGACCATAACCCAAATATAGGAGATATATAGCGACTGTCCAGGACCCAACCTTGGCGTCCTGTACATATCCCCCCCCTCTGCCTCAACGCGGAGGTGTTGGAGGCACCACTCGATAGCATACAGTGGACTCGGGAGAGGGCATCGGCATTCTGATGCTGTCTCCCAGGTCTGTGTTCTACCACAAAATTAAACTCCTGGAGAGAAAGGAACCACCTTGTCACCCTGGCATTGGTGTACTTGTTCTGTCTCATCCAGGTCAATGGGGCATGGTCTGACACCAGGCAAAACCTCCTACCTAGGAGAAAATACCGTAGGTAGTCCAAAGCCCACTTGATGGCAAGACACTCCCGCTCCACCACAGCGTAGTTTCTCTCTGCTGTCGTTAGCTTCCTACTCAGAAAAACCACGGGGTGCTCTTCCCCATTGACCACTTGAGAGAGGACCGCTCCTAATCCTTCACTTGAAGCATCTGTCTGCACTACAAAATCCTTGGAGAAATCGGGAGCTACGAGCACCGGATGTTGGCATAATGCCGCCTTAAGCTTCTGAAAAGCTTCTTCGGCATTCGCGCTCCACTTTATCATCACTGACTTTCTACCTTTGGTCAAGTCAGTCAATGGTGCAGCAATGGTGGCAAAGTTGGGGACAAACCTCCGGTAGTAGCCAAATATGCCCAAAAATGCTCTAACCTGCTTTTTGGTTAGGGGACGGGGCCAGCCCTGTATGGCTTCTACCTTATTCATTTGGGGTTTAACCGCTTGCCGACCGCCGCAAGTAGATTTACTGCGGCGGTCAGCCCCTGCCAGGCAGAGTGACGTTAATTACCGTCACTAGCCTGGGAGGGTCTGGGGAGCGAGGGCGCGCCCGCGGAGGCGCGCTCCCGCGCGGTCACGGACCCCCCCGCGCGTGTGACCAGCAGACCCGATGTCCGCCGGTCACTCGGCGATCGTCGGGGGAGAGGGAGAAAGGCAGGCAGCTTGTGTAAACAAGCCACCTGTCATTCTCCTCGCTGTAAAGACACTGATCACACGGATCTACTATGTAGATCCGTTGATCAGTGTCCTTACAGCTCAAGCCACAGCCAATCACAGTAGAAAGCATGCCCCTAGGGACACACACAGCCCCTCCCTCCCAAATAAAGTTAACCCCTTCACTACCAGTGTATTTTTACAGTAACAGTGCATATGTATAGCACTGATTACTGTAGAAATGTCACTGGTAACCCCAAAAGTGTCAAAAATGTCAGTCAAGGGTCCGATCTGTCCGCCACAATGTCGCAGTACCGCAAAAAAAAAAAAAAAAAAAAAAAAAAAAAAAAAAAAAAAAAAAAAAAAAAAAAAATCGCAGATCGCCGCCATTACGCGTTAAAAAAAAAAACAACAAAAATCTTTCCCTTTGTTAGTAAACGCGATAACTTTTGCGCAAACCAACTTTTGCGCAAACCAATAAAAATACGCTTTTTGCGATTTTTTTTTACCAAACATAGGTAGGATAAAACAAATTGGCCGAAAATGTTAAAAAATTTTGATTTTTACATATTTTTTTGGGGGGAATTTCATATAAAAAAATGTGAAAAATATTGCTATTTTTGCAAAATGGTCGCTCTTTTTTTGTTTATAGCGCTGATCAAAAAAAAAAAAAAAAAAAAAAAAAAAAAAAAAAAAAAAAAAAAAAAAAAAAAAAAAAAAAAAAAAATCGCACAGGTGATCAAATACCACCAAAAGAAAGCTCTGTTTATGGGAAAAAAAGGACGCCAAATTCGTTTAGGTACAGCGTCGCACGACCGCGCAATTGTCCGTTAAAGTCACGCAGTGCCGAATCGCAAAATACCCCCTGGTCTTTTAGCAGGAAAATCCTCCGGGGCTTAAGTGGTTAACCAGCCCTCTACCCACAATGTACCCTAGGTACTTGGCTTCCTCCATCCCAATTGCACATTTCTCCGGATTGATGGTGAACCCTGTCCTTCTCAAGGAGTCTACGACTGCCTGAACCTGGGGAAGATAGGACTCCCAATCAGTGCTGAAGATGACTATGTCATCCAGGTAGACGGAAGCATATCTTTGATGTGGACGTAAAGTTTTATCCATGGTCCGTTGGAATGTGGCAGGGGCAGAGTGCAGACCAAATGGCATCCTTTTGTACTGGAAGTGGCCTTCCGGGTGGAGAAGGCTGTTTTCTCCCTGGCCTCCTTGGTTAGGGAATCTGCCAGTACCCTTTTGTGAGGTCAAGCGTGGTGATATACCTGGCTGGACCCAACCTCTCAATTAACTCGTCTATCCGGGGCATAGGATATGCATCGAACTTGGAGATTTCATTAAGCTTTCTGAAGTCATTGCAGAAGCGAAGAGTGCCGTTGGGTTTAGGCACCAACACAATTGGACTCGACCACTCGCTCTGCGACTCTTCAATGACATCAAGCTCAAGCATTCTTTTTACCTCCTCAGACACTGCCACCCTATGAGCTTCTGGGATACGATATGGCTTTAACCGGATTTTTTCATTGGGCTCGGTTACAATGTCATGCTCAATGACATTGGTGAGACCAGGTAACCCTGAAAACATGTCCCTATTTCTTTGCAGAAATTCTTTTGCCTGTTGGGTTTGGGGCCTAGACAGGGTAGCAGCAACCTGCACCAGGTCAATCCCTGCAGGGTCCCCTGACTGGACACCTATCACTGCGGACACCTGTTCTCTGTCTCTCCAGGGTTTCAACAAATTTATGTGGTAGATCTGGTATGGCTTTCTTCTCCCAGGCTGGTGTACCTTGTAGTTCACTTCCCCCATTTTTTCCACTATCTCAAATGGACCTTGCCACTTGGCCAAGAACTTGCTCTCCACCGTTGGTATTAGGACGGCCACCCGGTCTCCTATTTGAAATTGTCTGATTTTAGCCGACCGGTTGTACACCCTTCTTTGGGCATCTTGAGCCTTCTGCAGATGCTCCCTCACCAACGGCATTACCTTAGCCACTCTCTCTCGCATTTGGGAGATATGCTCTACCACAGTTTTGTGTGGGGAAGACTCACTTTCCCATGTCTCCTTTACTAGATCTAGCAACCCCCGGGGGCCTTCGCCCATACACTAACTCAAACGGTGAGAAACCCGTTGATGCTTGTGGAACCTCTCGGATGGCAAACAACAGGGCAGGGAGTAACATATCCCAATCCTTCCCATCTTTCTGGACCACTCTTTTTAACATGCATTTTAAAGTTTTATTGAACCTCTCGACTAGGCCATCAGTCTGCGGGTGATAGACGGACGTCCGCAACTGCTTAATCTGGAACAGTTTGCACAAGTCCGCCATCACTTTTGACATAAAAGGGGTGCCCTGGTCCATCAATATTTCTTTGGGGAACCCCGTTCGGGAAAACATTTGAAATAGTTTCCTGGCAATGCCCTTAGAGGAAGTTTTCCTTAAAGGGACTGCTTCTGGATATCTAGTGGCATAGTCTAGGATAACTAGTATATATTGGTACCCCCTTGCCGACTTCACCAGGGGTCCTACGAGATCCATTGCAATTCGTTCAAATGGTACCTCGATAATGGGCAAGGGTACCAGGGGGTTTCTGTAATGGGACACCGGGGCAGTTAACTGGCAAGTCGGACAGGACGCACAATACCTTTTAACCTCGGCCTTTACCCCTGGCCAGTAAAACCGGTCAGTTACCCTGGCCTCTGTTTTTTCTGCCCCCAGGTGTCCTCCCAGTGCATCATTGTGGGCTAGATCGAGAAGCATCCGCCTATAAGGCTGAGGAACCAGCAACTGCTCGACAGTTTCCCCTCGGCTTTCAGCCACTCGATAAACCAAGTTATCTTTCAATGCAAAATTAGGAAACCTCTGGTCTGCACCTGGTATTTGTGGGATCCCATCAATAACAGAAACCTGCTCTCTAGCATTGACCAAGGTAAGATCCTGCAATTGAGCGGTGCCAAACGCACCCCTGGATACGTCCAGGTCTGGATGTACTGGCCTAGAAGGAGGTTTCCCCTTCACTCTCCTCAACCTGGGACTGTGATGGGGAGAGTTCCTCATCATCCTCTCCCAGCATAACCTGTAACGGGGAGACTTCCCCCCCCCCTCAGAGGTCAGCTCGGTCTTGCGACCTGAAACAGAAACAATATCGTCTACTTTAACATTTTCTGCAATGTCATTATTAGTGACAGGTACCTCCCCATCAGGGGGTTGTGTTGTGGGGATTTCAGGCCCGGACCCCTCAGACTCTGTTCCTTCGAGGCCGAGGGTCCCCAGTCCCCTTAGTTGTCCAGGCTGTTCACACAGTACCTGGTTCCATAGTTCAAAAAACAGTGGGCAGTCCCGCCCCACTATGACATCATGTATCAAATTTCTTACCACCCCGACTTCTTGTGTCACAGAGGTACCACCATAGGCAACAGTCACTGGCACCAGGGGGTACTCTCTGGTGTCCCCATGGATACATACTACCCTTAGAGTCTTACTTGATGGGCCGAGTCTTCCGATCACCCTGGTATGTACCAGCATTACCATGCTACCAGAGTCCAGCAGAGCCTTGGCAGGAAGGTGGTTCACCCATAGTTCACATTCAAACTGTCCGGCCGCTATATCAAGATGGGTGGCACATGCTCTTTGCACATAAAAAGAGCTTCTCCGAACAGTCCCGCACTCCATAGGCTCCTCCTGAAGTGGGCATTGTGCCCGGGTATGCCCCCGGGACCGACATCGCCAGCACTGTATGTCTCCCATCCCTGGGACAGGAACCAACCTCTGTGGTTCTGCTGAAGAAGATACCGGTTTGTGGGTGACAACATCTGGCGGAGCTTCTCTCCTAGGTGCTGTGGCTGGCCTGGTTGCCCTATGTGTGGGTTCCCGATGCTTGGCAGGCCCGAGCAGGTCTTCCACCACGGTGTATCTTTCGACCAACTCTACCAGCTGGTCAGCGGTTGCAGGGTCGCCATGGCTTACCCAGCACTGTAGGTCATCTGGTAGGGACCGCAGGTACCAGTCCATCACTACCCGTTCCACCATTTGCGGGCCTGTCTGCTTCTCTGGTTGCAGCCATTTTTTCACCAACTGCACCAGTTCGTGCATCTGGGACCTGGGTGGCCGATTAGGTTTGTACCTCCAGCGGTGCACCCTCTGAGCCCGGACAGCTGTGGTCACCCCCAGGCGGGCCAAGATCTCTGCCTTCAGACGCTCATAGTCGCTGATGTGCTCAGTTGGAAGGTCAAAGTAGGCTTTTTGCGGGTCACCAGTAAGGAAAGGGGAGATAATGCCAGCCCATTGGTCACGGGGCCACCCCTCTCTCTCCGCTATCCTCTCAAAAGTTGTGAGAAAAGCCTCCACATCATCACTGGGGGTCAGTTTTTGCAAGTAATGGTTGGCTCTCAAAGATACTGGGTTGCCATTGGCAATGACTGCTTGCTCTCGCCCCTGAGCCAAACGCTGTACTGCTTCCTGCAAGGCAGCCACCTGTGCTTGAGTGGACTCCTGCTGGGCAGTAAACTGAGTAGCTAGCAACCGTGTGCTTTCCTGTGGTGCCTTTACAGCCTGTGCCAGGGCTTGCTGCTGCTGAGCCATTGCTTCCTCATGGCGACGGTTTGCCTCTACTGAGGCTTGCTGCTGGGTCACAGTGGCTTGCACCAGTGCTTTAATAACCTCCTCCATGCCTGCTGTTTGCAGTGTCTGAGCTGTTTTCACCCAAGACATGCCATAGGTATACTGTCTCTTTAAATGTCAGTTTTTGGTTTTAAACTGCTTTTGCGGCTGCAAAATGCACTCTGCCCGCATCCGAGACACCAGTTGTAAAGTTTGGGGGTTCTAGCCCCACCGGATTGAGTGCACAACCGTTTAAAACATAAACAAAAAGGCTTTATTTCAGCAAACTTAAACAGGCTTCCAGCAGTGCATAAATCAAACACAAAATAAAGTCGGCTTTTCTTCAGCACAAAGGAATAAAGCAAGAAAAAAGGCACATACGGTTTTGTGGATGGGTCTTCACCCCAAGGTTTGTAACAGTCCTTAATAGACCTCTCAGCAGCTTCCAGCAAACTTGCAGCTCCTTCAGACAGGTGCAACCACCAAACTACTCCTCCCCCACACTCACCTATTGCTGCTTCCTGTCTCTTAAGGTCTGCTTCTCCTGGGTCTTAACCCTGTGTGTGCTGGAATCCCTTTTGGTCAGGGGTGGGGGCTCTTTCCCACCCGAATATCACTACAGAGCCCCCCAAATTCCGGGTCCCAAATATCTCTCTTTACTATACAGAGAGAACTGCGAGTCAGTCCTCCTGATTTTTACTATTCCCAGGAATTTTTCACCCGTCCTGGGTGACACCCTGAACATTAACAAACTTCCCTTAAAGGGACCATAACCCAAATATAGGAGATATATAGCGACTGTCCAGGACCCAACCTTGGCATCCTGTACAATGTGTATATATGTATATATATATATATATATATATATATATATATATATATATATATATATATATATATATATATATGCACACACACACACACACACACACACACACATATATATATATACATGCAGGGCTCAAAATTTAAAGTCCTGAGCTACTAGCCAGGCCTTAAGGGTTACTCGCCACCAGTTGCCCCACCCAGCTCCTACCCTGCCCCGCCCCTAATTCCGCCCCTAAACATGCCCTCATAAATGATCTCATAAAATTACACTGTTAAATGTTTTTGCATTAATGCAGAAGTTACAAAAATAATTATTAATAACAACGTTTTCAGTGCCCATCAGTGCAGCCTAATCAGTGCCCATCAAGGGTCTGGAACCCCCAAATCACCCTCCTAGTACCCCCCCCCCCCAAATTTCACCTCCTAGAACAAATCCTACCCGTCAAATCCTCCCCCCATCAAAATTTTCCCCCTAGCACAAAAAACCCCCATTATTCCTACTGGCACAACCCCCCCCCCCCCAAATACCCCTTTTTAACAGCCCCAAGACTTCCTGTTCTGGCACAAATCCATCCCCCCACCCCATTACAATAATCTCTATAAGGACGATCCCCAAATCCCCACTCCTGGCACAAATCCTCACCCCACCCCCAGCACGAATCACTCCTCCTAGCACCCTCCCCCCAATTCCCCTGCTAGAAGAAATCTTATATTGTCACCTCTCAAATTCCCCATCCCAGCACAACCCCCCCCCCCATATCGATCCCACTTAGAAGTAATCATCTTCTCCCCACCCCTCCTACTACAAATACTTTTTGGGGGATTGTCCCGGGGGGGGGGGGGTTGGAATAAGAGAATTTGTAGCATGAGGGGTGGGGATAAGATGATTACTTCTAGGTGGGATCAATATGGGAGGGGGGTTGTGCTAAGAGGGGGGGGACTGTGCTGAGATGGGGGGGTTGTGCTAGGAGGGGGGGATTGTGCTGAGATGGGGGGATTGTGCTGAGATGGGGGGGTTGTGCTAGGAGGGGGGGCTGTGCTGAGATGGGGGGTTGTGCTAGGAGGGGGGGTTGTGCTAGGAGGGGGAGGGACTGTGCTGAGATGGGGGGGTTGTGCTAGGAGGGGGGGATTGTGCTGAGATGGGGGGTTGTGCTAGGAGGGGGGGGGGCTGTGCTGAGATGGGAGGGTTGTGCTAGGAGGGGGGGTTGTGCTAGGAGGGGGAGGGACTGTGCTGAGATGGGGGGGTTGTGCTAGGAGGGGGGGATTGTGCTGAGATGGGGGGTTGTGCTAGGAGGGGGGGGGGGCTGTGCTGAGATAAGTGGGTTTTGCTAGGAGGGGGGATTGTGCTGAGATGGGGGGGTTGTGCTAGGAGGGGGGATTGTGCTAAAATGGGGGGGGGTTGTGCTAGGAGGGAGGGGGGATTGTGCTGAGATGGGAATTTGGGGGGTGACAGGATAAGATTTGTACCCCAGTGTAGTTCTCCCTTTCCTCCAGCATGCAGACCTCAGATACAGCGCGGCACATCGCTCTGTGATCCTCCTCTTCATATGTCAGAGCGGAGGAGGAGCGGAGGAGGTGCCTAAGAGAAGCCTATTCCTATTCCTAAAGCTTTGCACGGACAGCTGGTGGGAGAGATGCGGCTGCAGAAGGGGAAGAAGATTGTGACTCAGGAAGGACACTGGATGTCAGATCGGGACTATACGGAGTTTGTTACCTGCCCCCTTTCCACATTACTTGCTTTGACTCGGAGGACAGGGGATAACAAACTCTGTATAGTCCGGATCTGACATCCAGTGTCATTCCTGAGCCGCAATCTTCTTCCCCTTCTGCAGCCGCATCTCTCCCGCCAGCTGTCCGTGCAAAGCTTTAGGAATTAATTGTCTTCTCCTCCGCTCCACCTCCACTCTGACTCTTTAAGGGGAGAAGAAGTCCCGATCTGATGTCTGCTATACTGACAGGAGTGTGAAGCCCGGCGAGAAGAGAGAGAGAGAGCACATTCCGCTCTCTCCTGTCACTAGTCACAGAAACACTCCTGGCAGCGCCCCCTCCACCTCCCATGACACAGACGCCCAGGGCAGCCATCCATCCATCCATCCCACCCTCCCTTGTACCGGCTCTGGGTGAGATGATCAGCTTGACCCCCTCCATCAGTACTGCTGGCCGGATAATGTCAGAGCGGCGGATCGTCCCGCTGTAACAGCTTTAATTGTAATTGCTGGGCGCTCGCCGACATGCACAGTCCCGTCTCCTAGCCCGGCTTCTTTGATAGACGTCACAAGTCCTGGTTGGCCAGGTGTTCTGTCTATCAAAGAAGCCGGGCTAGGAGACGGAACTGTGTGTGTCGGCGAGCGCCCAGCAATTACAATTAAAGCTGTTACAGCGGGATGATCCGCCGCTGACATTATCCAATCCTTCGGCCGGCTTTCCTCTCCTCTCTTCCCCTGACAGTAGCTCGCCCTACATAATAGGCGAGTGGAAAATTTGAGGGTTGTATATGTATATATATATATATATATATATATATATATTGTAAGGGATTAGCTCGGTGGTAGGCGTAGATGACTCCTTGGGGGGTGCGTTTTCACAGAGAAATAGCCCAAAAGTGCTTGCAAACAACAGGTTTATTCTTCAAACAAGTGCATGCAGCAAAAACATCAAAATAAAATAAAACAAAATAAATCCTTGCCTCTGTGGGCGGCTACCTTCTCACAACTGGAACCTGCCTAAGTGTCTGTCTCCAACCTACCGTCGGGCAGACTTCCTTGTCCTTACAGCGGACACTCAATAGTCCTTTTATAATAGCTTCACAGGGCAACACAGTCCTTTTGTTTCTTTCACATCAACAGTTCGTCTTCTCACCTTTGAGACGTATTCACCCTTGGTTACCGTCCCGGGCACACATCACTCCGGGGGTCTTCTCCCAGGCCCACACATCCTGTCGGGAGGCACACGCTGACTGTCCTCCTGCTCCCAGCCCACATGGCTTCAGGATGCAGCTTCTGGAGGCAGCAAAACAATAGGAATTTCTCTGAACAAATTATAGAGCCTTAACTCCCTCATTCTGAACAGGTGAAGGCCTTTCAACTTCCTGCTGGCTAGCTCTGTAGCCAACACCCTAAATTAATTAATGGACTTTCTAAGTCAGGTGGAAATGTATCTCCTTCCTGTGACTACATTCCCAGATTTAGCTGACTTCCTGTTACATACCCCCCCCTCTTGTTTCAACCCTAGGGTTGGGACACAGATTTCCAGGCACGCATGTGTCAAGCACTGCTGACTCACTGATAAGCCTCCTATTATCCTCAAGCTTCCGGATGAAACTGTTTTGTCATCTTCATTGACGGATTTCTCATAAATGCCACACAGTTTGTCTCTCATCTCATATACACATTCTTCAACTGCATTTTTGGCATCATTTCGCTCCTTCTCGTTTCTGTCATCTTCATTGACAGCTTTCTCATAAATGTCAGACAGCTTGTCCCTCATAACCGTCTGTCCAATCCACCATGGAGGACCGTGATCCATAGGCAACTCAATTGGGCTAGTCTTAATGTCTTCAACATTCTTAAGACGCCTCTCTCTGCAATCCATAAATGTTTTCCACAAAACTTTGAGAACCTTTGCTTCACTAAGCTTTGTTCCAAGTAGGGACTCTTGACATCCCTCTGTGACTTGAGTTGCCTCTCCATACAGCTGTACACAATCATTGACTTTTTATTGTAAAGGAATGATCTTCCTTCTTGAGCTTTGCTTGCTCTAAGATGCTGTGCAGAGGATTTTCCAATTGAGACAACAGGCTGTCACACATTTCTTCAAAGTGACCCCTGTTCCTTTTCCCAGAGATATCAATATCATTCAAACATTTCATATTCATAGGCAGATCTGAAGCATTTGCACTCATCAACTTCTTAAACTTTTCGCCCTCCTGAGCGAGTCGCAGTAAAGGCCTACTATTTGATTTGATATTCAGTTTATATTTCTTGCCAAACTCTTCACAGAAGTAGCCAACCAGAACATCATCAACTTTCCTTCCACCAACATAGGGGTCAAAGGCAACAACACAGTTGAACCCAGCGATCTGGGTGGTATCCATTATAGACCTCCTCTCTGCATCAGTGAAGAAGCATGGAACTGCAACACATTCTTTTACAGGTTTCTTCAATGCACTTTCTGCTGAACTATTTGACCGCTCAAGGTCACCTAGTTCTTTTTCTCTATCTGAATTCCACATGGAATGCATCTCAAGATCACGATCAAACTTCTGCCACCCGTCTTTCACCAGTTCCATTTTGGAAACACTCCCTGAAAGGCACTTATTCATTTGCTTCAGGTTTTCACCAACAGCCTTAGTTTTCTCCACTAGGTTTTCAGCCTGAACTGAGAAATCACCACATTTCTTACTCAGCTCCTTTGTTTGCTGAAGCTCTAATGATACATTTTCCAATGCTTGAAGTTTTTGAAGGAACGGTTTATTCCAAAGGGGTGATTCAAGCCACATGTCGTCACATTTCTGAGGCTCACTCAGGACAGACCCCAAAACACTGATCCTTTTAAAAACTGCATCAGGCACACTATCCCCTCTTTGGGACAGATCCTCTGTTGCCTGGAATTCCTCTTCCAGTTCCTGCAACGGAATCTTCATCTCTTCTAGTTGCTGTTCTAAGGCTCGCTTAGACTTTTCTAGCTCCTGAACGCTTTTCACAACATCATCCTTGGAGCTGACCAAATCTTCCATTTCTGTACACAGCTGTTGGTTAACTCTTTCTAGTTCAACCTTACACTCTAGAGCTTTCTCCAAAGAGCGAGCCAAGAACAGGGCTTTGCTCTCGTTATCACGCACCTCCGTTTCTGCACGTGCGCGTTCTTCTGCATATTTTGCAGACACAGTCTTCTCTTCACCAAGCATCTGATCAAACTTCTTTTTCACATCTTCAACACACTGTAATGAACCAACGCTTTCTTCCATGCGTTTTTTCATATCCGCTATCTGAGCTTGCAATGTTGCGACTTGCTCTGATAGGTTTTTCTTTGCTTCCGCCTCCTCTTTTAATTGTTCCAGGAAGCCATTTTTCTCATCTTCCATTTGTTTGAGCTTTGTGCTAAAACTCAGCCTTTGACACCTCTCTTCCTGTAAGAGTTCCTGCGTGTCTTGCAGCTGCGATTCCAAGATAGAAAAATCTTCCGCAATTTCTCTAGATTTGCTGTCTGCTTGAGAAAGCTGATTTGTAACATTGTCCAACTCAACCTGCAGTCGGTTTGCCTTCTCTGACAGCTTAGCACACAATCGGTCACCTTCTGACACCTTGACTTGCGATTCCAGAAGCTGTGCCTCTACTTTTTCCCTCTTATGTTCACAATCTCCTTTTCCCTGCATAAGAGCCTTCACCTCATTGGCTAGCATCTGGGAATAAGAATGTAATTCTGCCACACAGGCTTCTTTCTCCTTTAACTGCTGCTGGACACGTTGGGCTTCCCCTTTCCAACTTTCACAGTCCGCACGCCATTCATTTACCACATTGCTCAAAGTAGTGAGCTCATACACAGTACTCAGTAATTTAGCCTCTCTTTCACTTTTCTCGTTGTCGCTGAGAGACAATGTCGTTTTCAGAGCGACATTCTGTTCCTGCGACTCCTGCAGGTCTATTTTTGTAGCTCCCAAAGACTGAAGACTTTTTTTCAGCTGATTACGCAACTCCAACATATCAGCCATACTTTGCTTCTGCAAAGTCTGAATTTCACTTTCCTTTTCCATGAGGATGGTATCTTTCTCCATTATAGTCTCTCTGCGTTTTTGCAACTCGACCAAAAGAAGAGCAGTGGATTCTTCCCACTGTAACACATGAGACTTGAGTAGTTCATTCATTTCCTGCAAGTTTCTATGCTCCATTTTAAGCAATTCCAAGGCTTGTTCCTTTTCTTCCATTTTCCGTTGCAAGGCATCCAACTCAGCCCTGCACACATACTCGGTTTCCTCCAAACCGATGGCCTCCATTGGCTGCTGGCGTCTCTGTTTCCAGCCTGCCATGCTCTCTTGATGAGCCTTTTGTTGAGCTGCAAAGCTCTGCTGAAAATCCGCATTTGCCTGCTGTTGAGCTGCATTTGCTTGCTGTTGAGCTGCATTTGATATAATCAGATGTTTCAACATCTCCTCCATTTTGAGTTTACTTTTTATCTGAGCACACTGCGTCTCCATAGCAGTTTCATCAGTGTTGCTAGGGACAACAACCTTCCTCTTTAGTAGACTCTCTTTAGGCATGGATGGGGCTGGTTCAGACGGCAACATCCCCTCCATCCATAGAATCCGGTCTCTCATTTCATCTATCTTTGCATTCTTCAGGCGTTTTGAACGCCCCATCTTCAATAACTCCACAAACAAATTTTTCACAGTCCAGCAAAAATTTTTCAGACCACTGTCTCTTTAACACCTGTAGTTTTTCTCTCTCTCTTGCAAGATCTCTTTTCCTGCACACACAGTTTGTGCAGTCACTTGCACCAGACACAACAAAGTTCATCAAATAATTTTGAGACCGCTGTCTCTTTAAAACACTTTTTTTTTTTTCTATCAGGATCTTCTCTCCTGCACACATAGATTGTGCAATCTCATGCACCAGATAAAGTTCATCAAACATTTGCACTTCCTTGCAGGGATCTCTGCTTATGCCCACTGCATACCTCCACCATATGTAAGGGATTAGCTCGGTGGTAGGCGTAGATGACTCCTTGGGGGGTGCGTTTTCACAGAGAAATAGCCCAAAAGTGCTTGCAAACAACAGGTTTATTCTTCAAACAAGTGCATGCAGCAAAAACATCAAAATAAAATAAAACAAAATAAATCCTTGCCTCTGTGGGCGGCTACCTTCTCACAACTGGAACCTGCCTAAGTGTCTGTCTCCAACCTACCGTCGGGCAGACTTCCTTGTCCTTACAGCGGACACTCAATAGTCCTTTTATAATAGCTTCACAGGGCAACACAGTCCTTTTGTTTCTTTCACATCAACAGTTCGTCTTCTCACCTTTGAGACGTATTCACCCTTGGTTACCGTCCCGGGCACACATCACTCCGGGGGTCTTCTCCCAGGCCCACACATCCTGTCGGGAGGCACACGCTGACTGTCCTCCTGCTCCCAGCCCACATGGCTTCAGGATGCAGCTTCTGGAGGCAGCAAAACAATAGGAATTTCTCTGAACAAATTATAGAGCCTTAACTCCCTCATTCTGAACAGGTGAAGGCCTTTCAACTTCCTGCTGGCTAGCTCTGTAGCCAACACCCTAAATTAATTAATGGACTTTCTAAGTCAGGTGGAAATGTATCTCCTTCCTGTGACTACATTCCCAGATTTAGCTGACTTCCTGTTACAATATATATATAAAATTATATTATTGATTCAATTATAATTCATGCGTTATATATATATATATATATATATATATATATATATATATATATATATATATATATATATATATATATATATGTGTGTGTGTGTATATATATATATATATATATATATATACACACACACACACACATATATATATATAATATATAATGCATGAATTATAATCTAATCAATAATATAATTTTATTATATATATTATATATTAAATAATAAAATTATATTATTGATTCGATTATAATTCATGCGTTTGTGTTTCAAATTTATCACATCTGGGATGTCTACTAGACTCTTGTTTTGGTCAGGTTTAAGTCAGTAATTACTTAGAATTGTAGGCCTATAATACATAACGCCAAATTTCCATGAAAACAATTGTACCGCTTTTGGTATGTAATTCCTGACATAATCATACCGCCAGGGAGGTTAAAGAAGCGTGTCCAATACCACATTTTTAAGTAAGTGTAAAGAGGCCCTAATACCTTGGACTCCCTCTCAGCTCTGTTGCAAGCAGTGAAATGGCTCTTGAGAAGAGTCATGCAAATATTAAAATGTCTTGAAGTGAGAATGTAAGTCTGAAGGAGTGGGCATTCCTAGGCAGGATGCATTTATACATGTGATGTTGAGCCATCATAATTGAAAGAACTGAATACATTGTATGAAAGACTGAAGGTAAGGATGGAAAAGATGAGTGAGTATAATAATCAAATTCTACAACCTTTTGTTCTCAACCAGTTTCCTATGTGAAGGACACTCTACATTTACTTACTCTCTTGCATGACTTGGTAGTACCAGACATTGAGGCATTATATTCATCAATCCAACATCATAAGGGTCTACAGGTAGTTGATAAAACATTGCAGACAAGAGCAGTTAACAAGTGTGGATAAAATAATATTTATTGTTAAACTTCTGGAGTTCTTGTTGACACAAAACAAATTTCAGTTTGATGGAAAGTTTTATTGGCAAGTCCAAGGCACAGTGATGGGCACCAAGTGTGCCCCGGGGGCTACCTACATATATTTGGGAGATTAGAAGTCCTGGTTGTTTGTATGGGGGGGGGGGGGGCTTCATTAGTGCACCTGTCATGGATTCTTTCTTGGTACAGTTACATCGACGAGGTCCCTGTTTTTTTGCACTGAAACTGAGGAGGAAGCCTCCAATTTTGTTTTAAGCCTTGCATGTAATCAATAAGACTTGAAATTTACAAGCAAATGTCATCCGCACCAGGTCATATACCTGGATTTGATAATCCAATTTGGAGAAGACCGTACTGTTAAAATGTACGTTTTCAGGAAGCCTACTGTTGCTAATAGGTTATTACATGGGGATAGCTTTCATCCTGAGACATTAATTCATAATATACCCATCGGTCAATATCTTAGGGCTAATTAAAATTGCTTGGATAGAATTAATTTTGAATGGGAGGCCTTAAGTCTTAGAAATAGATTTCTTAAATGTGGGTATAAAAAAAAATAGTAACGTGTAGCTCAGAGAGCAAAGGAAAGTGACCAGGATGTTCTTATTTATAGCCCAGGTAAGCTTGTACTTGATACTCAACAATCCATCAGATTGAATCTCCAGTACAAAAATCCTGTAACCAGTGTGAAGAAAATGTTTGCCACACATTGGCATTTATTAGTAAATGATAAATCAGTAAATACATTTGTAGCCTCGAGTCCACAGTTTGTTATTAACAAAGCACATTCCTTGGGATACCTTTTGATATATAAAAGGTCTTGGGAGCTTTTTTGATATACACTGCATTCTATGCAGTAAAGTAAAATAACCTTCTGCCTTTACAACCACTTTAATAATATATTTTTAAAAATACCCCAAAAATATAATTTGGGCATATAAATGGGCAGCATACAAAAAAATATTTTATTACTATTCCATATATTTTCGCTAAATTATTATTTTTCTACTTACATGGAATATAGGGACCCTAGAAGTGTAGGTTTTAAAACATATGTAAGCTCTGTATGGTTAAAAAAGGTGTAAATATTTTAGATTACTAGATATTAAAGGAAAACTTCAGCCACAAATAACAGTATAAAATAAATAGCCCATTAAAGAATAAAAGAACAAAACCACCTTTTGTTGCAATATATTCAGCTTCAATCCAAAAAGTCTGAGAGTTCACATACATAGAAACCAGCCAGCCTTGCAACAACTTACCTAGAGTTCTGGTAACAGAAAATCTGGCACATAACAGCACAGAAACACTTAGGAAAAGTATGTGTGCATGCATATCATTTATTCATCTGTTATTTTCATGCTAAGAAAGTTCTTTACCCACAAGTTGGACATATACTTTAAAAATGGGCAAAAAGAATATCATAAGTAAAGATCATATCATTAACCAGCCTTTAGTTCCTAACAACAGATCACTGAAAGCAGCATATTTACTCTTCTCTGCTGTATAGTGGACATCGATTTTTCCATTCTGCTGCAATTTCTCTTCTTTTAATATCCTGATTAATTTCTGGTTCTCTAAGAAGGAGATTGAGATTGATCCTTTACATTTTATTACTGTCTATGTACTCATAAAATATGTGAAGTCCGCCTATCCTTCACTGCAGGGTCTCCATATTTAACCAGGACAGCTATAGTGTGCTTTGTGTAAAGCAGACCTGTCAAAAAGTGGACAATTTATTATTCTTTTGTTTAATATCACTAGGCTTATCAATAACAGATTATGCTATTTGTCAAGAGAGTTAAAAGTGTAGAATCAGTACCATAGTGAGCAAAACAAAAATGGCAACCACTCCAATCAATTTAAAAATAATTTTTTAAAGTAAGATTCACATGGAAGGGGTTTCTCAAAAAAAAAAAAAAAAAAAAAAACACAATAGTTAGCCAAGCCAGCAAAAAAAAAGAAAAAGAAAAAAATGAATGGGCTGCCTCCAGACATAACAGCTGTCAATGTACTGTATTTATTGGTATATGCAGTATACGTTCGAAGATGGAGGATCTCAAAGATTCAGGTTGGGACTGTATGTAACTACAATCACTGGTTTTAATGCAAATTGGTAAATCAGCGTAAATATGTTTTTGTTCTTTTTGCTGGCTAGGTGGTAAGAGTGCTGGAAAATTATTTAATTATGTTTGTTCAGTACAGTAGCAATCTATGTTTCAGTTGAGAGGCCTATCATTTGTGTAATGCGGCCAAGTGTCAAGCTCTATGGGGGAGATTTACTAAAACTGGGGCACTCAGAATCTGGTGCAGCTATGCACGGTAGCCAATCAGCTTTTAACTTCAGCTTGTTCAATTAATGTTTGACAATAAATCCTGGAAGCTGATCTGTTTCTATACAGAGCTGCACCAGATTTTGCACCATGTAATTTTAGTAAATATCTCCACAACCCTTCACTTGGAAAACCTTGTATTGATGTTGGGCAGAGTGGTATCTGCTAGATCTAGTTCTAGATCCTGTCCCTGGGGTGGGAGGAAGCAGTGTAGGGGAATGTGTTCCGGCAAGGAAATGATGGGGGGTTATTTTTTGAACACTGCTGACCGGAGGGCATTTATTGCTGCTATTGATATTAATGAAGGGTCGTTTATAACTCCTGATACTAACACCAAAAACATTTATTTTTATTTTTTTTTTTTATTTTTCGTAATAAATCTAAATTTACCTTTTGTAACATGTTACATGTCACAGCCATATCCAGGGTGTAACATGTAACATGTTACTGATGCACCAGCATGCACCCCCCCCCCCCCCCCGATCCCTCATTTTGACAGCCAGCAGGGGATCTTCCCACCCTTCCATGTCATTCATGCAAAGTGTTCTGTGAATGTGAAAATGACAAGTACAGACAGCCTTTGCTGCTGTCCGCTTGTGGTTCCAGGCACCAGGGCACTGTTTAGAGCTCTAGGTAGTTCATTGAATCTTCCTGTGTGAGTGTAACTGTTTTCTCATAAAAGGTATTAGCAAACAGCTTACACAGACTGTCTGCAATAACCCTGCATTGCACACATGATCTGCTGATCATGGGTGCAATGCTTTGCAGGCTCATAGTGAAAAAAATAAAAAAATAAATGCACATTTTCCTACCTGCAAAAAAATGTGCATTTTTAATTACAAATGTAAACTTATCCATTAAGTCCCGTTTACCGTTGTCCTTAACAACAATAATAACCTCTGTCATTTCACCAATGTCAGTTAACAGAGGCATCAAAGATACGTGAATTATAGGGTTATTATTGTTGTCACTGTCACTTACAGCATAAGGGGGACTGGGTATTATTGCTGCTTCTGCAGTTAAATGGCCCTTCTCAGAAACCCTTGTAAAGGAGCAGTACACAAGTTTGCAGAAGAGCCCCAAATAGTGGAGCTTTCTTGAATGGTGTTACGCTCCTCTGTCCCACAACTGCATTAAACCAAATAAGGTATCCAAGTAAGCCACTTAAATAAATGTGTTATTGTTGAAGTGAACCCAGGTTTTATTGACCACGGTTAAAAAAAAACACACACACACACACACACACACACACACACACACACACACACACACACACACACACACACACACACTGAAAACACAGACCAATAAATAGAAAAAAAGTTAGTCTTCTAAAATTCAAATTCTCATTGGCTGACCTGAGAGGTGAAATAAGCACGATTCGAAGGGAAATCCTCCATCTTCCAGAAGCCAATAAATGATCCCACCTATTCATGCCAGTTTAATAGTTACTAGGGCTTTAATTGCTTTAATCTGTAAAAATGAATAAATACATCACATAATACTCCTAATGAAGAGAGGTCTGCAAAATCTATCAATGCTGTTCAGAGTGCATAATTAATAAACTGTACCGCTTCTCTGATTTTTATTACAATACACATGGCCATCACCTGATATATTTGAATTGCTAAACAAAAATAATTGATTTAGATGTGGATACAAATGTGGCCCTTTTAGGTTGACCACCACTGTTCAAGATAAATGTATAGATATAGATGAAGAATAATCTTTCGGATACTCTAATCTCTCTCACGATTTATACCATGCAGGTGAGGATGGATAGCAAACACCCCCTCACTCCCTCTAGATCTCCAAATAATAAAATCAAAGCTCTTGGTCATGATGTCTATTGGAAAGAAAAAACTCTTAATGCAATTTCATGGACAAGCAATGATGTGTGATGTAATGTTCCTATAATGTTAATTGTAATCCCTAAATTATCTTTATCTTTGTTTTAGTAATAATTAAATCCAAGGAAGCTATAAGCTCCGAATGAAATTTCAACCAATTTAACTAAAATAATAAACTAAATAAAAAAATGTCATCAATCTCAGGCTGGACAAGAACTAGGCAGGGAGAGAACTAGTGATATTTATGCTTATTAAAAATGCTAAATTCTTTCTGATATTCGCTATTACCTTTAGGTTTGCAATGGGGAGCTGGAAACAGTGATAGCTTCATGGTGCTCTCTGCATTTTTGGATACATTTATAAAATGCAGGCCATGGTCTGGAGCCTCTGGTTTTTAACGGGTTGTGCTCGGCGTACCGCTTTTTGCTTTTCCTTCCATTAAAATGAGTTGAGTTATGCTGCTTCAAAGTCCCAAAACAAATGAAAAGCTAAGCAATACTGTTCTTTATTATTTGCTTTTTTTTTTTTTTAAGCAGTGACACTGGACCCCCTTGCAATAAAAAATATTAATTTAAAATAGAGAAAACGGAAAATTGATATCAAATACTTACCGTAATTTTCCTTTCCTGATGGACTCCATGGCAGCATACGTTCGGGTAGGCTCCGCCTCCTCTCCTACCTCATAGGACCCCACTCCCATAAATCTTTGCTCCCTTTCAGCATCAGTGTTCTGTAACTAGCCTACTCAGGAATTGGGAGGGGACTCCTGCTGCCATGGAGTCCATCAGGAAAGGAAAATTACGGTAAGTATTTGATATCAATTTTCCGTTTTCCTGACAGACTCCATGGCAGCATACGTTCGGGAAATAACTCGCTATACACTCCCGGGTGGGAAGATGCTGAACAAAGAAAACTTTAATTGGCACTGTCAACTGACAAAACTTGAATGCCGAAGTTAACTGAAGATAAAGCAGCAGGTTCAACACAGTAATGTGTAAGGAAGGTATTCACAGATGACCAAGCGGCTGCTTTGCAGATCACATCAGGCGCGACATGTTTAGAAACTGCCCAGGATGTAGCAATGCTTCTGGTAGAATGAGCCGTAATCGCCTCTGGAGGAGCCAAGCCTTTTGCTCTATATGCCCATTGTATAGCCTGGACAATCCAAGCAGCCACCGCTCTTGAAGATGCACGTGTACCTTTCTTATTCCCATGGAGAAGAACAAACAGGAAATCCGATTGCCGGAAGGAGGATGTGGCCTCTAAGTATTGACTCAGAGTGTCTCCCACATCTAAAGGATGGACTAAGGATTCTTCATTTGTTCTGAAGGTAGGCAAAACTATCTCAGAATTTTCGTGGAAGACAGATGTAACTTTAGGGTTTGACCCCAACATAGGGATTAGGACCACCCTGTCCTGAAAAAAGGTCAGAAAAGGCTCTTTGCAGCCCAAATTGTGTATCTCTGAGACCCTCTTGGCAGAGGTGATAGCCACCAGAAATACCGTCTTCAACGTAAGCTCCCTGATGGACATGGAAGCAACCTCTTTCGAAGCAAAGAAGTCCAGGACCAACGGAAGATCCCATTTCGGGAATCTAGGTTTCCTCTGAGGCCTGAGCCTGACTGCGCCCTTAAAAAACTGTTGGATCAGTTGATGTCTTGCCCACTGAATTCCGGTGAAAGCTGAGATGGCAGAAACTTGCACCCGGAGAGAAGAGACTGAGAGGGACAGATCTAAACCAGACTGTAGGAAACTCAATACTTGCTGAATGGTAGGTGCCCCTGCTGGACCCAAACCCTGGGCTTGATGACTCAGAAACCTTGCCCAGATTTTCTCATACACTCTGTTGGTGCTAGCCCTCCTTGAGCTCATAAGAGTGGGAATCACCTCTTCTGGACATCCGAGGGCCTCCAGCCTCTCCCTCTCAACAACCAGACCTTGAGGTGTAGACGCGCAGGGTTCGGATGTAGAGTAGGCCCCTGCGATAGAAGGTCTGGCCTGAGAGGCAGAGGGATCGGGTCCCTGAAGCTGAGAAGGGACAGCAGAGGAAACCAAGGCCTGTTGGGCCAGAAGGGAACTATCGCTATGACCTCTACTTCCTCCATCTTCAGTCTCCGAAGGAATTGGAGTACTATTGGCACCGGTGGAAAGGCATAGGCAACTTGGAAGTTCCATCTGTCCGTGAGGGCATCCACCCCGAAGGCTCGAGGATCCCTGAACCTCGTGTAATACTTCTGAAGTTTTTTGTTGTGTGGACTCGCAAAAAGATCCACCTCCGGTGAAACTCCTAGAGACAGAACCCAATTGAACACCTCCTGATGGAGGGACCATTCGTTGTTGTCCAACTGGAATCTGGACAGGAAGTCTGCTTGCGTATTCAATACCCCCGGGACAAAGACCGCAGAGAGGTTGGCCAGGTGTTGCTGGGCCCAAGACATAATTGGATCTGTCTCCTGGAGTAGAGACATGCTGCGGGTTCCACCTTGCCTCTTGACGTATGCCACTGCCGTGGTGTTGTCCATCCTGAGTAACACTGAGGCCCCTTGAGTCAGATGGTGAAAAGCCTGGAGGGCTTTGAAGGCGGCTCGTAGCTCTAGGATGTTGGACACCACTCCGTGACTGGCGAAATTCCACCTGCCCTGTGCCACTTCTGACCGGCAGTGAGCTCCCCAGCCGGTACTGCTGGCGTCGGAGGTTATCGTCACCCACGAAATTGGAGCAATTGAGTGGCAGTTGGTTAGATTTGCACGGCGTAGCCACCAAGGAAGACACCCCTTCATGAATGGTGTTAGATAAATAATCTGTGACAGGTTCTCTGTCGTCCACTGGTGGAGAAACCCCTTCTGAAAGGGTCTCAGCCTCCACAGAGCCCACTTCACCATGGGTGAGGTAGCCACCAGAGTCCCTACCACCTTTAGACACTGACGAGCAGTGAGCTGGGAGGCAGCGAGGGCGAGAGCCACCCTGCTCTGGACCACTGGAATTTTCCCTTCTGGTAGAGATATGGTGCAATTCACCGTATTGAACAGTGCTCCGAGAAAGACCAGGGACTGCGTGGGCACCAGATGGCTCTTCTCCAGATTGAGAATCCATCCGAACTCTTGAAGAGTACGAATCACCTGCTCCAGATGTAGCAGTAGCTGGGACCTGTCCTGGGACAGAAGAAGGAGATCGTCCAGGTAATGATGTAACCTGATACCTCTGGTTCTGATGAGAGCCACGATTGCCAATAGCGTCTTGGAGAAGGTGCGAGGCGAAGTCGAGAGCCCAAAGGGAAGACATGTAAATTGCATGTGGACATGATTGACAGCAAATCGGAGAAACTGATGATATTCTTTTGCCACAGGAACGTGGAAGTACGCATCTTTTAGGTCTATTGATGCCAACCAATCTCCTGGGAGAACCGAGTGCTGTATTGTAATTAGGGACTCCATCTTGAATCTCTCTCGACGTATAGATCTGTTGAGATAAGTTAGATCTATTACCGGTCGCCAAGTGCCGTTCTTTTTCTGGACAAGAAAAAGAGGCGAATATACTCCTTGACCCCTTTCCTTTTCGGGAACTAGTACGACAGCTCGTTGATCCAGTAGGGTATCTACATAACTGAGAAGAACCTTCTTCTTTTCTGCTGCAGGAGGAAGGGAAGTTGCGATGAACCTGGGTTTGGGAACGTTGTTGAACGTCCAAGAGTGCCCTTGCGACACAACATTCAGAACCCAGGGATCCTGGATCGAGGCCGCCCAGACGTTCCGAAATTGGAGCAACCTGGCCCCTACCGGAACAGACTGGACGGGACCAACCTCAAAAGGATTTGGTGGCCTCCCGGTCACCGGACGAAGAGCCCTTGGGGCCTTTCTGAAAGGAGGACTGTCTTGACTTCCAGCTTCTCCCATAGGATTTACCTGGTTTGTAGCTGCGCGCTTCCCTAGAACGATTAGCGTTTTGCCTCCTTGGGAAAGAGCATTTCTGATTGCTTGGGCGTTTGTCCTGAGGAAGAAACCCAGATTTTCCACCCGTGGCCCGGGTTATGGCTGCATCTAGTTTATTCCCAAAGAGGGAAGAACCCTCAAAGGGAATCCTACACCAAGCCTGTTTAGAGGCAGCGTCGGCAACCCAGGGCCGAAGCCAAAGGGCACGTTTGGCCGTAACAGAGGCCAGCATAACCCGGGCCAAAAGGCGAATAGTATCTAAGGAAGCCTCCCCCAAGAAGCCCGCGACCATCTTCAGCTCCTGTATAGGAGAACTTTGGAGCACTTCCTCCGACACTCCTCCAAGAGTATCTTCAAGGGCATTAACCCAAACCTCCATAGCCTTGGAAATTGTAGCCAAAGCCATTGCTGGCTTACAGGCCATGCCGGCCGATAGGTATGCTCGCTTAAGATCAGCGTCAATCCTCCGATCCAAAGGATCTCTAAATGATGCTGTATCCTCCATTGGGAGAGTGACGTGTTTCGCCAGACGCATCACTGCTGCATCCACACTAGGAGATGACTCCAAGTATTTCACCTTTTCCTGTTTAAAAGGATAGAGCTTCGCTACTTTAGTGGTCATGGAATTCTTCCTTTCCACTTTGCTCCATTCTTCCGACATTATGTCTCCCAGTTCCTCTAGAAATGGGAAATTTAAACGCTCTTTGCATAACTGCTTGAAATATTTCTTCTGCTTAGGAGAAGAGACAGCAGGATCCTCCCAGTCAAGGGCCTCTCTCACCGCTTTAACTAACGGAGACACGAGGGCAAATTCAAATCCAGTACCGGAGTCATCCGAATCGGAATCGGACTCAGACGGGAGGATAGATGTATGGCTGGGTTGGGAGGACTCAAACGGATCCTGAACCGACAAATCTCTGTCAGGAGAGCGTGACGGACCTGCAGAAGTGCTTGGCTTATGCAAATCAGCAAGAGAGTCCTTTAAAACTCTGCGTACCACCTCCTCAATATGTTTGTCCGTTTTTTCCCTTTCACCCGTAGCTTGGGTATAACAGGGTTTGCACAAAGAGGAACCATCTGGTATCAGGGTACGGCAACCCCAGCATTTTTTCCCCTGCGGGCGTTCTGAGCTGCCATGGTGCGAGGAGGAATGATGCTCATGTCCCCTGCTGTGGGAGGAGCTGCGCTTAGACTTAGATGAGGAGCGCTGGTGTTGCGTATTTGCATGACTGTCCTCGCTGCGTGTGCGGGGCTGTTGATCAGACCTAAGAGAGCTGAGACAGACATATACAACAAGCCATAAGGAAGATGAAAGAAAAACAGACATTTAAAGCTGATAAAACCAGCACATACCTAGAAAGAGCAGGCTGGCCACTAGGGGGCGGCGATGAGTCCATTGCTCCAGTAAACACAATGGTGCACTATTCAGAGATAGGAATCCTGATAGGAAGAGGACATAACATCAGACCCATCTACCCAGAAGCAAAACTCCCAGAGGATGGAACCTTCTTACCTTGACTACAGGACCAGAGTCTGGGGGAGGCTACCGGAATGCCGACCTTCCCGCCAGCTCCGGTCTAATTCTGAGTTTAAATAGACCGCCAGGCCGTAACACGCCGTATTGCGCAACCGCGCGTGACGTCAGACCGCACCACTGCGCATGCGCGGCGACTCCGATACTCGGAGCGTACCGCGCATGCCCAGAAGCGCCAAACAACCCGGAAGTAGCGGCAAAGACCGTGGCGGCGGCCAAGAAGCACCATAAGTAAGTACTAAGCCACAGAACTAACGAAACCTGAGCAATAACTGACAGAAAAACACCCTAGACACGAGCATAGACAAAATAAAAGGCACTAAAAACGAAGATAAGCATAAAAATGAGGAAAAGAAATGGTCCCATATAAGGGCTTACCACCCTCCGATAGCATAACCGAGTCCAGGAGACGCAACACCGGCTTGTGCCTTCAGGCAATAAAGGGCCACCCGCAGCAGCAGGGCTCTCTCGGCCAAACCACATAGCTCCAGCTAAGGGTCTCTTCCATTGCCCCTCCATACCCCGCTAAGAGCCAGGGCTTATCGGAGACTCCAAAACTCAGTCTGCCACCGATATACAGGACCAGATAGTAGGAACATCAGACATATGTATGAGGAGGACGAAAAAAGAACACTGATGCTGAAAGGGAGCAAAGATTTATGGGAGTGGGGTCCTATGAGGTAGGAGAGGAGGCGGAGCCTACCCGAACGTATGCTGCCATGGAGTCTGTCAGGAAAAACATTATAGAAGATATACAAGACAAAAAGTAACAACTAAAGAGGAACAGTGATTTTTTTTTTCATTTTTAAATCTTCTCCAGTGTTTTCTATTTTCTCCAGTTAAAGCTGTAATACTTTTGTACTCTCCTTTTGTAGTGCTCTGTCACTCCCAGGACCTTTATCCCTCACTTTTCTTATCTCAGCTGAACTGCAACCTGCTTGATGTACTGTATTACTGCAATGTATGTCTTCAATCTAATCAGAAACCCTACATTGTAAATTGCTACCATGACTGCTCAACCATAGCTGCACTCATAGGGTTTTTTGGCTATGTAATTTACAGGAAAATGTCAATCAAAGCACAAAATCTGGAAATAATTAATGTAAGTGAAACTGTATTTACCTGTATTTGCGTTTTTTTTTTTTTTAATACGATTCTTTTTTGTACTATTTTAACATTCTTGGGCCTGGGAAAACTGGACAAACAAATGGCAAAGTTCAGACTGAAATGGATTAAACTCTTTCTCCATCCAAGATATATGTTATTCTATTCGGCGTGACTTGAAATTGACATAACTCTACCTCACAGCACAGCTTCGGTGGGTGACCTTATTTTCCTCCTAAAGGGGATAACTCAATTTTTGTAGAAAAAATATAGCATATACAATTGCTACACAAACCCTGATTTGCTCAATGTTATTAAAAATTACCTTTCCTTTTCAGCTGCTGTAATTTTTTTTGTAAAACTCCATGCAATATGGCAACCTAGAGGTGTCCAGTATACAGTTGATGTACAGTGATTGGCTTTTCCTGGAAGTCTGCACTAAGATACAATTCAAATTTTAGACATCCCCTGCAATAGGAATTTTAGTTTTGGTGAGCTACTCTACAAGGACTGAATACTCCCAAAAGGATGCACTGCAATGTTCCTCAATAGAACCCTGAAAGCGAACCAGCTGATTATTATGAACCAGACCTTCCCATGCAGATTCAGTTTTCAAAGAACATGATGAAACAAACACAGATCAAACTTTAAGGCCCCGTTCACACTGGGGCGATCCGACTTGGGGGGGCGACCTCCGAGGTCGCGGTGCGATCAGCGCGCCGTGACCTCGGAGCGGCCGGCACGGACTTCATAACATTGAAGTCTATGACGGTCGCTCCGGGTCGCCCCAAAGAAGCTCCGGACCCTTTTTCTAAGTGGGAGCGACTTGTGTCGCTCCTATTAGAACGGGTCCGCAGCTTCCCTATGGAAGGTGACCTACGGCGACCTGTGAGGCGACCAGGTCGCCTCACAGGTCGCCTTAGTGTGAACGGGGACTAATACAGAAAAGAAAAAATCTGCTACAAAATTTGTTAAAATACCTACAATGTACATTGATCACACAGAGGGGATTATTTTTTCCCAACAAAAGTAGAATTACTCCCTAAGCTATTTTATCGGTTTTGCAGGGATGAGTAGATAAAGAATAGTAGAAGTTCTGAAATATCTGCCTTACCTCAAGGAGTCTTCTGGCTCTTTCCTTTTTCATTCATGTAACCTAAAAACTAAGGTCCTCCTAATCAGAGATCTTGTTATCTAATTGTCTCATTCTGCAGACATTATCAGAGTTTAGACAAGCCGATTACCTTGTTCAGCAGAAATCAAATAATCATGTGCCCAGGCTTTTGGTCACATGACCTGCACAGGGTGGGCTTGGAGTATTATTATTTAATTTTTTTTCAGGAAAGGTAATTCAGCCCTACTATTACTTTACTACTTATCAAAGCAGCACACTCTTTTAAAGGATAACTAATCCCAATAGCAAAACTGTAGTCCCTAGATGTGGTGGCTGCTAAAATGAAGCAAATACAGAAAATACCTATTGATCTTGTAAAAAATGCAGTGTCCTTGTCATTTCCTGTGACTTGAATCAAATAATATCTTTCTTCCTAACTTTTGTAATCTACAGATTACTCCTAGGATCATCCCTAGGTAATGGAGATGAAGAGATATGGACATGTGTGTAGCCTATATCAAGAGAGCAGCCTAGGGTGACAGCCAAGGCTCCTTCCATAGATGCAGTGGAGAAGTGATGTAGCCATCCAGGCACAGGAAGGGTGTTATTTGCAGGATTGCCAAAAGAAATAAGGCAAAATAAGTTTAAAAAAAAAAAATCAAGCCACCACACCACAGACTAGTAAACTGCACTACTTTTTGGTTTTAGGTGTGGATATACTTATATAATTCTTACATAGGGATTATTTAAAATGTTTACATATATAAATATATATGTCATATATATGTCATACATATATATAATCATTGATTATATATTTATGGTGATAATATCATATTTCAGGAAAACGTGTACATTTTTTCAAGCACTGTTTGCTCCCCCAACATGTGACTTTACCTAGGATGGGATGATGTCAATTGGTCTGCTGCAGGCATAAGGAAGCATTTCCTCAGCCCCATATAGACTACATAATTGTAATTTTTTTTAGTAATCCAAAAAGTGAGAGATTGCAGCAGGGGCTGTGCTGTGTCACATATTTTTGAACACAGCCAAGAACTGCACAAACACCATCATTTACATGTTTGGGTCCTCTCTGAGTCAGCTTCATCATCTAAGAATCATCCTAGCTATGAATGATGTCTGAAAAAAGATGGGTCAATCCTTCTGGAAAGAAACACATTGTCTCATTGTCAGGGGGAATATTGTAATATCTATGAGAAGCAAAAAATACCTGGACATGTTACACTTACACATTATGCAATTAAAGGATACGTTCATACCATGTTACATGTGTGTAGCGCACCCCCTAAGGAGCCGCAAGTAGATTGAGATTCCCCACCCTTCACAGCCAGACACACCGAATTTTCACAGTCACACCAGTGTCAGAGAATACTTGGACTTTGTGACTTTGTTTTATTGAGGGTAATAAACTTGGATAGGGATGGGAGTTTATGGGATGTCCACTTGACTTCAAACAAATTTCAGGAATAATTCTTCCTATATAAAGTCTCTATATACTGCTCCTCTTCTTCCTCAAGTACACTCTTGCTTGCAGAAACTCAGCTATGTCACCCTGTTGTGGTTTTGTAGTAAAGGCCCATTACAGGTGGGGATTTGCAGCCCCTATACTTGGAGAACAGATAGGGTGACACAGCTCACACATTTCCAGCAGTTCCTCTCTGTGATCGCTGCTCCCAGCACCACCTCTTAAGGCCCTGTCAGCCCTCCTGGCTGCAGCAGCCCCTTTCACTAGCCCTCCAGGCTAACTTCTCCCACAGTCCTCCAGACTGACACTCTCTCCACAGTCTTCCTGACTGACACTCACTAGCTCACCCAGCTGACTTTCAGGAGATCTCCCATACATGCTGACCTGCTCCTGCTGTCCTCAGTACATGCTGACCTGCTCCTGCTGTCCTCTCACTTTCTCCCGTGCCTCCAGGCATGGATTCCTCCATTTGTTGTAGTGTGTCCCTCCAGCATCCGAGCCACAGATCTGAAGTCACCCACCCCAGACTAGGGGGGGGGGGGCCTCAAGGACCACAACAGCCTCCTCAGCACTCCATCTCCATCTTCCACCTGACTGCCCCTGCTGGCATGACTGATGCCTATTTATGAGGTGGTCTACCCCCTGCCAGCCCATTTTCTGGGGATTGGTCAGGGCCCTCATAATATGCCAAACAGCCCCTCCTAGTCTCCACCCACTACATCTGGAACCTTTTTCAAGTTTCCAGAAAACAGGGGGAGGCACCAGAAAAGCTGTCTGCTGAGTCATCCAGAGTCCCCGAGTCACTCAATTCTGACCCAGATTCAGCCCAGGTGTGGCTCTCAGCCAAACCAATTTACCTAAACTAACAGCTAGGGATGGGTGAACGGTTTGACCTGAGCATGAGTTCGGGTCAAACATTCGCCTGTTCGGCCATTTGCCAAACACCCGAATATGCAAGAGTGTTAGAGTGTTCGCTGGGGGTTCGCCTGCACAGTGCTTTCTGTGCCCTGATTGAGCAAAGCTTTGCCCAATAAGGGTGCAGTGTAAGCTGGTTGTTAAATAGCAGGGCAAGGAAGCCAGCCGCAGTGTAGATTAACAACCGATGAGTCACCAGCTGTCAATGGGTATGGGTATCGGGTAAATCATACCCCTACCCTTTCACCAAAAAAAAAAGTGTTCAAAGTAATAAACACAAGAGACAGTTTTTGACAAATCCTTTATTTAAAAATAAAAATAAATAGTGTCCCTCAATGTAAATTCATCATCAATCATGCCGCTCGCCAGACCCGGTGCTTTGGGGTGGGGGGGGGGGAGCATTCAAACAACACAGGAAAAGCCGCTCATGCGAGGCAAAGGCATCCAGGGGCTGGTCGGATCTGCCGTCCAGTGATCAGATATCCAAAGAGAAAAAGTGACCGCACTCAAAGGTAGATAAACTTGAAGTGTTTATTCCCAATCGTAGAAAACAACGGTGCATCGAGCAAAGCACCCACTCTCCCCATGTTGAGGGCATGGGGTAGCCTGGTATGGTTCAGGAGGGGAGGGGGGCGCTAACTCGCCCCCCCCCTTTCCTGACTGGCCAGGCTGCATGCCCAGATAAGGGCCTGGTATGGATCTTGGGTGGACCCTTTATTTTTTTTAATAGCCGTGTGCTGGCATTTGTAACTGCGAGTCATTTTAAATGGGATTCGACTTTTTTTTCTTTACAAATATCCTTTTTGCTGTAGCATGTTTTATGCATGCTACAGATGCGTCATATTACAGGCACATTAGGGGGCCCCCAGGCACTATATTTTAAGGGATTTTTAATTTTTATTGTTGTACTTTAAGCATAAGCATAATTAAAATCACTGCTCCCGAAAACAACTATTGTTTTCATTTATTTTGTTATTTCATTTTTTTATTCATACATGTACCCCAGGGCAGTACCCAGACCTCCATACTCCTTTTATGGCCAATTACTTGCATATAAGCCTTCAAAATGGGCACGTTTGAATTTTCCTGTTTGGCTCCCATAAACTTAAATGGGGTTCACCGTTCAGGTTAGAACATTTTCTCTGTTCAGTAATTCTGCTGTGAACTGAACAAGGGGGTGTTTATCCCATCCCTACTAACAGCTAACTATATACACTACCACACTAGCTAGAGGGTTCTATACTTGTTTCCAGGCTGTAACATATAACATGTAAGTAAATGAGCAGCCCCCGCTGCTCCAACGTATCCCATACTCATTCACATAGGGAGGGGCTGGGTTCTGGGTGCCCCCTTGTTAAAGGGGACTTTTAGATTTCGATAAACCCCCTGCTGGCAGACCCCCACAACCACCACCCAAGGTTGTGGGGAAGAGGCCCTTGTCCCCATGGGGACAAGGTGCTTTAGGGTGGGGGCAGAGCATCTCCTGCCCCAAAGCAACCCCCCATGTTGAGGGCATATGGCCTGGTATGGTTCAGGAGGGGGGTGCCCTTGCTCACCCCCCCTTACTGGCCTGCCAGGCTGCATGTTCGGAAAAGAGTCTGGTACGGATTTTGGGGGGACCCCACTCCGTGTTTTTTTCATTTTGGCGAGGGGTTTCCCATAAAATCCATACCAGACCAAAAGGCATAGATTGAAGGGGGGAACCCCACTCCATTTTTTTTGGGATGGGGTTCTTCTTAAAATCCATACCCAAAGACACAGCAACCAAAAAATTAAATGTGTATACAGCAATAAATATAATGTATTGCTGCTGAACACTGCACTACACTATACTCACACTACAATGTAATCACACTACACTATATTCACACCACACTGTACTCAGACTACACTATAATCACACTACACTGACACTCTACACTCCTCACAATAACAATTACTAGCTATAACTGAGCCCTGCTCTATCTATCTCCAAGATCACACTGCAAAAGGTTCCAGGGAAGGAACCTTTTATTG
This sequence comes from Pelophylax lessonae, assembly GCF_965119305.1. NCBI lineage: Eukaryota > Metazoa > Chordata > Amphibia > Anura > Ranidae > Pelophylax > Pelophylax lessonae. The sequence goes on from NC_138770.1 coordinate 137,207,316, forward strand.
TTTGGGGTAGGACTATGGGCACTGAGCCATGATTGGGCAAAGTCATCATGACTTTTACCAAACAGGGCTCTGACAGTGCTCTTGTGCCCTTATTATGCAAAGCTTTGTACCTGACCAGCAGTCGGGTGCATTACTTCAGCCAATCAGGGACCTAGAATGCACTGTGCAGCACGCAGTGCATTGTGGGCAATCGGCTGGGGAACATCCTGGCGAGCAACCCGCAAATTAGAGTGTTCGTTGAACGAGGGAACAGGCGATGTTCAGGTCAAACTTTTGCTTGGTCCGAACTGTTCACCCAACTCTAATAGAAATATATCAGACACTTCCCTTCCACAGAATGGCAAAAGAGCACTTTCCTTGGAGGGGGCTATGATATAGCTTGTTCACACTGGGATTCCTAAATGTCCGTCCAGATAGCTGGCTTTCAGTGAGAGACCATACCAGGAAGCTGAGAAAGGAGACATCCTGTAGGATAAACATTCGCTCCTTGTTGGGTACCCAAGGTATACAGGCTCTGTCCCTATCTCATTCCCACACTGCGAGCTCACCAAATTACACAAACACTCTTATTGATATTATTCTGTGTCAAGATGGCCACCCAAATCTCTGGGGAATTTGTTATCCAATAAGATATGTTGTCCTCCCTAAAATGGCTGCCTGGAGCCCAATGCAGGGAATGATTAGGCCTCAATGGTCTCTTGATAGCCTGAAAAAACAGCATAGTGCCCCCTTTAGGATGGAGGACATACTGCAGCCTCCACTTGACTACAGACATAGCATCTGTTTTATATATTTTTATATATTATGTAGTACATAGTTTGGGGACAGCTGACTTCTATGAAAACAATTGAAATCTGTACCCCTACAGGAACTTCATTAAAATGTAAATTAGAGACCTCTATTCTTGCATTATTTATTAAACAAAGCTGGTAGTGGCTTAGCTATACCAGAAGTGAATTTTAAAAAAGTATGCTCATCTCTAACGGCCATTATGTGAGTACACAACCGGAGCCAAGAGATAAAGCTCTGATCCAGTAATGTTATGTACTTGCACAAAACAGAAAGGGAAAACAATTAATTGCATCTTCTGCTTTATTTTTACTTGCATATGCTTTCCTCTATAATTCTTTCTGCAGCTTGTACAATTTAGAAGCACTTGCAATCTCACAGACAATTTACACTTTATGCTGTGGCCATAAATACCCGCACAACATAAATGCATTTTCTCTTCCAGCCCAGGACGCTGTGTCATCTCATTTATAATTGCTGGATTACTGTACTGGCATTTAATATCAGGCAGGATATGATTTTTATGATATTTATGTTGTGGGGAAACAATGCATTAATTTGTTGATATGAAGCTAATATATGCTCCCGGTGTAAATGTTGGTGCATCCTGTATCGTGGCAATTTAAAAATAATAAAAGTGAACATATTTCCATGACGGGTCAATAAATATGGCTTTATGCTTCCTTTTTGTATAATAATGAGGTATGTCTTGTGTGACAAAACCATACAAAGAGTTCCATCTGGATCTTGCTGTACTGTGCTAGGCAAAATAGTCACTGTCTTTCATACACTGAAATGTTAAAAACTCATTTGAAGTGTAGTTACCTTTGGATAGAGTAAAGAATGCTTAAGACACCTCAGAAGATGAAAGGCAAACCCTATAAGAAAGAGGATAGTCGAGACATTTAGACATTTGTCACCAGAACAGGTGTTCCCATTAACCACTTAAGCCCCGGAAGATTTTACCCCCATTCCGACCAGGGGGTATTTTGCGATTCGGCACTTAACGGACAATTGCGCGGTCGTGCGACGCTGTACCTAAACAAATTTGGCGTCCTTTTTTTCCCACAAACAGAGCTTTCTTTTGGTGGTATTTGATCACCTGTGCAATTTTTTGATCACGCGCTATAAACAAAAAAAGAGCGTCAATTTTGCAAAAATAGCAATATTTTTCACATTTTTTTATATGAAATTCCCCCCCCCAAAAATGTAAAAATCAAAATTTTTTAACATTTTTGGCCAATTTGTTTTATGCTACCTATGTTTGGTAAAAAAAAATTCGCAAAAAGCGTATTTTGATTGGTTTGCGCAAAAATTATCGCGTTTACTAACAAAGAGAAAGATTTTTGTCATTTTTGTTGTTTTTTTCTTTAACGCTTAATGGCGGCGATCTGTGATTTTTTTTGCGGTACTGCGACATTGAGGCGGACAGATCGGACCCTTGACTGACATTTTTGACACTTTTGGGGTTACCAGTGACATTTCTACAGTAATCAGTGCTATACATATGCACTGTTACTGTAAAAATACACTGGTAGTGAAGAAGTTAACTTTATTTGGGAGGGAGGGGCTGTGTGTGTCCCTAGGGGCGTGCTTTCTACTGTGATTGGCTGTGGCTTGAGCTGTAAGGACACTGATCAACGGATCTACATAGTAGATCCGTGTGATCAGTGTTTTTACACCGAGGAGAATGACAGGTGGCTTGTTTACACAAGCCGCCTGACTTTCTCCCTCTCCCCCGCCGATCGCTGAATGACCGGCGGACATCGGGTCCGCCGGTCACACGCGCGGGGGGGTCCGTGACCACGCGGGAGCGGGAGCGCGCCTCCGGGGGCGCGCGCTCGCTCCCTAGACCCTCACAAGCTAGTGACGTAGCCCTACGTCACTTTGCCTGTGAGGGGCTGACTGCCGACGTAGATCGGCGTTAGGCAGTCGGCAAGTGGTTAAAGGTGGCTCTTCACTTCCCATTAAAACTAAAAATGTCAGATTTCGCTTCACTTTCTGTCCAAAGAGACAATGGTCACCAGAAAAAAAAAAAAGAGAAGGTGAATCTCCCAAGTAGGAACACAGCAAGTTCTAACCCATCAACTCTAAATAATGGAGAAAAAAAAAAAAATTTTGGCTTTACATAACTTTAAAACCCAACTTCAGGTAACAGATAAATCAGTTAGGGCTCATGCACACTTGCAGCCGGGGGTAGAAAAGCAGTTGGCAGGAGTTATACATATACTAAGGCTTTGCTTCATGACCATGGCAAGGAATATACCCCCTGTTGACTTAAGGCCCGTACACACGATAAGAAAATCTGAAGGGAAATTTCGTCCGACGACTGATCTGCCGATTTTCGGATTGTTAGTATGGTGCTTCCGACAGCCGACTCCGACTTTTCGTCCGAAAAAATCCTGATGTGCAGGCTATATAATTTTTGTCGTCCGTCAACACAATGTCAGATTTTCGTGCAGTCAGTACAGAATTCGTCAGACAAAAATTTAAAATCTGAACACGCATGATCGGAAGCAAATAACGACCCGGAAGAATTTTGTGTCCGAAAAATAGCCATTGTATCAAGAAAGAACTTTCGTCTCGCGGCAGGCAAATTATTATTTGAAATTCGGTGCCCATGCTCATCTTGGTTAATGTGAGAAGAAGGAAGCTGCTGCTCATAATTGTATACTTTTTAATTAAAGAGGCATGTGTTCTGTTATGATGATAATGATTTGGCTATTCTGCATGTTGCATGTTGTTTTTTTATAACGTTAACTCTACACCATTATCAATGGATTATGAATGGAAAATATGAATGAATGTCCCTTTATTAATTTTTTAATTAATGTATAATACATATATTGCTGCCTACTCCCAAGATGCTCGGTTTTTTAAAATAAAGATAGGCAAGTAGTTTAGTAACCATTTTTTTACTATTAAAATAAATGTATACAAAAATAAACATAGAGATCCTCTCATTTTTAAAAATATAACTTAAAACAAAAGTGCATTCCGTGCTCAAATAACTTAGAAACAAATAATAATCTGGAACAGAAAAAACACATTTTATAAATGGGAATAGGTATAGTCATGTGACCATAGGGGTAGGTGGGGATCGGGTGCATATTGCCACTGACTGCCATGTGGCTGTGGTGGCTGTGGTGGAGGTGGAGGGGGTGGCTGGTAGTTGGACAGGTGTGTGTGTCCGTGGATTTCTCCTCGGACACCTTTATTCAGCACCTGCAGTAAGAGGACCTCAGCCATTTGTCGTTGGTCCTCTGTCATCAGCCGTAATTTATTGGCTGTAAGAAACCCAAATGAATCAGCCTCATCTGGCTTTCTTTGCAGGGCCATAGAGGCCTGGCTTAGGAAGGAAGCAGTGGCCTCCTCCAAGTTTTTTCTTTTTTTTCTTCTCTTTTCAGGAGGCTGTGTTCTTACTGACTGCTCAGATGACGCCTGGCTTCCACTCGGCTCCTCCACATTGACACTTTCCTGTGTAGGAAATGAGTACATTATTATAATGTTATAGTGTATATAAAATGTCATGTTTGTTTGATTATTTTCTCTAAATAACAGACTTTACATTAAGGATAAATTATTGCCTTGATAATAATTGTTTAGCATCATTATATTTATTGCAGACGATATATTGTTAAATGCTATACCTGTGTCAAGGTTGGCTCCTCTACATCTTCCTCCTGGGTTTCAGCACATAAGCCCTCTGCCGCAGTGGAAGGGAGAGTAGAGAGGGATGGCCTGGGTTCTGGCTGTTCTGTACGGAAGTGCAGGCTCTCGAAGTACCAGAGCCTTGGTACATATATATCATCAGCAGCAGCTCCTGACCTTTCCGAATCGCGTATTTTGTTCAGCTCCCTTTTAAAGGTGCTGCGCAGATTGGAGATTTTTATTCTGACATAATTAATGTCAGCATTGGGGCAAAATGTTTTGCATAAATCTGCCAATTTTTGCAGAGCAGCATTTCTAATTTGTTTATTAGAGTAATCTTTACTCTTCACCCTCCACAAACACGGCATCTGTCTGTATTCCTCAATAAATTGAGGTAAGAAATCCGGTGACATAAATTTCTCAACCATGATGCCTGCAAGACACAACACAACACAAAACATAGTGAATGAACATGTTTTTTTTCCCCATAAGATAGGCCCAATATAAGCTGTATAGGCCACAAAACACCCGTGCTCTAATCTAAAGTTGTACCTTTGTTTGCTGAGATGATTCGTGGTTCGCTGATCGATCGTGCTCCTGTGACAGATCTGTCCAATGGCGAATCGTCGAACGAATGATCTGGCGGCCTTTAAATACTGCGCATGCGTAAACTCTGCCTCCAGTGGCGCGCTGACGCAGGGGCGTGTATGTGCTGAATATTAAGCTGCATGCGACACACAGACACGTGAGTCGGCGGAAGATTCGTGGAGGAGATGGCAGATGGCCGCAGTCGTTGGGCTCAGAAAAAAACAAAAGCCACACCTATGAGCGAAGGTGAGATGGTTGAGATGGTGGCCATATTGGAGAAAAACGATTATGATGGCAAGCTGGAGAATTATGAAAGGCCCAACTCCAGAAAAGACAGAATTCTTGAGAAGGGCATTTCATCTCTCAAAAATATTTATGGTGTGGATCGATCGAAGGACCAAATCAGAAAAAGATGGTCAGATCTGAAACATCAGGAACAAGACCAGCTAGGTCACATCCATCATATCCTGAAAAAAAGTAAGCAATAGTTGTGTTTAAGCAATATGTATTGTGTATATTTGGTGTATGTTCTTTAGAAATGTATAGATACCAATGTCTATGAAAACTTTACTTAATAATTAAAATTGTCATGTATGTATTTTATTGATATATTTATTAGTTATTTGTATATTAAATGAAAAAACATGAATCCATAATAAACTATATATGCATATTATTGCTAAGAATTTTTGATAATAACTCATATTTGCTCCATATTGTATTATTCACCTTAAAATAGGAAAAAAAAGAAAAATGAAAATAAAACAAAAACAACATAAGAGGAGAAGGGAATCTAACATGCCTGTTCCATCCACATTGGAAGAAAACAATGAAGACATGGTCCCTGATGCAATAACACATTCCAAAAAAAAAGGTAATTGTTTCTTTTGCTCACCAAATCATTAATGTCCCTACTTTTTAGGAGGTAACCATGTACATGTCAGAATATTTTATGTGAAAACAGCTGTCAAGCAGTGCACCATGTCATAGCTAAATTCCCCCCTGTCGATTTTCTGACATGCCACATTTTTATTATGTAGAAAATGATCAACCAAAAGACAGTGTGAACACTATGGAGGAAAGCAATGTGGCAAGCAGTCCAGAGTGCAGCATGGTGAAGTCAAGTGTTGAGCAAATCAGCTTACCACCACAGCAACATCAAGGTTGGTAGCCACATAATGTTAAGAAATGGGAGCCAAAAAAAGATGTGAGTTTGGGATGATTCTTTAACCTTCTATTGTTGCATTTCAGACAAAATGGACATTCCAGATGTCCCCGAAGTTCCCTCATTTGAGCCATGGGATCTGTCACCTACAGCCGCCTCAGATCTGAAATTATTTGCTCTAAGATCCCCTGCCATGACTGGGAGTGTCCAAAAAATAACCAAACAGAAACAAGTGTTGTTGAGCCTGTTTTGTGCCCAAGTAAGTATTATTGTAATGTTGGTTATAGTGTATTTTTATTTTTGTGTATTTGATTTAATGCTTAAAAGGAACTACCTGTTTGCTACATTAACAAGGTGTGAAGCCATACAGTGCTAATGTACATAGTATAAAGTGCATTACCATGGGGGAGGAAGAGGTGTAGTGAGTGAGCTGTTTGTGTCAACAGGTGGAATTGTTTGAGCCACAGACACCAGTGCAAAGAGAATGTAATGTGTGTACTTTCATAGTAGTATATGTGTCATAAGGGCAAGCAGGCTACACACAACAATGCACAGGGTAGGTACTAACTATTATTTGGTTTTATGATAACTTGACCCCAAATGTTTAGAGATTATGACCTCAGCTAGTTGCTTGTCATTGACTTACTAATTATATTTTTTTATTAACAGGTCATGTTATTCCTAGTTGTACTATTGCCAGGATGACTGTTGATGTGTTGCAGTGTTGCTCCGGACTCGAACAAATAAAGGAGGCTGCTACAGCTTTACAATGCAAAATGCGTGACTTTGTTGACCTGCTAGCAAAATTTTAAGGTTACTTGGATTTTTGTTTTTTTGTTATTTGGGATATTTTTGTTTTTCTCAATGTTATCTCAACATTTTATGGCCTATATTTTGGCCACTAACTGTTCATGTGCAAGAGGTGTCCCAAAGTCTTTTACAGTTTTATACAGTTTTATACAGGGCTCCTCTGCATATGAGTAATTTTTACAAGTACTAAATAAGAAGAGTTGAAGAACTGTTTTTCATAATATTTTTTAAGATGTATACTGAACAAAGTTCCCTAAAATTCTAAGCAATCTAGATGTTCTCACCCAAGAGAATCTGGTGTTTAAGCACTTTACAACACCCTAACCCTTACCCTTAACCTAACCCTTACCCTAATACTAATCCTAACCCTTACCCTTACCCTAACCCTAACCCTAACCCTTACCCTAATCCTAACCCTTACCCTAACCCTAACCCTAACCCTTACCCTAACCCTTACCCTTACCCTAACCCTAACCCTTACCCTAACCCTTACCCTTACCCTAACCCTAACCCTTACCCTAACCCTTACCCTAACCCTAAATCTAACCCTAATCCTAACCCTTACCCTAACCCTTACCCTTACCCTAACCCTTACACTAACCCTAACCCTTACCCTAATCCTAACCCTTACCCTTACCCTAACCCTAACCCTAACCGTTACCCTAACCCTTACCCTTACCCTAACCCTTACCCTAACCCTTACCCTAATCATAACCCTTACCCTAACCCTAACCCTAACTCTTACCCTAACCATTACCCTAACCCTTACCCTTACCCTAACCCTCTGAATGTGTGTTAATAATTATGTTTATGTTATAATTAATGTTTTCAGTCAACAATGTGTGTTCTAATATTTCTTTGCCTAATATCTGTCATCTTCAAAAGATGACTAATTGAATTAATCAAAATTTCTCTATGTACATGTTGTGCACTAAAGAAAATTGTAGCTTGCCCAGTGGCATCGGGAAGGGGGGGGCTAGAGGATATGGATTGTGGGGTGTTTGGGGAGGAGTTAGGACTTTTGCTATTCTGGGGAAGGGGATCATCACCTCTCCCAAAACACACCCCAATACATATCCTCTTCACGCCACAAAACACACCACCTTTAACCACTTGCCTACTGTGCACTTAAACACCCTTCCCATCCAGGCCAATTTTCAGCTTTCAGCGCTGTCACACTTTGACTGACAATTGCGCGGTCATGCTACACTGTACCCATATGAAATTTTTATCATTTTTTTCACACAAATAGAGCTTTCTTTTGGTGGTATGTAATCATCTCTGGGTTTTTTATTTTTTACAAAAAAAAAAGAATAAAGACAGAAAATGTTGAAAAAAAAAAGTTTTTCTTATTTTCTGCGAGTAAATTTTGAAAATAAATTTTTCTCCTTCACTGATGTGCGCTGATGAGGCGGCACTGATGGGCACTGATAGGCTGCACTGATGGGCACTGATGAGGTGGCACTTATGGGCACTGATGAGCTGGCACTTATGGGCACTGATGAGGAGGTACTAATATGCCGCACTGATGAGCACTGATAGGCGGCATTGATAGGCGGCATTGATAGGCGGCATTGATAGGCGGCACTGATAGGCGGCACTGATAGGCGGCACTGATAGGCGGCACTGATGAGCACTGATAGGCGGCACTGCTGGGCACTGAGAGGTGGCACTGCTAGGCACTGAGAGGTGGCACTGAGAGGTGGCACTGCTGGGCACTGAGAGGTGGCACTGACGGGCAGCACTGATGGGCACTGAGAGGCGGCACTGATGGGCACTGGCGTGTGGCACTGATGGACACTGACGGGTGGCACTGATGAGCACTGATGGGCGGCACTGATGAGCACTGATGGGCAGCACCATCAGTGCCCACACTCAGTGCCCATAGTGCTGCCAGTCAGTGCTCATCAGTGCCTAGATGAGCAGGCACTGATGGGCACTGACTGGCAGCACTATGGGCACTGATTGTGGGCATTGATGGGGGACACTGATGGCGGGCACTGTGGGCACTGTTGGGGGCAATTTGTGTATGTTTTTTTACCTTTTAGTAATCAGGGCACTGGTGATCACTACCTGCTTTAACATCTTGGACCCCACATGAGCATTCATTCCACACAGGGGGCTTGAAGACTGGCCCCATTCACTTGAATAGGTCACACTTGCCAGGCGGTACACCTAGGTGACAGTGTGTATAATTCCTGCAGTTCAGCTGCAACATGTGTACACTTCTGGCCAACGCAGTTAGAGAGGTTTCAAGCGGGGGGGGGGGGTTGGGTTGAAAGAGATGGGGCGGGGGTAGTGAGCAAATATGGCGTTTAAATTCCACACATAGTGCACATTTGGTATACACCTCTGGCCAGTCGCCATATTTGGGGGAATGGTAGTGGTCAGGCTCGTGGGGGGGGGGGGGGGGGCAGGTCTAAAGCTGTGAAAGGTGGCCAAAAATGTATGATGGCTGTCCTGTTCACGTAGTTTGGGGTAATTAAAACAGTTTAGTCTGTGTGTATAATTATCAGCCTGCCAGAATGAGTGTTCCTTCTAGACCAGTGGCCATCTAACAAGTGATATTCACTAGTACACATATCCAGGTTCTATTTAAGGACTAGCACTCATAGGATTCGATATGTCAGTGTTATAGTTACTAGCACTCAGTGTACTGAGATCTGTGTAATATATAGTGAATCGCAGCTTTGTTTGTTCATTTCCTTTTAGATTACCTATATATAACACTTATATCTCTACACTGAGCGAGTTTCACATAACACTGACATCTCCTTACATTGGTGGGCAGTGAGAAGGATGTCATAAATTAACACAACATAACAGATGGAGCTAAGTTGTTATTACACTAATGGTTGACGAAAAAAACACAAACAATGTATGGGGACCTTCTAGCCAATGACCACCAATGTAAGGAGACATTGGGTGGACCTTGGGTGGGACCTACTTTACAATGTGAGAGGGCTTACCTAATTTACCTGGGGGGCTGAAGGCCCTGGTGTTTTGCCACCCTAGCAACGCCCCAGAGTTTGGCAATTTCATATTTAGCATATTACATTGTATTAAAAAAATATTCATCAAGATACTTGACATATGTACCCAAATGCACACGTTTCTTCTAAAATTTGGATTTTCTTTAGTGAAACATGTGGTGCTTAAAAATAAATAAGATATAGTGACCTCGTGGATCAGTTAAGGTCTAATTTGACTACTGGAGCAAGTGGTAAACCAAACACACATGTTAAAAATATAATTTTAACAGCAGGGGAGAGACAACAGTAGATAAACACACTGATCAATGTATTAACCCTCAAAGAGGACAACATGATTGGTTTTGTACAATGCCAGATTGATGGAGCTGAGAAAAAGGCTAATCCTATTCGACATAATCCTAAAGGCATTCTCCACCACTCTTCTGGCACGGCTTCAAAAGATGTTCCCCAAGAGCAAAGGCATCATCAGCAACAAAAACAAAATTGAGACCCTTAATTGTTTGGTCACTGGATGGCAAGTTGAGAGTGCCATTTTGTAGCCGCCGAGCAAACTCGGTTTGGTCAATGACATCCCCCATCAGAATTGCGGCCATTCTTTCCAATGTCCAAAAAAATAAACTCATAATTAGCATTGACAATTGCAAGCATTATAATGCTAAAAAAACCTTTATAATTAAAATAATATGATCCCGAATTAGGTGGTGGGACGATGAGGACGTGCTTGCCATCAATAGCACCCCCACAATTCAGAAAATCCCACTGCTCCTGGAATTGGCCAGCAACTTCCTGCACTGCTCTGCGTTGGTCGGAAACTGTAGGAAAAAATAATTATAGCAATTAGTGCATGTGCACATCATATTATTACACACACATTTGGCACAGAAATGCTTATGAAACATTAAGATAAGAACAACATGAAGGGAATCTTTAGCATTTTTGGGTTTGACATCTGCATACATTTAATATTCGCCTCCTAATGTCATAATACTGTAATTCACCAGCTACAGTATTTGTATATGCTTATATTTAGCATGGGTGGGTGGGTAAAACTATGCTTTTAAACATCATTAAGGGCTTGTGCACACTGAACGTTTTTACATCAGAAAAAAAAACATACACAATCATAGGCTGAACTGGATGGACTGATGTCTTTTTTAAACCTCACAAACTATGTAAAAAAAATAAATAAAAGGGATAATGGATTCTGGGAACGTCAGAAAATGACACAGATAAAATATACTGTTAACAGGCTATGCGTTGATGGACACATAGGAGAGGATGCTGGGGTGGTTACTGGCTAATTTTAAAAATGCTTAGTAAAAAATAGAGCTTTACAACTATGTGCATGAGGCCAGAGGGCAGTTACAAAATAATGAAATATGTAATTTGATGTACATCCAAAATAAACTAAATTATGTTAACATGACAAACACATTGAATGCAATTGAAAAATAAGAAACATACCTTGAAATAGTCCTTCTGCAAGACTTTAATGATAGTAGAGCAGGTCTCAGGGATGATGACTCCAAGAGCTTGGGGGGAGATACCTGTGGTGAACTTGAGATCCTGCAGGCTTCTCCCTGTTGCAAGATATCTCAATGTTGCAATTAGCCTTTACTCTGGAGTAATTGCAACCCACATACATGTATCCTGCTTCCGAATATAGGGGGACACCAAGGCAAGAAGACAGGTAAAACATGGACCCGTCATCCTCAAATAATTCCTGAAGTCATCAGGATTATTTTCCTGTAGCTCCTGCAGCAAGGACATGTGGGAAAATTGCTCACAGTTGAGCAACCAATTTTTTGACCAGGAGGTCCTCTTTTTCTTCTTCTTGCAAAGAACTCGGCTTAGAGCAATTACTCCCAGCCCAACAACAGCAAGAGTAGAATCCTCGGTCATCATAATTGGTTCTCGAACGATGTCTCAGAATCTAGCGAAATGTCATTTACCAAACAAATGCTACCAAAATCAGCGCGAGATGCCCAGAAGGGTCACGGCCAAAAACTCACTTCCTCTTTTGTAGCGTTGGGCGTAGTTATGTCATCTTTTGTCGGACGACAAAATTTGTGTGCAGTCTAGAACACATTCCAACCAATGGACACGCACTCTCGACAAAAGACGGACGAGCGGTCGGCGGAAATTCGCAGCGTGTGTACGGGGCTTTAGGCAGGCAATACCACCATCGAACATGACACAGTCCATTGAATAGGGCAATGTCGCAACAGTTCTGCTTTGGCATACAGTGCACACAGTTGCAGAGTGGGGTTGCAGGCCTTTCAGGGTTAAACCAGGGGCTGAAGAGGTTACATATCTCCCAGCTGCCTGTGAACCTCCCCCTGAAAAGTTATCCACCACAGACTCCTTTTCAGAATAGCAGCAAGGGCTGCCGCTAATGTAAACAAGTCCTCAGTTAACTGACTAGATCCTTTGGTCCTAAAGGCTGCTGTACTCAGAGCCATCTTGTCTCTAGGGCTAGCTATCTGAGGGGTCTGGATGTTGAAGCTAGAGAGAGCTGACTGTGGGGCTGTTATCTCAAGATCCAGTCTGGTATTACTGGAGAAAGGTTTTGCATGGATGTTGGAAGGAGGTAACCAACTTTCCCGGGACATTTGTGAGTACAGACTGCTGTGAAAAATTTTAAAGACTTTTGGGCTGTTACCACCCCTCTGGTGCTGGAGAATCAGCTGTATGTTTGTGTAAGGGGGACATCGGCTGGTGTCCTGGGGACCTCAGTCTATACAGTTTTTTGTGAAGGGACTCTGCTCTGATTGTTTAAAGAAGATTTTGTACTTTTAACTGCTTCTACAGCTTTTGCAAGGATCTCTGCTTTAGCTCTACAGAAGGAAGTTTCCCACAATTGTAACATCTACAACCCTCTCATTATCCAATTGTTCTTTCTTAACATTGATGGCAACAGGTTGACTGGACCACACCATGTGAATAGGTGTACTAGGCATCTTTTGGTGTATGTAATAAAAGATCTGTTGGGTGAAATGATCGTGGGATGTAAATAACAGGACGCGTGTATAGCATTTGGTAAAAATACCACAAAATGACATATATATGCCTTATCATTTCCTAATTCATTTCTTACAGAACTGGTTAGAAAAAAAAGTTTGCTAAACAATATTATATGTTGCAATAAGCAAACCAATATTATTCAGGAGCTGAAAGATGTACTGTACCATAAGTAGCACTACCTCTGCAAGGGCTACTGGTAACTGGCTCCCCTATACCTGCACAGGCAATCAGTACATGGACTTGTTTTTGTTGTTTTATTGAGGAAAACAACTTGGATAGGGTATATGGATTATAGGATACCTATCTTGACTTGAAGAACAACAGATGAAGACAACTTACTTCCTATTGTTCTATTGAGGAAAACAACTTGGATAGGGTATATGGATTATAGGATGCTTAACTTGACTTGAAGAACAACAGACGAAGACAATTTACTTCCTATGTACCAAGAAAAGATTCTGGATTTCTCTCCTTGCTGGAAACACCCAGCCTCCTGGATCAGTTGCAAAGTCCCTTACAGACCAGCAACTTTCAGTCAATTGTGGAAAATAGCACAAAGTGTTGAAAAGCTGCATGGTCACGTAGAACTGCTCCCAGTTCCAATGCCTGCACGTGCTACCATCCCTCCTGGCTGCTTGTCTACCAGCCCACATGGTGGCTACGAAGATCTCCCAGGACAAGGGATAAAGGGTTAAGCACAGCCCTGTCCTTTGAAAGCTTGCTAAATGTGTCAGTCTCTCTTCTTGTGAATCTCTGGGTACGCTGATGTACTCACTCTGTCCTCCTTGTTCCAACTGTTCTCAGGCAAGAGAACATGGCATGGCACTTCCATATTGAAGGGCTTACCCAGCCACCCTACCAGAGCATTCTGCCTGGGGATTAGCCAAGTTCTCTCAAATATGCAGATCAGTCTTTCTGGCTTCCGCCCACTAACTTATAGACGTTTCTCCAAACTCCAGATCCAGGGGGAAGTACCAGAGATACTATGCCCTTGTGGGTTTTTGTATGTAGGCCGCACATCAAGTCCATTAGGAGTGAGAATAGGTGAGCAATATCACAACCATGAAAGATAATTTCTTAGTCCCTCAGCATTTTTCAGGTGTACATACAGTAATAGCAGCACAGAGGGCTTAAAGGTCTTTGCCATTGAAGCTATTAAGAATGATTTGGATAACGGTAGAAGACACCGTAATGTTTTCATCAGAGAGGCATTCTGGATCTTCACCCTAGGTTATTTGACCCCTAGAGGGTTAAATGAAGAAATGGAGCTCCACTCTGCGATGTGACTCTACTTCTTTGCATTGCGGGTACTATCCGTCTAAGCTTCTCATTTAGAGGGTTGATTTGACCACTTTGTCCTGTTAGTCAGATTTCTTAATGGTCTTAACGTTTATATGCTTATCATCTTAGCACTTTATTACTATCATTGTTATCTTCCTTCCCCCCTTCCCTGTCCCTATTTTACCTAAGAAAGATTTGGTCTAGTTTATTTCCATAGCTCTGCATTCACATGAGCCCTACTTAAGAGTAGGGATGATCGAATGGTTCGGGTCGACCATCGGTTCGACCCGAACATTGACTGTTCGAAATTTTTGCGGAAAAAGTTCAGAATCCGGCAACCAGAACCGACCAAAATGCAATGGGACAGGAACTGGGCTTTAAAAGCCTGTGATTAGACCAGAAACATCAGTAAAAGCCAATTGAGGGGGCAGGAGGATGCTAGGAATGTGATTGGAGTGACTAGGGGGTCCAGAGGCCAATCAGTAGTGAATACGCCCCCCCAGTATATAACATAGCCCCGCCAAATCTCTAGCACTGTAATAAAGGGGCTGTGGAACAGAGTGGAAGCAGTTCTGTTACTCCTGCTGCAAAAGTGTCATTTAGCAATTATTAGTGTGAGGAAAGGGATATCTAGTGTAGTTAGGGTACTATATACCACTATAGTTAGATTCAATAATCTAGTTTCCGTAGGGAAAGTGTTAAGTGTCAGGGTGACCGTAGTGTAGTTTAGGGTGAACTGACTCTGAATGCTATGCCAGGGTGATCAAATTCTTCCATGTCAGGGTGACCGCCAGAGAAAAAAGATCATTTGTCTTAGAATTGCAGTAGAGCAGGGATGGGGCTCCGCTCCTTGTATGCCAGGGTGACCGAATTCATCCATGTCAGGGTGACCGCCAGAGAAAAAAGATTGTTTGTCTTAGAATTGCAGTAGAGCAGGGATGGGGCTCCGCTACTTTCACACCTGGGCGTTTTTGTTTCAGGCGTTTATTGGGCTTTTGTGTGGATGTCTTTGGAGGCAGGCATGACATCTGAACTTCTGTGTAGGGGTATATATACACACACACATATATGTATATATACACATACACACATATAGGTGAAAAAGTAGCGGAACCCCATCCCTGCACTAATGAAATTATTTGCAAGGATGGGGTTCCGCTCCTATCACACCTGTATGTGTGTATGTATATATATACATATATTTGTGTGTGTATATATACCCCTATACAGAAGTTCAGATGTTATGCCTGCCTCCAAAGACGCCCAAAAAATGCCCAATAAACGCCTGCAACAACACACCTGGGCGTTTTTGTTGCAGGCGTTTAATGGGCATTTTTTGGGCGTCTTTGGAGGCAGGCATGACATCTGAACTTCTGTATAGGGGTATATATACACACGCACATATATGTATATATACACATACACACATATAGGTGTGAAAGTAGCGGAATCCCATCCCTGCGCTAATGAAATTATTTCCAGGGATGGGGTTCCGCTCCTATCACACCTGTATGTGTGTATGTGTATATATACATATATGTGTGTGTATATATACCCCTATACAGAAGTTCAGATGTTATGTCTGCCTCCAAAGACGCCCAAACAATGCCCAATAAATGCCTGCAACAAAACACCAAAAACACCCAGTGTTTGTATGTTCTATGTAACCTCAACCCTTTTTTTTTCCTTTTTAAAATTAGGACAATTAGGTCCTTTTGAATCTGTTTTATTTCTTTCAATATTTTCTTTATTCCTTATTTCAGCTAGGTCCATACACACTGATCCCTGTTTCAGCCATTTTTAGCTAGGGCAGCCCGGTCCCTGCTTATTTGTCCGGTGTCTATTTTTAAGCATCACTTAAAAGTACCCCTGGGGAGAGGTGGGCATTTGTCCATGTTGGTGATTGTCAGTATACTTCGGGCCTTTTTACCTTAATACTGTATATATGTACATATCTTCTTATTTTTCTCCACCCTACTATTATATTATTAAGGGGATGAAATCTCTCACTAAATAGTATATATTTTACATTATATTTGTGCATTGGATTTTATGAGTATTTTTAATGATTTGTAAGCGGCCAACCCTTTTTTTCCCCTTAGGAATACCAAAGCAGGAGTATGGCTTTAAGATATTTTACTGATACGAATGACCTCCAATAATTCTGGTTTTGTATTATTGCAGTGAGCCTGTTATGGACCTACACTTAAAGCGGAGTTCCACCCAAAAGTGGAACTTCCGCTTTAGGTGGTCCTAACCCCCTGACATGCCACATTTGGCATGTCATTTTTGGGGGGGGAGCGGGTACCTAGTTTTGACAGGTACCCGCTCCCACTTCCGCTCGGAGCGCCGAGGTGCCCTGAGCGGAAGTTCTCCTCTCCCCCTCCCTCCCTGCAATCTTCTGGGACATGTCAAAGGTCCCAGAAGATTGCCGGCCAATCACGGCGTGTAGCGCAACTCGCGCATGCGCAGTGCGTACCCGGCTGTGAAGCCGCAAACTGTCACAGCCGGGTGCCCACAGCAGTGATGCCGGCGCCGAGGGAGAGGATCGAGGCTTCGGGCCGCATTGCTGGACCGTTGGACAGGTGAGTGAAATAGCTGGAATGCCGCTTTAAGTTAGCCCCATTTGATGTATGTCTTCATTAAGAAAGTATGGAGAGGGTTAACCAACAGTGGGTCCGCTTCTGGTGCTTGCCGTTCACACTACCCATTACAGCCAAGCTCCTAGATGGAGCCAAATATAGCAGGCGTGTATGCGCTCACCAGCCTATACCAGACGTATAGGCTGGTGAGCGCATACACGCCTGCATTTCCAGGTTTTCGAGTGTATAGTTGTCACGTACCTGATCCGAGGCCGAGATGCAGAGAGGGCTCCCCTTGCGGCTGAGTGCGGCACACCCCTGGGGTTGAGACAGAGGGTGTAGCGCCCACAGAAGCACTGGTTGCCGACAGGGTCCTGATGGTAGACAGGCGGTCTCTAGCAGAGTGCTGGGCAGGAATACACCAGACAGTCCAAGGAGGAACCAGGAACAACCAGGCAGTAGGTGTAAGACCGGCCGGGGGTCAAACACAGGAAGCTGCAACAGGTGCAAGCCAAAGGTATAGTAGGAAAGCCAGAAGCAGACAAGTCCATGGGGAAGCCAAGATCAGGTACTGGAGGGCAGGTAGATAGGAAGCAAGTCCGTGAGCCAAGCCGAGATCAGATAACGGGAGAGCCAAACTGGAGCAGGGATGGTCAGACGAAGCCGAGGGTCAAAGCCAGGAGAGAGAGCAGACAGGTCAGGAACAAGCCGGGTCAAACTGGAATCCAGGAAGTAGCAATGCACAGGAAACAGGAAGAGCTGAAGACAATCCAGCAATCTGATGGGCTGAGCAGAGCCCTTTTATAGGCCAGTGAATTAGTCTATGGCCTGAGTCCATTGCGGCCATGGGAAGTACTGGCAAAGTTGCCAGTTTGCAGCACAGCCATTTTACTGACAATGAGTCTATGGCCTGAGTCCATTGCAGCCATTGGAAGTACTGGCAGAGTCGCCAGTTGCAGCATGGCTGTTTCTCTGACAATAGTGCATTCCACCAATGCTAGAGGTGGTCTGTAATAGCACCATAGATGCCTCCAAACTACCTGTAACATATAATATGTTGGTGTAGAATGGCAGCACTAACAGTCCCCTCTATTCAAAACCACCTATACAGGAAGCTAACATGCATTCCAAGGAAGTAACGGTGGGTACATTGATGGGAGCCTATTGCGTTTATATGAACTAATGTTTGCATTATAAATTAATATGTCACATGTACACTTTACTGTAAACTGTTATGTTGCATGCATATTACATAGTGTTTCCTGTTACAGGGTCCTGTGGACCCTGGAACAATATACACCACCAATGATGTTTAAGGGATGAAACCTACAAATGAAGGTGGTCCAGGTTGAAGGTATAAATTTGAAGTGGGTCACTTGTTGTTTTGGCTCTGAGGAAGAGTGTTGTCACTTGAAACGCGTCAGCCTAGCCATTATATCTGGTCTCCCTGCAGCATTGGAATAGTCCAATAGTCCTCGAGGCTACCTGCCTATAAAGTGCTTTGACATACGTATTTATTACAAGTGGTAATTATGATATATGATACTTTTTTTATCTTTCAATAAATCCTTCTCGTGTTTTCATTGTTTTCTAGTTCTTGTGGATACCCATGGTCCAGAGAGGGGAGCAAGATCCTAGGCGGTGTCAACAAAGTCTAAGACACACTCTTTTCTTGAGTAGGGATGATCGAACTTTTCAAAAGTTCGGTTCGGCCAGAACATCCGAACTTCCCGAAAGTTCGGCCTGGATTTCAGAACCCCATTGAAATCAATGGGACCCGAACTTCGGTTATCAAAAAACACCATTTTGAAGCCCTAAAACCCAATAAATGCCCCTAAAAAGTGCCCCAGGGACTATTAATCGCCCAAAAAAAGTTCTTAAAAATTGTCATTTTGATAGAGAGCCAATTATTGGAAAAAAAAATTAAAATTAAGAAAAAAATAAAATTTCTTTGGATTTAGTGTCTGGGGGTTCTAAAAAGTGTACCTGTGAAGTTTCAGCTTTGTAGCATGTCTAGAACCATAAAAAAAAGATTGTTTGTATTAGGTCACTTATAGAACAGGGATATGGCTCCGCTATTTTCACACCTTGCTGGTTTAGTAGCAAGCGTTTTTTTGGGCATTTTTTGGGGGACTTTGGAGGCAGGCAAAACATCTAAACTTCTGTGTAGGGGTATATATACATACACCCATATCTGTATATATACACATACACATATATAGGTGTGAAAATAGCAGAAATCTATGTTTGCGCTAATTCACACTAATATGGCTTCTCTCCTATAACACCTATATATGTGTATGTGTAAAATACATACAGGTGTGTGTGTATATATAACCCTATACAGAAGTTCAGATGTTTTGCCTGCCTCCAAAGACCCCAAAAAAAATGCCCAAAAAAAAACGCCTGCAAGAACTCACCTGGGCATTTTTTTTTGGTGCAGGCATTTTTTTGGGGTCTTTGGAGGCAGGCAAAACATCTGAACTTCTGTATAGGTTATATATATATATATATATAGGTCATATGTTATATATATACACACACACTTGTATATATTTATACACATACACACATATAGGTGTTATAGGAGTGGAGCCATATGCCTGTTAATTATTTAATTAGCGCAAGCATATGTTTCTGCTACTTTCATACCTATATATGTGTATGTGTATATATACAGACATGGGTGTCTGTATATATACCCCTACACAGAAGTTCAGATGTTTTCCCTGCCTCCAAAGACCCAAAAAAATGCCCAAAAAATGCATTCGCCAAAAAAAATGCCCAGATGTGTTGTTGCAGGCGTTTTTTTGGGCATTTTTTGGGCGTCTTTGGAGGCAGGCATAACATCTGAACTTCTGTGTAGGGGTATATACACACACACTTGTATGTATTTATACACATATACACATATAGGTGTTATAGGAGCGGAGCCATATTAGTGTGAATTAGCGCAAGCATAGATTTCTGCTATTTTCACACCTATATATGTGTATGTGTATATATACATACATGGGTGTATATACCCCTACACAGAAGTTCAGATGTTATGCCTGCCTCCAAAGACGCCCAAAAAATGCCCAAAAAAAATGCCAGCTACAAAAACGCCCAGGTGTGTTTTGCAGCTGGCGTTTTTTTTGGGCATTTTTTTGGGGTCTTTGGAGGCAGGCAAAACATCTGAACTTCTGTGTAGGGGTATATACACCCATGTATGTATATATACACATACACATATATAGGTGTGAAAATAGCAGAAATCTATGCTTGCGCTAATTCCCACTAATATGGCTCCGCTCCTATAACACCTATATGTGTGTATGTGTATAAATACATACAAGTGTGTGTGTATATATAACCCTATACAGAAGTTCAGATGTTTAGCCTCCCTCCAAAGACCCCAAAAAAATGCCCAAAAAAACGCCTTCAAGAACACACCTGGGCATTTTTTTTTTGGCGCAGGCATTTTTTTGGCATTTTTTGGGGTTTTTGGAGGCAGGCAAAACATCTGAACTTCTGTATAGGGATATATATATATACACACACACTTGTATATATTTATACACATACATACATATAGGTGTTATAGGAGCGGAGCCATATGCCTGTTAATTATTTAATTAGCGCAAGCATATGTTTCTGCTACTTTCACACCTATATATGTGTATGTGTATATATAAAGACATGGGTGTATGTATATATACACCTACACAGATGTTCAGATGTCATGCCTGACTCCAAACATCTCCTCAAAAAAGCCCTATAAATGCCTGCAGCAAAAAGAATGCTCACAGGTGAGAAGCCATATTAGTGCACTGAATGTGACACAAGAGAAACAATCTTTTCTCTATAGCGGTCACCCTGATATGGAAGGGTTTTGTCACCCTGCCATAGCAGTCACAGTCAGTTAACCCTACACTACACTATGGTCCCCTTACACTTAACACTTTCCCTACAGAAACTGAATAATTAAAGCTAACTATAGTGGAAAATAGCACCCTAACTACACTAGATATCCCTTTCCTCACACTAAAAATTGCTAAATGACACTTTGTAACAGAAGTCACAGAACTGCTTCAACTCTGTTCCATGTACCTGTATAACAATGCTAGGAATTTGGCGGGGGCTATCTTATATACTGGGGAGCGTATTCACTAATGATTGGCCTATGGACCCCCTAGTCACTCCAATCTAATTCCTAGCATTCTCCTGCCCCCTCAATTGGCTTTTACTGATGGATCTGGTCCAATCACTGGCTTTTAAAGCCCATTTCCTGAATCATTGCATTTTGGTCGGTTCTGGATGCCGAATTCCGAACTTTTTCAGCAAAAACTTCGGAATTCGGCCGAACCTCGAACAGCCAATGTTCGGGTCGAACCAATGGTCGACCTGAACCGTTCGATCATCCCTATTCTTGAGCATAGCACCTGAGCACTGGAGAGTTACTAGTAACGGAACCGCCGACTCTTGCAGTCATGAACATATATACCAGATTTTCCCAGCCGCCCTCATACAAAGCTAGCCATCAACTTAACTTGTACAAGTTTTGGAACCATCTCCTTTATTGAACAGTTTCACACTAAATTTTTACACACATGAGCACATCCCCTCCTGATCAAAATATCACACACAGGCTGGGGGTTACCTGATTACATTATCATATGCAGATGAAATTGTATACAGAAACATAATTACCTGAACTAATTATCTAGCCATCTGGACATAACAATGTGGGCTCATTAACATTTAATAACCGGACAGGCAGACTTAACACAATCCACATCCCACCTCAAAACAGACAATAGGACAAGACTGCCAGTGACAGTCTGTCCGTCTTCTACATTGAAGTACATAGTTACATAGTTAGTCAGGTTGAAAAAGACACAAGTCCATCTGGTTCAACCAAAAAAAAAAAAAAAGCAGTATTGAAAACCCAACCATACAATCCCATATACACAATCCTATACCTGCAGTTGATCCAGAGGAAGGTAAAAAAAACCCAGCAAAGCATAATCCAATTTGCTACAGCAGGGGAAGAAAATTCCTTCCTGATCCCCCGAGAGGCAATCGGATATTCCCTGGATCAACTTTACCTAAAAAAAAATTTAGTACCCACTTACTGTATTTAAGTACACCCAGGAAAGAATCCAGGCCGTTTTTAAAGCAATCTAGTCAGCTAGCCAGAACCACCTCTGGAGGGAGTCTATTCCACATTTTCACAGCTCTTACAGTGAAGAAACCCTTCATTGTATTTGGAGATTAAATCTGTTTTCCTCTAGATGTATAGAGTGCCCCCTTGTCCTCTGTGTTGACCTTAAAGTAAACAACTCAACACCAAGTTCACTATATGGATCCCTTATGTATTTATACATGTTGATCATATCCCCCCTTAATCTCCTCTTCTCAAGAGAGAATAAATTCAGTTCCTCTAATCTTTTCTCATAGATGAGCTCCTCTATGCCTCTTATCAGTTTGGTTGCCCTTCTCTGCACTTTCTCCAGTTCCCTGGTATCCTTTTTAAGAACTGGTGCCCAAAACTGAACTGCACATTCCAGATGAGGTCTTATTAATGATTTATACAGGGGCAAAATTATATCTCGCTCTCTGGAGTCCATGCCTCTGTTAATACAAGAAAGGACTTTGCTTGTTTTGGAAACCGCAGCTTGGCATTGCATGCTATTATTAAGCTTATGATCTACCAAAAAACCCAGATCCTTCTCCGCTATGGAATCCCCCAGTTCTACTCCACTTAGTAAGTATGATGCATGCATATTCTTAGCCCCAAAGTAAATGCTGCAGATATAAGACATTTGCAGGAAACTATACTTTGCCTATAGTACCAATTGATCAGTTTACTCCATTATGAAAAAAAAGAGAGTTCCCAGGATTATAACATTCTAGTGCATTGAAATATGGGAATAATGTTATTTAGTTTATATTGCAGCTGCTCAGAAATTGAATGATTAAAGCTAAAATCCAGCATTACCTTCATTTCCACACTTGTAACAAGTCATCTCCTGTGTAACGGAATACTCTGATTTTCCTGTAAACTAGCATCCACACAAAATAGCTTTTGAATTTTCAACAGATATCTTGATGAGCTCTGAAGAAGAGCATTTGCCCTTGAAATGCGTAAGTCATGATGCATATTTGAAGCAACGATTTGTTGAACAGGTTTCACAGTTGCTCATCCGTATTCAGTGGATTGAGCAAGTCTTGGATGAAACATATGTCTTCTGTGCTCAAGTTCATTTGTGAGATATTATTTATGATAATTTTTGTAGCACCGCCCCCGCAGGAGCTGCTGGGTAATTTGGGATCTTTAATCTGCACCTCAACTCCAAGAACACGCTTAACCCCTCTGACACTCCTGGTTGAATAAAAGTTACTGCAACCACCTATAGGAACATGAGTATAGATTCTTTTAACTTGATTGTGAATTAGCACCAGGGTATAGACACAAGACTGTTTAGTGGTAAATAAACTGAATGGATTGATACAGGTTAAATAAAAATGGTTGTTTGAGCATAAATGAACACACAGAAGGTAGGTTCAGACACAGTCTGCTAGACATTATAATCACTATGCTAAAGTAACTTAGAACAGATTTCTGTACCATTAGAGTGGAATTAAATCATGAGTCAGCAAAGTCTGCAATAAACAGTGCATATACAAGTGGGTAGAGAAAAGAATCACTCTCCTTTAAAATAATGACATTTTGTTGTTTTGCAGCCTGAAATAAAGACAGACACAGTTTTTGTTTTATCCAGCTGTATTTACTCAGTGCAACTTATAACATCCAAGTGAAAGATATAACACAAACATGTCAGTAAAAAAAAAAAAATAATAATTTGGACCAGAATCACCGAGTTGAAAAAAAGATCACCTCCTTGTGTCAGTATTTTGTTGAACCACCTTTTGCCAGTTCCAGACCAGCCTATAGCAAAATGACGGCCAGACGGGACTTTTTGTCGATCCAGGTGGATGTCATATGCAGCGCAATCTGACACCGATACAGCCAATGACTGATCAGTGTACCGGCTTGCTACCAGTACCATGTGATTGATGTGACCAATCACAGCAGATCATATGACAATTGTAAACAATGGATGGCTTTCCTTATGCCATCCATTGTGTACAATTGTGTTGCTAGCTTTGATTGGTCACAGCAATCACAGTGTACAGACAGGGCCAATCCCAGACTATCTGTACCATGTGATTAGCTGTGGCCAATCACAGCTAATCACAACAAAACACACTGAATTAATCATTTTTATTTAATAAAAATGGTTGCGGATACCAGTGAAATCCACTGGTATAAACAATCATAACATGTAAAATACATTGTATTGCTCTGGTCCCAGTGTGAAAAAAAAAAGAAAATCGTAAAAAAAAAAAAAGAAAGAAAAGAAATTTAATAAAAAATAAAATAAAAAATAAATGTTTTTTTTTTCTCTTTTTTTTTTTACATACTGTCAACAGTCAATGTCCCTGATCACCACCACACCTGTTATATGAAAACCCTGTACAGCACCGGTGACAGTATGTACAAAATCGTGAAAAAAATAATAATTTCTTAACTTTCCAAACAACTTAAACAAAAAAATTACAACTTCAAAAAACTCATCATGCCTCTTACTAAATACTTTGGACTTTCTACTTTCCAAAAAAGGGGTTATTTGGGGGATATTTGTACTGTACTGGTGCTTTTAGGCCTTAAGAAATTAGGCTATTAGTACATCAGGATTGATCGATTTTCAGATATATTCCATAGTTGCAGATTCTATAACTTTCCTGCAGACTAAATATTATACACTGTTTTGGGTTATTTTTACCCAAAAAAGTAGAAGAATACATTTTGGTCTAAATTTATGAAGAAAGATTTTTTATTTACAATATTTTATAACAGAAACAAAGTAAACCCCGTTTTTTGTTTAAATTTACGGTATTTTTTTCATTTATTTAGCCAAAAATATAAAACCCAGTGGTGATTAAATACCATCAAAAGAAAGCTCTATTTTTGTGAAAAAAAATCATAAAAATGTCCCATGTTACAAATAACCATTGGAAATTGTACTATTTGGACCAAAATAAAAAATATGCAAAATAGGTGTCAAAAATGTGACAATGAATTAAAGCGTTTGTTCACCAATGCCAGAAGTCTGCGAAGCAAAATAGTTGAGTTGGAAGCTCTGATGCACGTGGAGAACTATGATTTAATTGTTATTGCTGAATCTTGGCTTCATTCTTCACATGACTGGGCTATTAATATTCCTGGCTATGCTCTCTTTCAGAAAGACAGTGTAAAACGGAGAGGTGGTAGTGTTTGTCTCTATGTGAGAAGTGATCTTAAAGTGAGTGTGAAAGAGGACCTAGTTGATGGAGAGTGTGATGAGTCTGAAGCAGTATGGGTGGAAATGTACATGGGTGTGCGTAATACAAAGATCATCATTGGAGTTTGTTATAGACCTCCCAGTATAAATGAGGAGGTGGAGACTCAGCTCCTGGCACAGATAGAAAGGGCTGCAAGGGCTAGGACAGTGATAATGATGGCGGATTTTAACTACCCAGACATTGCAGGGAGTAATCGCACTGCTGGAACAGTTAAAGGGCAAAAATGTATAAACCTATTTATAGATAAATAGATATTTATAGTTTATAAAATGTATAAACCTGACAAGTTTATGGTACATTTTATTGAGGCCCCCACTAGAAATGATGCTCTGTTGAACCTGGTATTCTCAAACCATGCAGAGCTTATTAATAATGTTAATATAAAAGAACATCTGGGTAGCAGTGACCATAATGTTAGCTGTATGCAAAAAAACGCATACAGGAAATATAAAAACACTTAACTTTAACCTCCATGGTGGTATGATTATGTCCAGATTTCTGTGCTAAAAGCGGTACATTGTTTTGCACGGAAATCTGTTGTTTCATATTTTAAAACTCACCTTCCCCTGCAATCCCCTGCCGTCCTCCCCTGCTATCCTCACCCACAGTCCTACCTGCTGTGTGCTCAGCCGATGCCGACACCTGTTTTCCGGTTCCCACTCTGTGAGCGTTGGACAGAGGGGTGGCTGTGGACGTAGTATACTTGGATTTTGAAAAAGTGTTTGACACAGTTCCCCACATACGGCTAATGTATAAGGTAAAGTCTACAGGCTTGGAAAGGTCAGTTTATAAATGGATATAATAGATATAATTTACCCCTGTACAAATAATTAGTAAGATCTCATCTGGAATATACAGTTCAGTTTGGGGCACCAGTTCTTAAAAAGGATATCAGGGAAATGGAGAAAGCGCAGAGAAGGGCAACCAAACTGATGAGGCATGGAGGAGCTCAGCTATGAGAAAAGATTAGAGTAACTGAATTTATTCTCTCTTGAGAAGAGGTGATTAAGGGGGGATATGGTCAACATGTATAAATACATAAGGGGTCCATATTGTGAACTTGGTGTTGAGTTATTCACTTTAAGGTCACCAGAGAGGACAAGGGGCGCTCTTTACGTCTAGATGAAAACAAATTTTGTCTCCAAATACGGAAAGGTTTATTCACCATAAGAGCTGTGAAAATGTGAAATAGACTCCCTTCAGAGGTGATTCTGGCTAGCTCACTAGATTGCTTTAAAAAAGGCCTGGATTATTTCCTGGATGTACATAATATAAATGGGTACTAATATTTATAGGTAAAGTTGATCCAGGGAATATCCGATTGCCTCTTGGGGGATCAGAAATGAATTTTTTTCTCCTGCTGTAGTAAATTGGATCATGCATTGCTGGGTTTTTTTTCACCTTCTTCTGGATCAACTGCGGGTATAGGATTGTGTATATGGGATTCTATGGTTGGGTTTTCTTCACTATTTTTTTTTGGACTTGTGTCTTTTTTTTAACCTGACTAACTATGTAACTATGTCTAATGTGCAAAAGCACTGAAAGCGGAAAACTGGCCTGGGCAGGAAGGGGGTAAAAGTGCCCGGCCGGTACTGAAGCGGGTAATTACAGCCTTTAGTCTGTTGGAATATGTTTCTACTAACTTTGCATATCTAGATTTTGCAACATTTGCCCAGAACTGCTCAAGTTCAGTTAAATTTGATGGTAAAATGTTGTGGACTGCAGTCTTCAAGCCATTTCACAGATTTTCAGTCTGGGCTCTGACTAGGCTATGCAAGAACATTCATCTCATTCTCCTTCAACCACTGTGTGGTCATTTTAGCTGTGTGCTTTGGGTCATTGTCATGTTAAAAGGTAAACCTTCTTCCGATTGCCACAAGAATTTGATGGTATTTTGCCCCTCCTTTTTTTTCTTCTATCCTGACAAGTGCTCCAGTCCCTGCTGCAGAGAAACACCCCCACACCAGGATATTACCACCTCCATGCTTTACTGTAGGAATAGTGTTATTTGGATGGTGAGCTGTATTGGATTTCCACCAGACATATTGTTTGGTGTTGAGGCCAAATAATTCACTTTTAGTCTCATCTGATTGGAACACTTTTTTCCATGTGGCCTCGGAATCTTCATGGTACGTTTTGGCAAAGGTCAGTCATGACTGCATGTGACCTTTCTTAAGGAGTGGCTTTTTCTTTGCAACCTTCCTATACAAGACACATTTGTGGATAATTTGCACATCCAGTTTGGAACAACGTTCTGATCCAGGGAGGGCCTGTGTTGTACCAAATACCTTCTGTTTCCTAATGATAGACTTTACTGTGCTTCTAGGAATTGATAAGGCCTTTGACATTTGTTTGTATCCATCTTTTGACTTGTGCCTGTCCACAATGTTATCTTAGAGATCTTTTAAAAAAAGCCTTGCCACCTATAGTTGATGGTTTGTTTCAGTTGCACTACCTAGGACTGAAATGCTACAGGAAAGCTCTTTTCATGCTGAGTTAATCAAAATGACCACAGCTGATCACAGTTGAAAGGCAAATGGCTTTGTGTGCCATTGAGAAGGTGATTAGCTACACCTGTATATAGTGATAACAATCAGCACAAATCAACCCACTAAAATAAATTATACAATAAAAACAATAGATGTGGAAAACTGCTGCACAGCCAGACACTGTAAAAGTGATTCCACAACACCTCTAATGAATTTTCAAAATAAATCAGTGTAGCACAGCAATAAAAGTACAATTAATAAACAGTCCAAAAAGTCCCATAAAGATGTGATAGCATATACATCCAACAAACCGTGAATATATTGCTGAAATAAATGTGGAGTGATTTTGTATCTCCCCCTATTTATTATAAACATGTATTATCTTGTCTATTCCTATGATGATCTATCAAAGCTCTATAAGGGTAATGAAGGGTACGATAACAATGCTAGCTATAAAAATAAACTCACTGCTTAAATAAACAAGGATCTAATTTATTATTAAGAAAGTAGAAATGCTAACATAAAACACTAAAAGGATACTGCAGAGCATATAAGACAAAACAAGCACAGATAATACTTTACATATGGGCGTCCTCGGAATTCTGTATCTTTCAGCTGGGCTCAAGCTCAAAAGAGAGCAAAGAGAGAAATAATTCTAGCTGACGACTGCTTTTATAGTCCTCTCAGACACCACCCACATAAACACCCAATGTCTGCTTGTCCAATGAGAATTCATAAGAGGTCACTCTTTCTAATCAACAGGATGTATCTCATCTTTCTAGGAAGCATTTTATATGTCCCAATATGGGCCCCATCCATCCAAGAATCACTGTTTTTGACCCGGGTCATCTTTCAATAACAGCTGGCCTTTGATGTTGGTATAACCTCCCCATTAGGTCTTATCTGAGGCTCCTCTACCCCCATACCTCACAACAGGAGGCCGTTACTCCGTGCCTACTCTCTTCATGCACAGTGAGAATCCGCCACCAGGTGAAGGGCCTGCTCCCCTCCATACAAAAAAAATATTGCTTCTCTCTTTACACCTGGGCAAATCTCTCCACTCCTCCTCAATTGAAAAGAGGCTTCCGTCCTCACGGCTTACCGAAGATCACCAAGACTCAGCTCATATGAAACAAGGCAAAAAGGACACAGGCATAGTGTACTTCATAACAACTCTAAAACCCTGCTTAAATTACACTTACAAGAAGGTTCATGATAAACGCTTTACAAGCAATATCGTTCAGCTCACCACCTCTATCGACGAGACTCTGGCATAACGTCACCAAGCTCGACTCCTCCCCTATAGTTACATAGGAGTTGTGCCAATAGAGGGGGTGAGCTGAACGATATTGGTTGTTATGCAAGGTAAAGTGGTTAAAGGAATTTAGCATTTTCTATGTTGCCATTAAAGCATTATTAAAATAGCAGCTCCTGCCAAATGGAATTTCAATTTTTTTTTTTTTTTTTATTATTACTCTAGAGAATGACCACTACTGTTTCTTAATATTCAGCTCCAATTGACTTCAGAGGGGATTCAGCATGCAAAGCTTTTTTTTTTTTTTTTTTTTGAAGATTCTTTTTATTTAAATTTTCACAATAAAGTTACAAACATAGAGACAGATTCAACATTCAGCACTACAACGCATCAGCACCCGTGAACAATGCAGCTCCCAGACCAATAATAGTGACAATTTTCTTGTAAAAAGGTACATGAAAAGAAATAAAGTAAGATTTACAGAGGCAACACAACATCACCCTAGAAATACCAACAGTAACTGAGTCAGGTACCCATCAATGTCTACATATATTCAGCATCTTACCCACAATACGAACCTTTAACCAAGGAACAATGAATCTGATGCTGTGGAATTATCATCTATCCAACTGTCCCACACATTTTTTAATTTATCAGGTACCCCTCTATTAACATACGTAGCTTTGTATATTGGTGAAGTGTTATTTACCAACGCCTTCCAGGTGGTGATGGTGGGGGCCACTGGTTTCTTCCATTACAAAACTATTATTTTATGTGCATAGTAAAGGAGCAGTGTTAGTAATGCACTGATCAACTTTTTGGGTACTAATGGGTCTACCAGGCCCAACAGAAAGACTGCTATGGAAGGTCTTATGGTAATTGTTGTGACCGACTTAACACAGTCAATAACCTCTGCCCAAAACTGCTGGATGGGTGCGCAATGCCAAAAAATGTGCAGAAAATCTGCCCCAGGGACAGCACAGCTCCAACATTTCGAGGAATTCACTGAAAAAATCCTTGCAAGTTTAGCTGGAGTGTAATATATTTTATGGAGACATTTGAACTGCATCAAGTGATCCCGTGTGGACACCAGCCTAGTAAAGCTAGAGTTCCATATATCACCCCAATCCTTACTATCAAGCTGTGGGAACTCTGACAACCATGCAGCGTGACAGGAGACTAGAACCTTGGTAGTATCTATGAATAATTGTTTATTAATAACAGACCAGCATTCAAAGTTTATTCATGTTCTGCAAACCCGTCCTAAACTAAACCCATGTACTTGTGGCAACTTTTTAGGGAAATGAGAGCTCAGAAATATCCTGGAAGATCACAAGGGGAAAGGTCACATATCTAAACTGTATTTAAAGTGTGCGTGGGCAAAAAAACATATCTAGCACAGTTCTCCAATATGCAAACATTTCCCAATGGCATGTCCATGGTCCATGGGCCTTTTCAATGGCATGTCTCTTTAACCCCTTCTCACCCACCCTATAGGCAAATAATGGCATAATGGGAAGGTGGTTACATTATCCTGACCGGACGTCATCACTCTGACACACCACATCTCCGATCTCGGTAAAGAGCCCACTGACGTAGGCTCTTTACCATGTGACCAGCTGTGTCCAATCACAGCTGGTCACATAGTACACAGGAAGAGCCGTTGATGGGCTTTCCTTAGTTTGTGCCTGACAGGCACGAGTAGAGGAGAGCCGATCTGCGGCTCTCCTGACGGGGGGGGGGGTCTGCACTGGTAATCAGAGCATTGATTACCAGTGCAGACCCTTGGGGGGTGCCACTAGAACCACCAGGGATGCCCACCCATGACCCCAGGGATGCCCACCATGGCCACCAGGGATGGCAATCAGGGCTCAGAGAGCCTGCCAGTGACCTTCCCATCAGTGCTGCCGACCAGTGCCCTCCCCATCAGTGCTACCCACCAGTGCCCATCATTGCCATCCATCAGTGCCACCCTCCAGTGCCGATCAGTGCCCCTATCAGTGTCCATCAGTGCCCATTAGTGCCGCCTATCAGTGCCCATCAGTGCCGTCTATCAGTGCCCATCAGTGCCACCTATCAGTGCCCATCAATTCCGCCTATCATTGCCCAGCAGTGCCACCTATCAGTGCCCACCAATGCTGCATGTCAGTGCTACCTATCAGTGCCACATATTAGTGCCCATCAGTGCTGCCTATCAGTGCCGCATATTAGTGCCACCCCATCACTGCCTCCTCATCAGTGCCCGTCAGTGTGGCTTCATCAGTGCTGGAAAAAACGTATCTATTTACAAAATTGTATAACATAAACAAAAAAACGTTTTCTTTTTTCAAACTTTTTGGTCTTTTTTTATTTGTTTAGCAAAAAAAGAAAAAACCTTGCGGTGATCAAATACCTCCAAAAGAAAGCTCTATTTGTGGGAAAAAAATGACATAAATTTGGTTTAGGTACAGTGTTGCATGACCGCGCAATTGTCATTCAAAATGCAACATCGCTAAAAGCTGAAAATTAGCCTGGGCAGGAAGGGGGTAAAAGTGCCCTGTATTGAAGTGGTTAAAGAGACCCTGTTGCCAGACCATTCATTTGCAACAATCTTACCAAAAGATTATGCAGCAGGGATATGCAAACTGTGGCCCTCCAGCTGTACAAAACTACAAGTCCCATCATGCCTCTGCCTCTGGGTGTAATGCTTGTGGGTGTCAGAGTCTTGCTATGCTTCATGGGACTTGTAGTTCTGCAACAGCTGGAGGGCCACAGTTTGCATATCCCTGTTATACTGTATGTACATTTAACATATTTTATGCATTTTATTTACCTGTAAAAGCCTCCCTTGTTTAGACATCTGAAGGCCCTGAGACTGGTACTGGGTGCTATCATCTTTGATGTGATGTCATCTGCCCCAGCAGACTCAGAGCTCTCATTCAAGTGTCACTATATAGTATTTTTACTTCACTCCTCTGGCAACTATATACAGTATCTCACAAAAGTGAGTACAACCCTCACATTTTTGTAAATACAGTATTTTATAATATCTATTCATGTGACAACACTGAGGAAATGACACTTTGCTACAGTGTAAAGTAGTAAGTGTACAGCTTGTATTACAGTATAAATTTGCAGTCCCCTCAAAATAACTCAACACAGCCATTAATGTCTAAACCACTGGCAATAAAAGTGAGTACACCCCTAAGTGAAAATGTCCAAATTGAGTCCAAAATGTTAATATTTTGTGTGGCCAGCACTGCCTTAACCCTCTTGGGCATGGAGTTCACCAGAGCTCCACTCGTCCATGATGTCTTTGCAGAGGTGTTGGATGTTAGAGAGCTTCGGTTTGAGGATGCCCCAGAGATGCTCAATAGGGTTTGGGTCTGGAGACATGCTTGGCCAGTCCATCACCTTTACCCTCAGTTTCTTTAGCAAGGCAGTGGTTGTCTTGGAGGTGTTTGGGGTTATGATCATGTTGGAATACTGCCCTGTGGCCCTGTCTCCGAAGGGAGGGGATCATGCTCTGCTTCAATATGTCACAGTACATGTTGGCGTTCATGGTTTCCTCATTGATCTGCAGCTCCCCAGTGCTGGTAGCACTCATGCAGCCCCAGCCTATGACACTCCCAGCACCATGCTTGACTGTAGGCAAGACACACTTGTCTTTGTACTCCTCACCTGGTTGCCGCAACACACGCTTGACACCATCTGAACCAAATAAGTTTATCTTGGTCTCATCAGACCACAGGACATGGTTCCAGTAATCCATGTCCTTAGTCTGCTTGTCTTCAGCAAACTGTTTGCGGGCTTTCTTGTGCATCATCTTTAGAAGAGGCTTCCTT
The DNA here is from genome assembly GCF_965119305.1 of Pelophylax lessonae. NCBI lineage: Eukaryota > Metazoa > Chordata > Amphibia > Anura > Ranidae > Pelophylax > Pelophylax lessonae. Next base: position 137,240,158 of record NC_138770.1, read on the forward strand.
CTGGGACGACAGCCATGCAGAACAATTTGATGCAGTGTGCGGTGTATGGTCTGAGCACTGTCAGACTGACCCCCCACCCTTTCAACCTCTCATACATCTATTTCCCAAAGACAACATCTGGATATGACGCCGAGCATGTGCACTCAACATCTTTGGTCAACCATGGCGAGGCCTGTTCTGAGTGAAACCTGTCCTGTTAAACCGCTGTATGGTCTTGGCCACTGTGCTGCAGCTCAGTTTCAGGGTCTTGGCAATTTTCTTATAGCCTAGGTCATCTTTATGTAGAGCAACAATTATTTTTTTCAGTTCCTCAGAGAGTTATTTGCCATGAGGTGCCATGTTGAACTTCCAGTGACCAGTATGAGAGAGTGAGAGCAATAACACCAAATTTAACACACCCGCTCCCCATTCACACCTGAGACCTTGTAACACTAACAAGTCACATGACACCGGGGGAGGGAAAATGGCTAATTGAGCCCAATTTGGACATTTTCACTTAGAGGTGTACTCACTTTTGTTGCCAGCAGTTTAGACATTAATGGCTGTGTGTTGAGTTATTTTGAGGGGACAGCAAATTTACTCTGTTATACAAGCTGTACACTCACTACATTGTAGCAAAGTGTAATTTCTTCAGTGTTTTCACATGAAAAGATGTAATAAAATATTTACAAAAATATGAGGGGTGTACTCACTTTTGTGAGATACTGTAAGAGGTTATAGAAAGAAGTGAATGAAGAATAGGTGCCAAGAGTATTAGTGAACACAAATCACACTACATCCCGATACAATAATGAATTTATATGTACATAAGGGCAAGAAAGAAAAAAAAATTAAAGAACTTTAAAGATGTGTTATACAATTTAAGGATGAACTTCAGATAAATGATGAAATATGAGCATGATTGGGGTCCTTTCAATCAAATGTTTGGCTATATCAGAGCTCATATCCCTTATAATGAGTACTTTAGGAATAAGATCAGTTAAATTCCTTTAGTAAAACATTTTTGTTGGATCACTATTCAGCTATGTATAAGTATCTTTATCAGATAACTGACAAAGCTCCTTTTTCTGATAATATCCCACGTCTGCCATTACTGCCCTTCCTCCCTCTAATCTGCTTGTTTGATTGTTATAGTCCGATTATCTCTTTGTCAATTGAAAGCTATTTTCTCCTGCATGGTAAAATTATCCACATTCACGCGTACATTATGTGGAGTATAAGGCCAATGTTATCAGATCTCTTTTAACAAGTATCTGATGGAGCTTTCACTGGGTTCCTTTTCTCATAATCTTCCTTATCCTTCCTCTGAAAGAAAGGAATAGTCATTTATTTTTGGATAAGTAATGCAGATCCCATATATACATATATCTTTAGAAGTCCATTCCAGCTCTTTATTACTTTAAGGATCAACAGGCTTTATAGCTGGTTGTACAGTTTTCCTGCATTCTATATTGAAATAGTCACAATCCCAAAAATGCTTTCTTAATGTCTCAAATAAATCACAATTACATGCTGAGACACATTTAAACCTTTAAACAAAAGACACAGGATTCAGGTAAAGCCAGGCTAGATACATGAAGAGAACTGGAACTTTCAGAATAATTTTTTTCATCATATTCCATTTTTTTTTTTTTTTTTGAAGAATGGTTTATTTTACCACTATTTCAAGAAAATGATGGGGTTAATATACTAAAGACAAAAAATCTGTGCACTGCAAGTGTACCCGCAAGTGCACTTCAAGTGCATTGCAAGTGCAGTTGCTCTAGATTTGAGGAGAACATGCAGGGAAATTTAAAAAAAAAAACAGCATTTTTTCCTGCATATGATTGGATGATAGAAATCAGCAGAGCTTCCCCTCAGATCCATCGCAAATACACTTGCAGTGCACAACATATTTGCCTTTAGTAAATCAACCTCCCTGTAAATAAAAATCAGGAGGAAAAACTGTCAAAGTTTTTTTTGTTTTTCCAAAGCAATTGACAGATAACTAGGTAATACCTCTGAAACTGGCTCCGCACTTCTTTGTGACATTGAAAAAATGCATTAGACATGTGAGATTTGTTTTGTTTTGAATCAATATTTAGACATTTTTTTTGTTTTTTTGGAGATTTGGATGAATTTGCATTTCTGAATCACAATAATAACAAATTTCAACAAATCCTAAATTAATTATAATGAAATGAATTATTCAAATTTAAAAATGAATTCAATTTCAAAATGGAAACGTATCACAATAAATACAGTAAGGTATACATGTGAAATATTAGGAATATTCCTACGCAGGCTGCTTTAAAGGAATAGAATAGAATAAAATATAAAATATCTTTATTTTAATACATCTATTTATTGAAGTTCATTATTTGTATATTCTTTATTCGAAAACTCTGAATACATTTTTGAAATAAATATATAAAATAGAAAATATAAAATAGAATAGAACTCTGAATACATTTTTGAAATAAATATATAAACTATAAAATATAAAATAGAATAGAACAGAATAGAATAAAGCAGAACTGAATAGAATAGAATAAAATTAGAATTCAAATTTAAATTCATTTTCAAATTCAATTTCCATTAAAAAATAACGAATATACAAAACGAATCCGAATATACAAAATTAATTCCAAAAATGAATCACTCTAACATAATGAATATGACGAAAAAAAAATGATTTACTTAAAAAAATGAATACGAAACGAAACAAATTTTTTCCGTCATGCACATCTCTAAAACATATTTATTTTATTACCTAAAAATAAATGACGTTTAGCAACTGAGGAGGTCAGATACTGAGTAGAAGGATGAAAACACAGGCGCCACTCTAAGTGCAGTAACTTGAAACTTTAATTGGAATAAACCCCTATATAGGGGGGTACTCACAAAGGGGATGATTAAGAACAGCTCATAAACACACTCCGGTATGAATCAGGATGGCTCGAGCGGTGACAGGTAGACAGGCTGTAGCGGTAGCTACCGCACTTCCTCGTCCCGGGGACACTCAGAAGACCTTCCGTCGTCACTTCCGCAAGCGTGGTTACGTCATGGCGCCGGCGACGCGTTCTCGGAGCATGCGCTCCTTCTTCAGGCCGATAGCGCGCCATCTTGGATATGGGCTTAAGTAGAGAGGGAGCCAGGATCTGCCGGGTCCTAGTGTCCACCTGGAGTTCAAATATTACGGCGGGTTTTTCCATTATGATACGTGTGACAGCATCTGAACATGGCTAGAATGCTTTTTGTATATACAGAATGGTAATAGAAATGTTTTAGCAGTGGTTACAGCTGTCAAAGTACAACATTAAAATACAATACAATACAGCACAACATGCTTGCAGTGAACAATGTCGTGGACCATAAAAAAATATAATAAAAAACTAGTGGAAGTTGTTATAATCAAAAATAATGAATCAATGCTAATAAAGAAGAAAATAAAAAGATAAATAAAAAGAAAAAGAAAAAGAAAAAGAAAAAGAAAGGATGAAAATAAAAAATGAAAATGAAAATGAAAATAAAAATAAAAATAATAATGATGAAAATAAAGATAAAAATAAAAATAAAAATAAAAATAATGATAATAAAAATAGAAATAATATATAGCGTTAATATATATGCTCAAAATAATCTTCATGTACATAAACTGTGCATGAAATTGTGCATAAAAACCCCATGGATAAAAGATGAATAAAAATATATATATATACATATAAATATATATATATATATATTATACTAAAAATTTTAAAGAATATTCTAAAAACAGCTATAAAAAAGCTACATAAAAAATATATATACATATATACTTTCTCTTATAGTAGTCTATAATAGGGATGTCAGCAAGGAAAATTAAAAAGGGGGATATCAGCAAGGAAAATCAAAAAACTATTCAAGGCAGACTATATGAGGGAATTAGTTTCAATCTCCTCATTCAAGCCACCCGGCACTAGCGTATCCAGGGTGTAGATCCAATACGCCTCCCTTTGGCACAGACGCTTGAATCGCTCGGCTGGTGCAAAGGTGGCAGGTATGGACTCTATGATCCATACTCTCAAGCCAAGGCATGATTGATCATGAGACAACAGGAAGTGACGTGGAACACTATGTTTGTCCTCCCCTCCTTCTACAAATCTGCGATGTTCCCCAAATCTCTTCCTCAGGGGACGAATGGTTCTTCCCACATAAAACTGTCCACAAGGACATGTCAAACAATAGATGACATAGTCCGTGGAACAGTTGTAGGATTTAGTGATGGGATATGTTTTGTTCTTAACCTCAAAACTTTTTTGCCCATGAGTTACATGCTTGCATGTTAGGCATAATGCTTTTCGGCATTGATACATGCCCATGAGCGGGATGAGGCACAGTCGTGCTTGAGAGGGTGTAGGTGGTTTCCTCAATTTACTGGGAGCAACCATACTCTTAATATTTCTAGCCTTTCGATAAGTTACCCTAGGTTTCGATGGCAAATTATCCTTAAGATGGGGATCCTCCAATAGAATTGGCCAATGTTTCACTAGAACCTGTTCCATCTTTTTAAATTTAGTGTGAAATTGAGTGATAAATCTCGGTATACCAATCTCGGTGTTAGGAGTCTTACTTTCATGTCGTACATAACCGGTCTTGTATGCGTCTTGGGCAAGATTTAACATAGGTTCTGGGAAGGCCTTATCTGTAAATTTCCTTTTTAGCATAATACTTTGCTCCTCGTAGTCTGCATCATTGGTACAATTTCTGCGAAGTCTGCAGAATTGGCTCTTGGGAATATTATTGATCCACCTGGGGTGGTGGCAACTCTTAAAGTGCAAAAAAGAATTGCCTGCTGTAGGTTTAGTATAATTCTTTGCTTCTATTTTGCCCTCGTGATGATAGAGAAGGAGATCCAGAAAAGCCAACTCAACAGAGTGATGGACTGACGTAAATGATAGACTATAATCATTTGAATTGCAGTGACTGACAAACTCTGAAAGCAAAGTGGCCGTGCCATCCCAGATTACAATTATGTCATCTATATACCTCCCATAAAAGACAATATGGGAGGTATAAGGATTGTTAGTCCAGACATAATTGTCCTCCCACATGCCCATGGTCAGATTCGCATAGCTGGGGGCAAAATTTGCCCCCATAGCTGTGCCATTGACTTGCAGGTAGTAGTCATCCTCAAAAAGGAAATAATTGTGGGTGAGGCAAAATCTGGTTGCCTCCACCACAAACTCAGCTTGTGAGGGATTGATGGTGGGATGATTCGTGAGGGCACGGGCCACTGCTTCAAGCCCTATGGAGTGGGGGATGGAAGTATATAAAGATTCTACATCCAAGGACGCCCATAGATAAGTGGGTTCCCATTTGTATGGTGAAAGTAGTTCCAAAAGGTGGACTCCATCTCGGATGTAGGATACTAGATTTTGGGCCAGGGGTTGTAAAAATTCGACGATTCAAGCGTCTGTGCCAAAGGGAGGCGTATTGGATCTACACCCTGGATACGCTAGTGCCGGGTGGCTTGAATGAGGAGATTGAAACTAATTCCCTCATATAGTCTGCCTTGAATAGTTTTTTGATTTTCCTTGCTGATATCCCCCTTTTTAATTTTCCTTGCTGACATCCCTATTATAGACTACTATAAGAGAAAGTATATATGTATATATATTTTTTATGAAGCTTTTTTATAGCTGTTTTTAGAATATTCTTTAAAATTTTTAGTATAATATATATATATATATATATATATATTTATATGTATATATATATATTTTTATTCATCTTTTATCCATGGGGTTTTTATGCACAATTTCATGCACAGTTTATGTACATGAAGATTATTTTGAGCATATATATTAACGCTATATATTATTTCTATTTTTATTATCATTATTTTTATTTTTATTTTTATCTTTATTTTCATCATTATTATTTTTATTTTTATTTTCATTTTCATTTTCATTTTTTATTTTCATCCTTTCTTTTTCTTTTTCTTTTTCTTTTTCTTTTTCTTTTTATTTATCTTTTTATTTTCTTCTTTATTAGCATTGATTCATTATTTTTGATTATAACAACTTCCACTAGTTTTTTATTATATTTTTTTATGGTCCACGACATTGTTCACTGCAAGCATGTTGTGCTGTATTGTATTGTATTTTAATGTTGTACTTTGACAGCTGTAACCACTGCTAAAACATTTCTATTACCATTCTGTATATACAAAAAGCATTCTAGCCATGTTCAGATGCTGTCACATGTATCATAATGGAAAAACCCGCCGTAATATTTGAACTCCAGGTGGACACTAGGACCCGGCAGATCCTGGCTCCCTCTCTACTTAAGCCCATATCCAAGATGGCGCGCTATCGGCCTGAAGAAGGAGCGCATGCTCCGAGAACGCGTCGCCGGCGCCATGACGTAACCACGCTTGCGGAAGTGACGACGGAAGGTCTTCTGAGTGTCCCCGGGACGAGGAAGTGCGGTAGCTACCGCTACAGCCTGTCTACCTGTCACCGCTCGAGCCATCCTGATTCATACCGGAGTGTGTTTATGAGCTGTTCTTAATCATCCCCTTTGTGAGTACCCCCCTATATAGGGGTTTATTCCAATTAAAGTTTCAAGTTACTGCACTTAGAGTGTCGCCTGTGTTTTCTTCCAGTTGACTCCAAGCGTATCTTCTACTTGTCACTAGAGCTGCCTCAGAAGTGCACCTTGAGCTTTTCATAGACTTTTTATGGACCTTTCTATGGACATTGCCAAATATGGATTTTTATTTTTATTTTCCAATCTGCCCTTTCCATTGATTGTCACCTATTGTTATTTAACTGGTTAGTTGTATGTCCGGTGACATTGGTATAGCCCCTGGTGATATATATTCCTCGTTGTGCGCCAGTTATTTATTTTTGGTTTTACTGAGTAGAAGGATAACTGCCCTGAAGAATAAATCAACTTTTGTTTGGGCTAAGCCTAATTTGGATCACAGCCCTGTCTGTTTCATACAAATTTAGATGTTTTAATGTGCATAATTTTCAATTCCTAATTTTTGTAAGACTTAGCAAACTCAGGCTGTCCATACACCAGGGGTTGCAGGAATGAAATTCGCTTGATTCTCCCAAGTGTTGATGTGGGAATTCCTCTTGCTGGGCCACTGTCGACGGGGCAAGCCGTCCCAAGCGGGAGAAGACAGTGAATATTGCTAGCTGCTATAGCACTCGCTAGCGATAATCACAAGTAAAACCCAGCACGCTGGTTGTACCCAAGTTAACCGATCTATCAACTTGGTACATTCAGCTTGCCCATACATATACGGTTTGAATCTCAGCCAGTTTCTGCTGAACAGGCTGAGATTTAAACCATTTATGGCCTGCCTAACCCTTTAAACAGGATGGTATTCACACTATCCTAAAGGGTAATGAATAGTGTTGAGCGAACACGGACTGTATTATTCGTGTTCGTACCGAATAATTGGATTTTTTGTACCCGAACACGGACACGGACACTTTACTGTATGTTCGGGTAAAAATCCGTGTTCGGTCGTTTTATTTCCGGGTTTTGCATGCTTTGGCGCTCTTTTCATGGCGGGCTTTCAACAGCCAATCAACAATCGTTTAACTGGTGTGCCTTAAGCCATCCCAGCCATGCCTGCAAATGTCTCAGTAGCTGTGATTGGCCGTCTGAAGCATGTGACCAAGTCTTTATAAGTTCGAGGCAGCCGCAGCGGCGTCATTATGCTGCTTAGATTCAGGGACAGAGCACACATCAACGTGCTGGCTGCTGATTAGGGAAAGATAGGCAGGAAAAAACCATTTGTGTCCGGATAGAATTGAGGGACAGGTCGGAGTGTTTAGGCAGGGCGAGTTGTAGGCATTTTAGGGATAGAGTCTGCTGAATTATATAGGGTCAGTGTCTTCTACAAACTACAATCGATATTGCTGTGTGGGGGGTGGGGTCTGCACTCAATCCTGATCTACGATCTCTTCTCAATCCTGTTAGGGACAGAGTCTGCTGAATTTTAGGGAAACTGTGTTCTACAAACTACAATCGATATTGCTGTGTGGTGTGGGATTGGAGATAGGCAGGTGTCAGTGATCCACATCCATTTTTCTGTGTGTGAGCTGCAGTGAACACAATCTTTTTGGGCTGCAGTGAACACAATCTTTTTGGGCTGCAGTGAACACAATCTTTTTGGGCTGCAGTGAACACAATCTTTTTGGGCTGCAGTGAACACAATCTTTTTGGGCTGCAGTGAACACAATCTTTTTGGGGTGCAGTGAACAAAATCTTTTTGGGGTGCAGTGAACACAATCCTTTTTGGTGTGCAGTGAACACAATCTTTGTGGGGTGCAGTGAACAAAATCCTTTGTGGGGTGCAGTGAAGTGTGAGAGAGATCCACCTTTCCAAGTTGTTGGGGTTCATCTCATACTTCTGAAGGTTTGAGGGTGCTGCCTGTTCCATACCCCCCCTACTCCTCATCTAGCCTTTTAGGGGTACAAACAATAGTAATTGGGGCCTAGTGTGGTTGTGTACGTGCGAGATACATACACTTTTTTTGATCATATTTCCTATTCCGCTATTCAATAAAAACCTTTGAGGATCAATTGAATTGCGGGATAGTCTGTGTCGGTACGTGTGAGAGAGATCCACCTTTCCAAGTTGTTGGGGTTCATCTCATACTTCTGAAGGTTTGAGGGTGCTGCCTGTTCCATACCCCCCCTACTCCTCATCTAGCCTTTTAGGGGTACAAACAATAGTAATTGGGGCCTAGTGTGGTTGTGTACGTGCGAGATACATACACTTTTTTTGATTTACTGTATGTTCGGGTAAAAATCCGTGTTCGGTCGTTTTATTTCCGGGTTTTGCATGCTTTGGCGCTCTTTTCATGGCGGGCTTTCAACAGCCAATCAACAATCGTTTAACTGGTGTGCCTTAAGCCATCCCAGCCATGCCTGCAAATGTCTCAGTAGCTGTGATTGGCCGTCTGAAGCATGTGACCAAGTCTTTATAAGTTCGAGGCAGCCGCAGCGGCGTCATTATGCTGCTTAGATTCAGGGACAGAGCACACATCAACGTGCTGGCTGCTGATTAGGGAAAGATAGGCAGGAAAAAACCATTTGTGTCCGGATAGAATTGAGGGACAGGTCGGAGTGTTTAGGCAGGGCGAGTTGTAGGCATTTTAGGGATAGAGTCTGCTGAATTATATAGGGTCAGTGTCTTCTACAAACTACAATCGATATTGCTGTGTGGGGGGTGGGGTCTGCACTCAATCCTGATCTACGATCTCTTCTCAATCCTGTTAGGGACAGAGTCTGCTGAATTTTAGGGAAACTGTGTTCTACAAACTACAATCGATATTGCTGTGTGGTGTGGGATTGGAGATAGGCAGGTGTCAGTGATCCACATCCATTTTTCTGTGTGTGAGCTGCAGTGAACACAATCTTTTTGGGCTGCAGTGAACACAATCTTTTTGGGCTGCAGTGAACACAATCTTTTTGGGCTGCAGTGAACACAATCTTTTTGGGCTGCAGTGAACACAATCTTTTTGGGCTGCAGTGAACACAATCTTTTTGGGGTGCAGTGAACAAAATCTTTTTGGGGTGCAGTGAACACAATCCTTTTTGGTGTGCAGTGAACACAATCTTTGTGGGGTGCAGTGAACAAAATCCTTTGTGGGGTGCAGTGAACACAATCTTTTTGGGGTGCAGTGAACAAAATCCTTTTTGGGGTGCAGTGAACAACATCCTTTTTGGGGTGCAGTGAACACAATCTTTTTGGGGTGCAGTGAACAAAATCCTTTGTGGGGTGCAGTGAACACAATCTTTTTGGGGTGCAGTGAACACAATCTTTTTGGGGTGGAGTGAACAACATCCTTTTTGGGGTGCAGTGAACAAAATCCTTTTTGGGGTGCAGTGAACAAAATCATTTTTGGGGTGCAGTGAACACAATCTTTTTGTGGTGCAGTGAACACAATCTTTGTGGGGTGCAGTGAACACAATCTTTTTGGGGTGGAGTGAACAACATCCTTTTTGGGGTGCAGTGAACAACATCCTTTTTGGGGTGCAGTGAACACAATCTTTTTGGGGTGCAGTGAACACAATCTTTGTGGGGTACAGTGAACAGAATCTTTGTGGGGTGCAGTGAACACAATCTTTGGGGGGTACAGTGAACACAATCTTTGTGAGGTGCAGTGAACACAATCTTTGTGGGGTGCAGTGAACACAATCATTGTGGGGTGCAGTGAACTCAATCTTTGTGGGGTACAGTGAACACAATCTCATACTGAAGGTTTGAGGGTGCTGCCTGTTCCATACTCCCCCTACTCCTCATCTAGCCTTTTAGGGGTACAAACAATAGTAATTGGGGCCTAGTGTGGTTGTGTACGTGTGATATACATACACTTTTTTGGGATCATATTTTCTATTCCGCTATTTAATCAAAAACCTCTGGGGATCAGTTAAATTGGGGGATAGTCTGTGTTGGTACGTGTGAGAGAGATCCACCTTTCCAAGTTGTTGGGGTTCATCTCATACTTCTGAAGGTTTGAGGGTGCTGCCTGTTCCATACTCCCCCTACTCCTAGCCTTTTAGGGGTACAAACAATAGTAATTGGGGCCTAGTGTGGTTGTGTACGTGTGATATACATACACTTTTTTGGGATCATATTTTCTATTCCGCTATTTAATCGAAAACCTTTGGGGATCAGTTAAATTGGGGGATAGTCTGTGTTGGTACGTGTGAGAGAGATCCACCTTTCCAAGTTGTTGAGGTTCATCTCATACTTCTGAAGGTTTGAGGGTGCTGCCTGTTCCATACTCCCCCTACTCCTAGCCTTTTAGGGGTACAAACAATAGTAATTGGGGCCTAGTGTGGTTGTGTACGTGTGATATACATACACTTTTTTGGGATCATATTTTCTATTCCGCTATTTAATCAAAAACCTTTGGGGATCAGTTAAATTGGGGGATAGTCTGTGTTGGTACGTGTGAGAGAGATCCACCTTTCCAAGTTGTTGGGGTTCATCTCATACTTCTGAAGGTTTGAGGGTGCTGCCTGTTCCATACTCCCCCTACTCCTAGCCTTTTAGGGGTACAAACAATAGTAATTGGGGCCTAGTGTGGTTGTGTACGTGTGATATACATACACTTTTTTGGGATCATATTTTCTATTCCGCTATTTAATCAAAAACCTCTGGGGATCAGTTAAATTGGGGGATAGTCTGTGTTGGTACGTGTGAGAGAGATCCACCTTTCCAAGTTGTTGGGGTTCATCTCATACTTCTGAAGGTTTGAGGGTGCTGCCTGTTCCATACTCCCCCTACTCCTAGCCTTTTAGGGGTACAAACAATAGTAATTGGGGCCTAGTGTGGTTGTGTACGTGTGATATACATACACTTTTTTGGGATCATATTTTCTATTCCGCTATTTAATCAAAAACCTCTGGGGATCAGTTAAATTGGGGGATAGTCTGTGTTGGTACGTGTGAGAGAGATCCACCTTTCCAAGTTGTTGGGGTTCATCTCATACTTCTGAAGGTTTGAGGGTGCTGCCTGTTCCATACCCCCCCTACTCCTCATCTAGCCTTTTAGGGGTACAAACAATAGTAATTGGGGCCTAGTGTGGTTGTGTACGTGCGAGATACATACACTTTTTTTGATCATATTTCCTATTCCGCTATTCAATAAAAACCTTTGAGGATCAATTGAATTGCGGGATAGTCTGTGTCGGTACGTGTGAGAGAGATCCACCTTTCCAAGTTGTTGGGGTTCATCTCATACTTCTGAAGGTTTGAGGGTGCTGCCTGTTCCATACCCCCCCTACTCCTCATCTAGCCTTTTAGGGGTACAAACAATAGTAATTGGGGCCTAGTGTGGTTGTGTACGTGCGAGATACATACACTTTTTTTGATCATATTTCCTATTCCGCTATTCAATAAAAACCTTTGAGGATCAATTGAATTGCGGGATAGTCTGTGTCGGTACGTGTGAGAGAGATCCACCTTTCCAAGTTGTTGGGGTTCATCTCATACTTCTGAAGGTTTGAGGGTGCTGCCTGTTCCATACCCCCCCTACTCCTCATCTAGCCTTTTAGGGGTACAAACAATAGTAATTGGGGCCTAGTGTGGTTGTGTACGTGCGAGATACATACACTTTTTTTGATCATATTTCCTATTCCGCTATTCAATAAAAACCTTTGAGGATCAATTGAATTGCGGGATAGTCTGTGTCGGTACGTGTGAGAGAGATCCACCTTTCCAAGTTGTTGGGGTTCATCTCATACTTCTGAAGGTTTGAGGGTGCTGCCTGTTCCATACCCCCCCTACTCCTCATCTAGCCTTTTAGGGGTACAAACAATAGTAATTGGGGCCTAGTGTGGTTGTGTACGTGCGAGATACATACACTTTTTTTGATCATATTTCCTATTCCGCTATTCAATAAAAACCTTTGAGGATCAATTGAATTGCGGGATAGTCTGTGTCGGTACGTGTGAGAGAGATCCACCTTTCCAAGTTGTTGGGGTTCATCTCATACTTCTGAAGGTTTGAGGGTGCTGCCTGTTCCATACCCCCCCTACTCCTCATCTAGCCTTTTAGGGGTACAAACAATAGTAATTGGGGCCTAGTGTGGTTGTGTACGTGCGAGATACATACACTTTTTTTGATCATATTTCCTATTCCGCTATTCAATAAAAACCTTTGAGGATCAATTGAATTGCGGGATAGTCTGTGTCGGTACGTGTGAGAGAGATCCACCTTTCCAAGTTGTTGGGGTTCATCTCATACTTCTGAAGGTTTGAGGGTGCTGCCTGTTCCATACCCCCCCTACTCCTCATCTAGCCTTTTAGGGGTACAAACAATAGTAATTGGGGCCTAGTGTGGTTGTGTACGTGCGAGATACATACACTTTTTTTGATCATATTTCCTATTCCGCTATTCAATAAAAACCTTTGAGGATCAATTGAATTGCGGGATAGTCTGTGTCGGTACGTGTGAGAGAGATCCACCTTTCCAAGTTGTTGGGGTTCATCTCATACTTCTGAAGGTTTGAGGGTGCTGCCTGTTCCATACTCCCCCTACTCCTCATCTAGCCTTTTAGGGGTACAAACAATAGTAATTGGGGCCTAGTGTGGTTGTGTACGTGTGATATACATACACTTTTTTTGGATCATATTTTCTATTCCGCTATTTAATTTAACTGGGCCTCCATGCGAGACCTGTGTGCCTTGTTGCGCTGTTTTGAGTACTCCACCAACATGGCCAGTGGCAATGACGCCGTTCTCAGCTTAACTATCCCACTTCTATGCCTCCTTGAAAAAACAATTCGGGCGATGATGGAAGAGGATGTGGCACAGGATGAGGAGGAGGAGGAGGATGAAGAGGTAACATTTCCAAGGCTTTCAGGGCAGTCATTCGCAAGGGGCTCCGAGGGTGGGTTCCTGCACACGCAAACGCCAGGGACGCAATTGTCCAGCAGGGGCACAGTTCTGGAGGATGAGGAGGATGAGGAGGAGGAGGAGCTGGAGGAGGAGATGGAACCATGTTCACAGCAGGGTGGCACCCAGGCCAGCTCATGGCCATCACTGGTGCGTGGCTGGGGGGATACAGAGGACACGGACCATACACCTCCCACAGAGGACAGCCTTTCGTTGCCTCTGGGCAGCCTGGCACACATGAGCGATTACATGCTGCAGTGTCTCCACAACGACCGCCGAGTTGCCCACATTCTAACTTGTGCTGATTACTGGGTGGCCACGCTGCTGGATCCCCGTTACAAGGACAACGTACCGTCCTTAATTCACTCACTGGAGCGCGATCGCAAGATGCGCGAGTACAAGCGCACGCTGGTAGACGCCATGCTGCTGGCATTCCCATCTGACAGCGGGGCCACAGTGGAAGCACAAGGCAGAGGAGGAGGAGGAGGAGGTCGCCAACGCAACCAGGGCACCGCCAGCACCTCAGAAGGCAGGGTTAGCATGGCCGAAATGTGGAAAAGCTTTGTCAGCACGCCACAACAAACAGCAGCACCAGCAGCTCAGATGGAACGTCTTAGCAGGAGGCAGCATTTTACCAACATGGTGGAGCAGTATGTGTGCACACGCCTACATGTAGTGAATGACGGGTCTGCCCCCTTCAACTTCTGGGTCTCCAAATTGGGCACATGGCCTGAGCTTGCCCTTTACGCCTTGGAGGTGCTGGCGTGCCCTGCAGCCAGTGTATTATCTGAACGGGTATTTAGCACGGCTGGGGGCGTTATAACAGACAAGCGCAGCCGCCTGTCCAGAGACAATGTGGACAAGCTCACGTTCATTAAAATGAACCAGGCATGGATCCCACGGGACTTTTCCGTACCTTATACAGAATAGCAATGGATACCGACCTTACCCACCCATTGTTCCATTTTTGCTCTTTCTCACTCTTTTGGGGTGTACCCTCATTTAAAATTTGTGAAAAGAAGCAGTGTTGGCTACCTCGTCCTCCTCCTCAGGGCCAGATTAATGTAGGGGCTATTGGAGCTGCAGCTCCAGGCCCCTACCTTTTATATAGGCCCCGGGTTGGCCATATTCACTGTTACCGCTCTTCTGTCACTTGTAAACACAGAAGTCTGGCTTCTATGCTCGCTTCCCCAGGCAGCACCCTCAGAACCTCCCCACACAGCGTGAAGGCCGGACAAGGAGGGACAGTTGGCGATGCATGGATGTGTTTATGGGCTTCAGAGACAGCATCCCATGTTGAATTAGGCATGCATGGCTGCACCCTTCCTCCTCTGGGTGCATGGCAAGGCACGGCCCTAAGGCCCTTCAAAATCCTCAGCACCAAGCCCATGATGCTGTTAATCCGGCCCTGGTCCTCCTCCACCGCCGCTTCCACCTACACCGCCCATAGGTGTGCGCAGCCTATTGCATTAAGGTGTGCACCCCAAAGTTGAAATACACATGCATGTGTTTGCCAGCAGGGAGAGTAATGTATCGGGGCCATGTACCTGTAGGCAAGGAGAAATAGAGCAGAGCAGGTCCCAGGGAGATCTTTCCCATCTCCTCACTGGCAATGCTATGTGCCCTAGGTGATTAGGGTGTGCCCAGGCACACCCAGCACACCCTGTGCGCACGCCTATGTCACCGCCACATCCACCACCACCTTAACCTCCCTCCTACTCCATATGGGCCTCGTCCTTCAGAGATGAAGAAGAACATTGTTTTATTTTTCTGTTTTTTTTTGTTGTTTTAAGTTATTTCCCTATCCACATTTGTTTGCAGAGCACTTGCCATGCTCTTAATTACGTTTTGCTGCCATTTGCAGCACTCTAGCCCTTTCCTTTGGTGTTTTAGAGCCATTTTAGTGCCTTAAAGTTCGGGTCCCCATTGACTTCAATGGGGTTCGGTGTCCGGGAAAAGTTCGGTAAAAGTCCGGGACACGGACCCGGACTTTTTTTTAAAGTTCGGCCGAACCCGTCGAACACGGACATCTAGGTGTTCGCTCAACCCTAGTAATGAACCCAAGAAAAAAACAGTAATATGTTGCTGATTACCGGTCTTTAGATGTAGTGACTGTATTATTTTTTTATTTTATTTTTTTTTAAGGCTAAGAACATTTTAGCAAGTACAGAAAATACCTGTTGACCTTAAAAGAAATGCAGTTTCTTTGTCACCTTCTGTAAGCTGAAAAGAAAGGAAAAACAATGGTATCTTTCTTGTGTGGACTATAAAACAACTATGTACCTGCGCTGCTTATGTGTAAACACCTCAAAATATATGTGATTATATAAAGTGCTAGTGCAAAATTATACTGAGTGCAGCCTTAAAAAAACTATATGTATATTACACAAGTACACACAATAAATATCAGTTATGAATACCATATATGAAAATACCACATAAAAAAAAAAAAAAAACTTGTGCAAATAAAAAACTTATAAATACAAATATGTATTATATACTATATAGTCCATGATAATGTTAAAGTGAAAAAAAGTCTCTGTGCTTAATTTAAGTGCTTCGTGCTCCAATAATATTAAAAAGTGCTCGTGCTCAATCCAGGTGAAGTGGTGCTCCCCTCTCAGCTCCCCACTCACCAGAAGTTGGATGAAAAAACGCCTTATCAGTAGATAAAAATGGAGTAGATCCCTCACTGGATCGCCAACAGGAACAAGGTACCGCACCACAAGCCTCTCACTCTATCTCCAGGTTATGTTCTCACGATTCATAAAAAGAAAGGGCCATCATGGTGCAGTATATCAGACTTGTTTATTCACACGCAAAACCAAATAACACTTACACTGTACAGGAAAAATTATCGCCTTGTGCAAACCCGCGGGACGCCAAACAAATGGCCGTGCGTTCCACCCGCGTAACCGGAAGCCGGAAGCCGGCTTGTGTGGACTGCTTAACTAAATAACTATCATGGAATAGAGTTAAAATTAGGTTGGCCATAGGTGGATATTTAATTATTTTTATTTGTTTTTTGATCAGCCATTCAGCTAATCAATAAAAAAATAAATAAATAAATAAAAAAAACTGAACACTCCCCATCCACAAAAGAAAATCACTAAATCCAGTTCTCATGAACATACAATACTTTTAAACATTTAACTGTATGTTGAACACATAGTGTTCAAATATAATTTACAACAAATGAGATGAAAGCAGTGAGCTCAGTACAGACAAGATCATTTATGGCAAACACAGCTCCCCAGCCCCCTCATAAACAAAGAGGACTAGTAGGATTTTCTGGAACTTACAGAACAGAGCATAATATTGGTAAAATGCACTTCCATTTGGGTGTATTCCCCCATCCACACATGTGCTGATTGAGTGAGATTTTCCAACATTCCCGTTCGAGAGAAGACCATCATTAGGTCAACTTCGAATGGAAATGGACATAGAAGGATTGAAATTTGGGCTGTCCCAGCTGAACTGGATGAATTTTGACCCATCCATGGCCTTTTTAAGGCAGACTTATTTAAAGTTCGGCATAGGTGGCAACCATGGCTCCTTTCATAGATACAGTGGTGGAATGATCATAGCCACCCAGAGACAGGTAGTGTGTTTTTTTTTTCCTGCATTACCAGGTAAAAGACGCAGCTATCTCATCTAAGGACTGTTGAGCTGCAATAACATTACATTTTTGTTTTGGGGTGCAAATAATGTCAAGTACCTGGTAGAAGAGCCTGATAGGATGAGGAAAGCCTCTCTTACACCTCAGACTCAGGGCCCCTGATAGATTAGACAAATAGCGCAGGGACAGCGACCTGTTGATCTTGCTAGCCACAGAGCTGGAGAGAATCTCCCAAGGCAAGCAGTGGATGGTCATTAGTGAATCATAGCAGGCAGAGATGCTGGGTAGCAGCATATGAGCAGTAGGCAGAAGCAGGCTGGCATTGGCGACAGCTGACAGGGGAGCAACAGATGGGTAGCAGGCAGATGGAGAGCAGGCACTGGTGGATAACAGGCAGATGATTGCAGCTTGGAAATCCAGTAGGGACTGGAACATAGACAGGGTCAGATGAGCTGGGTCATACACAGGCAGACAAATCAAGTACGGATGCAAAAGCAGGAGCAAAGTTACAGTACAGGCCAGGTCAGTAACAAATCAGCAAAGTAGCAGTTTTGGGCACAGGCAGAAACAAAAGTCAGGGACAAACCAGGGTTGGTGTAGGCCGAGTTCAGGAATAGTCAAGGCAAACCGGGTCAATAACTGGAGACAAGTGCAGAGTAACAGGTTGCAGGTTTGCATGGGACTGCTGTAGACAAGACAGCTCTGATCCTGTTTAAATAGTTCTTTTGGTGTCAACATCTGTCATAGGGTGCATGTGCAGACGCCAATGCATGCTCGTGCATATCTATGCACGCCAATGTGCATAAGTGTGGACAAGAACGTGCATGTGAAGAGCCGTGAACAGGAATCTGCCCAAAGGAGACATCTTGGCTGCTGGTATTCCTTCCTGACAAATACTTTTTTTCACTTGTTTTGCTGAATTCTAAATGAGTTGTGTTGCTAATAATAGGTGTCATCTAAACTTGTTTTGGAAAATTGTCAACGTTACTTAAAGTGGTTGTAAAGCCTTAACATTGTTTACCTTAATACATTCCTTGCATTAAGGTAAAAAATATTTAGGTGTCAGCATCCCCCATCACCCCCCCCCTTTTACTTACCTGATCCATCATTCGATCCAGTGCCATGCACATCTGGAGCTCTTTTCTCCATTCACTTCTGGGTCTCGCTGGCTTTGCTGGGGCACCAGGAGCCATTGGCTCCCATTGCTGTCAATCAAAGCCAGTGACGAGAGAGCAGGGCGGCAGGACCGAGTCCCGCTGTCTGTGTCAATGGACGCAGCAGTGGGGCTCAGGTGCAAGCACGCATGCGCTTCCCATGGGGGCACTGGACAGAGGGGAAGGGCCAGGCCGATGGGGGGCCTGAAAAAAGGAGGTTCGTGTTGGTTCTGTGCAATTCCATTGCGCAGAGCAGGTAAGCATAAACAGGCTTGTTTTTTTTTTTTCATTTCTCTTTACAATCACTTTAACCAATTGCTGACCGCCGCAAGTACATATACTGCGGCGGTCAGCCCCGTGCAGGCAAAGTGATGTATGGGTACGTCACTCGCCTGTGAACCAATAGGGGGCGGTCACTCGCGATCGTCCGCTACAGAGGGAGAAAGGCAGGCGGCTAATGTAAACAAAGCCGCCTCTCATTCTCCCCTGTGTAAGTGAAGAGATCATACGGTCCTGCTATGCAGGATCGTATATCTCTGTAGTTACACCATTAGCCACATCCCTTCACAGTTAGAAGCATGCCCCTAGGGACACACTTAACCCCTCCTTCTCCAATAAAGTTAACCCCTTCCCTGTCAGTGTCATTTTTGCAGTAACAGTGCATATGTATAGCACTGATTACTGTAGTAATGTCACTGGTACCCCCAAAAGTGTCAAAAATGTCAGTCAAGGGTCCGATCTGTCCGCCGCAATGTCGCAGTCCCGCAAAAAAAATCGCAGATCACCGCCATTACTCGTTAAAAAAAAACAACAAAAATTACAAAAATCTTTCCCTTAGTTAGTAAACACAATAAATTTTGTGCAAACCAATCAAAATATGCTTATTGCGATTTTTTTTTACCAAACATATGTAGCAGAAAACGAATTGGCCAAAAATGTTAAAAAATTTTGATTTTTACATTTTTTTTGGGGGGAATTTCATATAAAAAAAAAAGTGAAAAATATTGTTATTTTTTCAAAATTGTCGCTCTTTTTTTGTTTATAGCGCATGATCAAAAAATTCCACAGGTGATCAAATACCACCAAAAGAAAGCTCTGTTTGTGGGAAAAAAAGGACGTCAAATTAGTTTAGGTACAGCGTCGCACGACCGCGCAATTGTCTGTTAAAGTCACGCAGTGCCGAATCGCAAAATAGGGCCTGGTCAGGAAGGGGGTAAAATCTTCCGGGGCTTAAGTGGTTAAAGTGCTGGGAAAATCCCAAATTTTGAATTTCACCAGAACAGGAATAGGGGTGGCTTGTTTCAGTGAAAAATGACTGAGAGAGGATTTCCTTCACTCTGGAGAGTTTTCATCTCATTTCTTGTTGTGTCCAATAGACAGTTGTCCTCTGCCTCAGTCAGAACTGCAGGCTTGCAGTCAGCCGGGCACATAAGTGTTGATGATTGCAGTGGCAGTTTTGACCAAACAGGAGGTGTATTGGACTTCTAACGGTTAGATGGCAGCTTTCATACAAAGAGCAGCAGTCTTCATCTCCAGCCTGATGCTGGTGGTGGTGACCTGGATTTTGTACAGGCATTGAAGCCCAATTAAAAGCAAAAGAACAGTAATACATTAAAAATACCTTTTCCCTCTCTCTTAATTTATCAATTTTTTTTTTTTTTTTGCGTTAAAGTTTCATTTGGCTTTAAGGTCACTGCCAAAGAAAAAAGGGCATTCATTGTGACTAAAGGAAAGGATATTTAACCTTGGTGTGCAAAAGGTATTCTTTGCTATTGAAGTAATAAAAATATGGAATAGTCTTCTTCAGGAATTGCTTTCTTTTACCTTTTTTAAAGAAAAAAAGACTGGATGTATTTCTACAAGTATAAAATATAATTGAATATTAATATTTATGCATCAGATAATGTTGATGCATGAAATTATCTAATTCAAGAAGAAACTAAACCATGTATAAGGTTTTTTTGGCCCCCTCTGTGCAATTCTTTTGTTCTGTTTGAAACTTGAAAGACATATCTAAATATGGTTAGTTATGTAACTGAGGGGTTGATTTACTAAAACCAAATAGACTGCTCACTTTGCAAGGTAAATTGCACTATGCAAGAGAATCTTCCTGAGCTTAGTGAAGGTGGTGCAGTGTTACTTTGCAAAAAATACCTAATCACATACAAGGAAAAAAAATGCAATTTTGCTTGCACATGATTAAATTATGTAAGTCAGCGTAGCTTCACCTTATTTACTAATCTCTGGGGAAATTTCCCTTGCAAAGTGCACTGTTAATTTGCCTTTAGTAAGTTAACTCCAGGGTAACAATCTAATTTAAATACCTACAGTTTGTAGACATTAGAAGACTGCTAAGAAGTAGAGATGTACTGACATTTGGGCCAAAAATTGTGTTTTTGACATTATGATGATAAGAGAAAAAGGTGCAGATAATGGCACCAAAAACACGGTGCCATGATTTCCTCCCGATTTTACTGCGATTTTACCATGATTTTATCACGATTTTACTGTGCTCATGGAATGTTTTAAATAGGTCACGTGACTCAAAAACCTCATCAAAAATTTAGCAAGGGTGCATTATTAATAAGTTCTTGCTGCGCTCTCATGATATTATTTACAAAGT